>NC_063164.1:49869294-50177311 GCF_023159225.1 Perognathus longimembris pacificus
TTAAAATCTTTTTGTATACTACAGTTGGAGCAAGGAAAAATAACCATAGTAAATTTTTTACTGTCTTTGTTACAAATGCAGTTGAAAAGTAGTGCAAAACAAGTCAGCAAGCTTCTAAAAAAAAATCCCATTTTCTTTTGGATTTTGTTTTATGGTTTTTGACACTATTTATAAATGTGGCTAGTATTAATATGAATTTGCATCCTCAAAAGACATTAGTGATAAGAATTAGTCATTAGTCACCAGTTTATTCCATATTAATTATTTTATGTTGATTTAAGTATTTTTTCATGCCTTAAAAAATACATATTTTGATTTTCACAAAGCATAATTTTAGACTTACCAGTAATCCTTGTAAGTTAACAGTCCAAACCGCAACCTACCATTTCTGACTCTGAATTCAGATTGCTTGAGATATGATTGTCCTGGCTAGATACATGTCTTTCAACATTTCATGCTAGGGAAGGTTATGTTAGATATAGGTGAAATGATACTAGTCCAATAGATATATTATGAAATAATGTATTTTTTATTTTTATTATAAAATGTGGTACACAGAGGAGTTACAGTTGCATAAGTCAAGAGTACATTTCTTTTTAGACAATGTCATCCTTTCCTGAAATAATATATTTTGTGATATGATATGAGACTAGCTATTGTTTATAACATTCTTTTCAAGCTCCATATATATTGAGTTAGAAATATAACCTAATTATAAATTATATCTTGTAATTTTATTCATTTCTTGTTGTAAAAATGTATTATTCCTCAACCTCTAACTTTGTAGATTGCTTTGTATTCCTCATAGATATTAGTTGAGCTCTGAAACATGAGTTTAAGAATTGGTTGAATTTTTTTTTTAATTTTAGGAAATCTACATTCTTCAATGTATTAACTAATAGTCAGGCTTCTGCAGAAAACTTCCCATTTTGTACTATCGATCCTAATGAGAGCAGAGTACCAGTGCCAGATGAAAGATTTGACTTTCTTTGCCAATATCACAAACCAGCAAGGTAAGAAGTATTTTATGGCATTGTTTATTTGGTGTCAGCTGAGTAAATACACTTAAATGGTATGTTTAAAATCAAACAGAAGTTTTCCTTTAAAATATTATAGAATATTGCTTTAAATGATTATAAAAATAATATTGAGCCAGGCACTGGCAGGTCAATACCTGTAATCCTAGCTACTCAGGATGCTGAGATCTGATGATTATTGGAAGCCAGCCAGGTAGGAAGACTTTTACCTCCAACTAACCACACACATAAGAACAAACAAAAACCCTGGAGCTGGCCAGCCCAGTCTGTCATAATAAGACTCATTATCTCCAATTAACCACTCAAAAACTGGAAGTGGATATGGCTTAAAGAGCTTGAGTGATAGCCTTGAGTGAAAGTTTAAGTCCCACAACTGCCTCCCCTCAAAAAAAAAAAAAAAAAAAAAGAGAAAGAAAAAAAATCTTAAACAAACCCTGGAGTGAGGCTCTAGTTCATGTGATATAGATCCCTAACTTTGAGCTTAGGGACAGTGTCCAAGCTCAGAGTTCCAGCCCTATTGAGTATGGAGAAAGGGGACAGGAAGGATGCACCAGTTAGCAAACATTACCATTATTTTTTCTGAGAATTATGAAGTAGTGACATTAGTCTATATTATGTGAAAATTACAGTATATGTTAATGTCCATAGGAAAAAGTATATATTGAAGATTACAAACGAATTGATGATTATCTCTGGGTAGTTGAATTTCCAAATGAGTTTTACTGAGGATTGGGTCTAGAGCCACTGCAGATACTAAAAGTTGCTTAAATAGAGTGGTTGTACCATTTTATGCATATAGCCTCTGCACATTCTTCTTTATCCCTTAAACCCTTTCTAGATTTCTTATAATTCCAAATATAAATGCTATGTAATACATATTGTTTATTGTTTAGGGAATAATGTCAAGAAAATCTGCACAGGTATAATACAAATGTAATTTTTTCTTGAATATCCTTGATCTCTGCTTGCATCTGAGGATGCAAAACCTGTGATAAGGAGAGCTGACCATATTCTTAATTATACTATAGTGTTTTGCATTTTTTTACAGTATACTTATATTACATGTTTAATTAGAAAAATATTTTTTAGTAGGGAGAAAATAATGTTATATGGTTCACAGTAGGAAGTTCAGACAGTAGGGAAATATATAATGAAAGGAATGAAAAATCACCTCTACCGTCCTGATATATATAATAGGTATAAATGCTCTGGGAAGTATATCCTATCATGCTTTACCCTAAATATGTTCACCTTTATTGGAATAAGATTTATTTCACTAAGAGTACTAATATCTCTTTAGATTAAAAATACAGATTTAAATAATTATTAATGACACTTCCATTTTGTACTGTTAATATGAGTATGCTATAGCTTACTTACCATTTCTCTATTTTTGAGGATTTATTTTAGTTTTTCACTATTTTGAAGTACTGATAAATTCCAGGTTTCTGTCTCTAACCCTGTTGAGTTCCAGACATATCTAGGTGTTTTCTTGTTGGTATTTGGATGTCTAGAAAGGTGCCTAACATGGTTCTTCTTTCTTCTTTTTTTAAAAAACTGGTCCTGGGGCTTGAACTCTGGGCCTGGGCTCTGTCACTGAGGGTTTTTTGCTCAAGGCTAGCCCTCTACCACTTGAGCCACAATGGCACTTCCAGTTTTTTCTGAGTAGTTTATTGGAGATTTCCTGCGTGGGCTGGCTTCCAATTGTGATCTTCAAATCTCATCCTCCTGAGTAGCTAGAATTACAGGCTTGAGCACCTGGCCCCAACATGGTCTTTTAATTACACTATTATGTATCAAATTTCTTCTTCAGGACTTCATAATTTAATATTATCTTCTTCGTTGCTTAAATCAATGTCCAGAATTAATCTTTGATTCTTTTTTTCCCCTGTCCCTCCCCATATCAAAGTATATAACCCTATCTAAGGGTTGTAGCATTTGTTGATTTTATTTTCTATTTTTGTGGTGATAAGACCCAGAGCCTCATTCCTGTTAAGACACATGCTAACACAGTGATTACTGTGATGATTTTTAAAATGGCCATTTTATGATTCCATCATTCCTTGTTTGTTAGTTATCATTGTAAAGAAAAATTTTCTTATCTTCATGTATGAGTACATTAGATTAGTGTTACTTGGTTTGTTAAACTGTCAAAAAATTAATTTGATGCTTAAAATCACTCCACAAGTTGTCTTAGTGCCCTTTTAAAAAAATTTACCTCTGAAAGATTTATATAAAGGCTACAAAATTATATAGAGTGCTTGAATATCCATGAATATCCTTTATTGAACTTTTGAGAATAAATTGCAGACATTATGACATACTATACTTCAATCCTTCAATTTTTATTTACTAAATATATGAACAGTGTTCTATGTAACCTCAGCAAACTATCAAAATTTGAACATTGACTTATTATAACGAAGCCATCCTTTGTATTTCAGCAAAATTCCTGCCTTTCTAAATGTAGTGGATATTGCTGGTCTTGTGAAAGGAGCTCACAATGGGCAGGGCCTGGGAAATGCCTTTTTATCTCACATTAGTGCCTGTGATGGAATCTTTCATCTAACACGTAAGTACAGTTATTCAGTCAATAATTTCATTCAGATTAGTATTTTCTTTCCATTATTGCTCAAATAAAATTAGAAATGACTGATTAATAGATTGCTTTGCAAGATGAAATCTTGAGTTTGTTAAATTTTAACTTTAATGCAACTTAGTATCATTTTCTCTCCAGAAGATTTATTCTAGAGCAAGTATATGCTGTGCTGACATTATATTCTAATTAATTTTATTCCATTTTGGATCAAAGCCTGAGAATTGTTTCTTTGTGGAACCAAATGTTGATTGAAAAGACATTTTGAAATTTTCGTTATGTGTGTGTATCTTTGTCTATCATGCAGATATTGAACTCATGACTTGTGTATGCTCAACAAATGTCATATTACAAAGCCACATATTTAGCCCTAAGGAAAATAAGTTGTGTGATTTTAATTGTACTCTGTTTTTTTATGAATTGAAAAAGCTGAATTAAAGAGAAGGAAACTATAACTATTTCAGAGGAGAACAAAGCTATGTAGGTTATCTCTTAGTAGATACTTGGATTAAGAAGAAACTACATATCACCTAGTTCTTGTGTAAAAAGAAATGTAATCCAAAGGGAGAAAATGTCTGTTGCTTGATTAATGTTCTCTTACTTAAAAAAGCGAACTAAGAGCTGCCAGGTACCAGTGGCTTATGCCTATAATAATCCTAGCAACTTAGAATGCTGAGATCTGAGGATCACAATTCAAAGCAAGTCCAGGCAGGAAAGTCTGTGACACTCCAGTTAATCAGCAAAAAGCTGGAAGTGGAGCTGTGACTCAAGTGATAGAGCACTAGCCTGGAGCAAAAAAAAAAAAAAAAAAAAAAAAGAAAATGCTCAGGGACTGAGCCCTGACCCAGGATGATCTCTCTCTCTCTCTCTCTCTCTCTCTCTCTCTCTCTCTCTCTCTCTCTCTCTCTCTCTCTCTGTCTCTGTCACACACACACACACACACACATGCACGAGCTAAGAACAGTTGTTCTCTGACAAAATATATAAAAAGGTTTAGGGTAAGACTCAGGTCAAGTGTGCACTTTATAGAAATAACGTAATGATCAAATTAATGCAAACCAAAGAAACTCAAGTTAGATATGTGGTCTGGTTTAGTGCTTTTGCTATTGATCCTTGACTAAATAACTATAGCAATTGAGGATGAGCATTTGGAAAATTTTATAGCAATTTGAATAATATTTTTGGGTTCCTTAAATCAAATAATTAAAAATTTCCTAATACTTTTTATGTCTTTAAAATTGTTTTCATTTGTCTAATAATTTATTTTTGGTGTAGTCTACAAAGATCTAGCACAGAAGGCTGGATGCCCGTGGCTCATGTGTAATCCTAGCTACTCATGAGGCTGAGATTTAGAGAATAAGTAGTTCAAAGTCACCCTAGTCAGAAAAGTCTATGAAATTCTATTTCAAAAACAAAAAATAACATAAAAAAGGGCTGGAGGTTGGACAGCACCCTGGCTCTGTGTTCAAGCCCCTAGACCAACACATATAGACACAAAAAAATCCCCGGTAAGTACCGGATTTCAGGTGTTTTTTTGTTGTTGTGGGCTTTGAACTTGGGACTGGGATGCTATCCCTGAGCTCTTCAGCTCAAGGCTAGTGGCTCTATCACGTTGAGCCACAACACTACTTCCAGTTTTCTGGTGGTTTATTGGAGATAAATAACCCTGCCTGGGCTTGCTTTGAACCTCAATCCTTAGATCTCAGCCTCCTGAATAGCTAGGATTACAGGTGTGAGCCACAAGCGCCTGGCTAGGATTTCAGTTTTTAAAACAACTGCTAGTTGTACTGTCTGATTTTTTTTTTTTTTGCCAGTCCTGGGGCTTGAACTCAGGGCCTGAGCACTGTCCCTGGCTTCTTTTTGCTCAAGGCTAGCACTCTACCACTTGAGCCACAGCACTACTTCCGGCTTTTTCTAGATATGTGGTGCTGAGGAACCGACCCCATGGCTCCATGTATGCGAGATGAGTACTTTACCACTAAGCCTTATTCCCAGCCCCTGTACTGTCTGATTTTGATGCCATTTTCTTTTCATTTATTTTTGAAAGGTCTATGCAGTTTTATAATTCTTTGAAAACACTGACATCTCTAAACATGTCTTTAAGCCTTTGTATGATTGCACGTTTCTCCACTTTTGGGCCTCTTAAGCAGCTCAGGCAAGTTTTTACAGAGATACAGCTAAGATCAATCCATATAGATGATTTCTGTACACATGGTTAGAATTTTTGGCACAGAAAAAATAAAAGCCCTTGTCCTTTCTCCTTTGTTATTAATGACAGATGCGTCTTCATTCTGTTTTATATTACTGTTCCTCTGTATCTGTTTGAATTTCGTATGTCTGAGTTGTATACTTAGAACTTTAACAATAAGATTCCAGAGAGCTCCTTTAATTTTGTTGTTTGGCTAAAAAGAGATGAAGGTGAGAGTGATGGAAAATAGTTTTAAGTTGCTTTTCTAGTTTATATGGAATTATAGCCCTCAAGGCTTTAGTGCTTTATGGAAGTAATAAATGAGAAGGTAAAAATGCCTTCATTTAATTGCCCCACACCCTTAGGTTAAGTTAGGTGTTTATATGTTTGGTAAATCACTTTTAATTACCATGAACATAAAGTATTGTTTTCAAGTGCTCACCTTACCCCCACACCATAAGCCTATCACACGTTTTTGCTTAAACACAAATTGCTAATATAAAATGGTCTTTGATTGTATTCTGAAATAGTGGAGCTTTTTCCTTTGGGTCCTATAATTTTCTTTTCAGCAGTGTTCATTAAATTTATCTAATATTGGATTGCAGTAAACAGTTTGACCAAAACCCATATGCTTGCTTTGTTTCTTCAGTACAAATTCAGTGGGTTAAGCAATGATGCAGTGGCTCTCATTTACATCTACAGTGCATTCTAATAACCAATCTCTGTTTACTGTAGAAAATGTCTAAGCAGTAAGGAACAGTTTTTTCCATTTTGCATTGTAATGTTGTATGAAGCTGTTCAGTTGACTAGCTACTTATGATTTAATTATTTGAACATATTTTTACATCCATGGTGGTCTCACATGGTGATTACAGCATTCTCATTTTTTTCTAGAAAAAAATATTTTGACCTATTTTAAATGCCATATCTTTCTTGTCTATCCAAAATAGCCAACTGTAGGGGTTAGTAACTCTTGTATCATTAATAAGTTGAAATTATTCAGGGATGTTAGGGTAGCTTCTAAAGGTCATGGAGATACTTGATCTTCAAGCATCATGTTTGAGCCACACTGTTTTTAGTTGTCAGAACTTTTTTTTATTATCTTAATGTTAAGTATTGAGACTTGTCTTGATTTTGAAAACCAATGCATTCATTGTTATGCCCATCTTACATGAATGAATCAGATGAGAACTTACATTTTATCACAGAGAGTCTTGTTTCCTTCTCACTGTCCTTTTGCAAAATTTACCTCAATACTTACAACTACCCATTTCATGATAGTTTTCCTATTTTAGTAGCATAGTTTTGAACTTATGACTTGGTAGTGCCACTTCTGGCTCTGACAATAGGAGGAGTGACGGGCTTCTAAGAACTCCATGCAACAGCAACAGCATGTCCTGTAGAATCAGTTTTTTCTCTCCATCCTGGGGAGGTCAAGTTGTCTTCCCAGGAATAGTTTTAATGGCTCTTGTTACTTGGCATGGTCATTTTTTTTGAATTTGCCTCTTGTAGAAATTGTGCTGGGAATATGACCTAGTGGTAGAGCATTCACCTGGCATACATGAAGCCCTGGGTTCGATTCCTCAGCACCATATATATAGAAAAAGCTGGCGTTGTGGCTCTAGTGATAGAGTGCTAGCCTTGAGCAAAAAGAAGCCAGGGACAGTGCACAGGCCCTGAATTCAAGCCCCAGGACTGGCAAAAAAAAAAAAAAAAAAACCAACCATACTTTGTGCAACTTTAAATGTACGCTTGTACAATATACATCAGGAACAACTTAAAGTGTATATATCTTAATGAAATTAGTAATATAGTAACAGTGCCTTGTGGAGAGTAAAATGAAGGTGCTAGGAGACCATTATAGGGAAACAACTGGATAAGCCTCCAGAGTGATACTCCTAAAGGACTTAGCTAGATGGTTGTTGGGAATGAATACTCTGGCAGTGGTTTGGATGATGATTGGTACCTGATTTTCTGTAATAGGCATATACCAGCTAAAAACAAAAATGGTAGCTAACTTTTATTGAACTGGTAACAATACCTCTTGGCAGCTAGTGAAAGAAATGGTTTAATGTGTCTCTCCTCTCTCTCTCTCTCTCTCTCTCTCTCTCTCTCTCTCTCTCTTTCTCTCTCTCTCCCCATCTCTCTGTCTCTGTCTCTCCTCTCTGTCTGTCTGTCTGTCTGTCTGTCTCTCTCTCTCTCTCTCTCCCTCCTTCCCTCCCTCCCTCCTCTCTCTCCTTTCTCTCCTTTCTCTCTCTCTCTCCTGGTCCTGGGTCTTGAATTCCGGGCACTTCCAGCTTTTTCTGAGTAGTTTATTGGAGATAAGAATCTCACAAACTTTTCTGCCCATGCTTGAACTGAGATTTATTTACTGAATGTATGCAGTTATTCACTACTATTTGACATGACAATTTCATGATTTTTTCTATTTTGGTAGCAAACACAGTGGTTGTTATTAAAGTTTTTTCCAAAATTTTACCTTTAGTAAATATTATATTAACATAAAATATAGTAACCTCCATGTATGTGGAATATCAGAATTTGATTGTCAAATGAAGTCCTCCTAATATGATGTATTCCCTATCATTTTAATATAAAATCCTACTTTTGAAATTCCTTGCTAAAAAGGTTTTTCAGTTATTTTTATCTATTTTCCTGTGTTAAAAGGGACAAAGTATAGTTGATTAATACCTAAGATTGCTACTAAAATAAATATTTAGACTATTAGATAACTTCTTTTATTTTACTAACATTAACTCCTAGGAGCACTCACTCCAGCTACTCAGAGAACTCTCCCAGTGACTTCCAAGGAGTCCAATTTTTTTTAACCTTTGATATTAAGTAATTCCTGTAATAAATGCATAAACAGCATTAGTATATTGATATTATTTCAATTTATTTGTTTTATGCATATAGTTATTTTACTGAACAGGTTTCAGAAAGAATTGAATAAATTAACTTAATGCAAGTTATCATCTACTTTCTAAAAAGCTTCTAGAATGTCACTAGTTTTTATTTTAATAATAGGTAAGAGGTTAAGTATAAAGACATTGGGCTGGGGATATGGCCTAGTGGCAAGAGTGCTTGCCTCATGTACATGAGGCCCTGGGTTCAATTCCCCAGCACCACATATACAGAAAATGGCCAGAAGTGGCGCTGTGGCTAAAGTGGCAGAGTGCTAGCCTTGAGCAAAAAGAAGCCAGGGACAGTGCTCAGGCCCTGAGTCCAAGCCCCAGGACTGGCAAAAAAAAAGTATAAAGACATTTACTAGTGTAAATTGGGATATTTCTCTGTAATTGGCTTGGTAAACCTCAATCCTAATTTGCATATAGAAACTATAAATTCAATGATTAAAAAGCAGAAAAGTATTGTGGAGAGGACTTTTTGTTCTTTTTAGAAACGGTTTAAATCTAAATGAGAACTTTATATGTATATGAATGTAATTTGGTGTTTCTTTTCACTATTTGGCTGCTTTGATGTGAATGATACAAGATAGTGGACATTAGTATATAAATAAATGGTTAACTGAGTCATGAGATGGAACATCTGCCTCAGAAGGCCTTTTAGACATTGGTAATGTTGCTGAAATCTCTAATCAGTACATCTGTCCCTGGGACTTCAGTTGGAGCAAGGATAGTTTTCTATTTTGGATTAGTTACTATATGAAGACAGCATATTTAAATTTTTTCATGCATGCAACTGGAAAATAGTGCAGTGAAATCTGAATAATAAAATTACAACTATAGTATCTTTTAAGCATGATAATAAGTAAAATAGCAGAAAGTGTATGAACTTTTAACTGTTGCATGTCTTCAAATGGTTATTTATGGTATGATTTTTATTTTAGAGACACATAAGTTTTAGTGTCTTACCAGAGGAAATAGTTTTACAAATACTAATAAAAAAACAGGAAGATGCCTGCCCTGGCTCATGCTGATAATTGTAGCTATGAGGGAAATGGAGATTTTGCTCTCATTTGTGTGCCCTTTTTCTCCTGACTTTAGTGGGTGCAGTAAGAAACCCAGGAGATGAGTAATGGGAGACAGTCCTCAAAATTCTGCCTTGTGGCATACAACCTAGGGTGGAACCACTAAGTTCTTCTGTCTTTATTATAGCTCTTTATCTACAGTGAATGGAGAGGATACAAAGGAGTGGAAGAACAGCTTTAGAACGCTGAGGAGATTTATTGTAGCAGGGAGGAATAAAAGTTAGAATGGGTAAGTGTGGTGTAGTGTACCTACTTTCTCAGGACCATAACTGTGACTTGAAAGTATGAAGAAAAAATTGGAAAAGATAAAACCTCAAGACATAGAGACATATGACTAAGGCTAAAGCTTGGTCAGAACAGAGATTATCAGACTATCCCTTTCTTAAGCATAAGAACTATTTACTTTAGTCTCCGCTGTCCCATACAAGATAGTTTGCTTGCAACAACAAAATAAATAAGGCATAAAAGGAGGAAAGAAATATGTGTCTAGGGGAAAAACAATAATTGGAACTTGCTTCTGATATGATAGAGATATTAAGACTATCTCAGAAGAAACATGATTATTGTAATTCATATTTTTAATGGCTGTAAATGAAAGATAGAACAACATACACAGTCAGATGCATAATTTCAGCAGTGAAAGGGGAAAAATGAATCAATGGAAAAATTGGAAGTAAAAAGCACAATGACAGATAAAGAGTGCTTTTAGACTCATAAAGCCCATGAAGTGAGAAATCAGTGAAACTTTAAGGTGAACTAGTAGCAGTGACTTAAAACTAAAACACAAGGAGAAAAAAACAGCAAACATCTAAAAGTAATAGGAAACCTTCAAAAAATCTTAATGCATATAATTGAAATAAAAGAATGGGGAGAAAGAGCTTAGAGGAGCAATGAACGGGAATGAAGAAATACAGTCTGTCACTTACTGATTAGTGGTATATTTTGAGAATCATTATTAGGTGATTTCTTTATTGTGTAAACACGGAGTGTGCTTATAAAAACATAAGTATATATGGTCTATTCCATGCCTAGGTTATATGGTATAGGCTGTTGCTTATAGAGTAAACCTGTACAACATGTTAATGGACTGAATACTATAGGCAATTATAGGAAATGGTGTTTGTGTCTGAAAACATAGGAAAGGTACAATAAAGACACTAGATGATACTTCTAATCCTGGTGCTTTGGAGACAGAGACAGGAGAATTTTCAGTTAAATTGGGTTATGCAGAGAGACCCTGTCTCAACAAATAATCCCAGTTAAGTGATAGGAACTTTTTACCTCCATTACAGTTTTACACAACCTCAGCTGTATATGTAGTCCATTTTGTCCAAGCATCATTATGTATTTTAAGAAATAATGACCAATGATTTTCCAAAATTAATGAGGCCAACCACAGGTCCAAGATGTTCAAAGAATTGCAAGCAAGGCAAATACACATACACACACACACACACACACACACACACATACATACACACACACATTTCTGTCAACAACTGGGGTTGTGGGGGGAGGGGGTAGGGGAAATGCCAGTAGATGTAGGCAAGCCTGGGTGAGAGCAAGAGCAGAATGAGATCTAAAATCTGTTGGTTGACATTTTATCTGAAACTATGGAAGTTAGGAGACATTGATGTGACATTTTTAAAGTGCTATAAAAACTTAGCTCAGAAATCTGTATCTAACACAAATATATTTATTTTGAGATGGAAGGAGAAATAGCTTTGTTCCCCCAGACAAAAATAGCAATTCATTGCCAGTAGGCCAACTCTATAAGAAATATTAAAGCAAGTTCTTTAGATAGATTTATCAAAGAACAATAATGGAATAAATGAAGGAAAACATAGATAACTTTTCTCACTCTTTCATATGTATCGTTGTTATTAATATTATTACTGTCATCCTCCTCCTCCTCATTTTAGGTCTAAAGATTTCACATATGAGCAGAAACTATAGACATTTTGAAAAGGGGCAAGCTTCTGAGAGCTAGGCCTGTAGACCAGGGTAAATAAAGCTATCAACTCAGGAAAATATCCATCTGCCTTTACTACATTATCTGGCAGGATTCCCTCATTACCCCTTGTATTTGAGAACCCCACCTATGAGAAGGAATGCTTTGATTTCAACTCAAATGTTCATATTCTTGCTTGTCAAACTCTTCTGACTCCATCAAATATCTTTCAAGCTCTCTTTCCAACAGGAGAACCTCTGATAAACTTAGGGCTTTTTGAAGTTCACTAAGAGAGAATTGATTTTGTGGTGTAATTTGACTTTGCTTTCCTTATTTTGAATGAGGTTGAATATCTTGTCATAAATTTAAGAAATACTTATATTTTTCTATAGATTGTTGCTTTCCCATTTTCATATTGAGTTGTTTTTTTTTTTTTGGCCAGTCCTGGGGCTTGGACTGTGGGCCGGAGCACTCACTGTCCCTGGCTTCTTTTTGCTCAAGGCTAGCACTCTGCCACTTGAGCCACAGCGCCACTTCTGGGCATTTTCTGTATATGTGGTGCTGGGGAATCGAACCCAGGGCCTCATGTATATGAGGCAGGCACTCTTGCCACTAGGCCATATCCCCAGCCCCATAGTCTATTTTTTTTTTTTTTTGCCAGTCCTGGGGCTCGGACCCAGGGCCTGAGCACTGTCCCTGGCTTCTCTTTGCCCAAGGCTAGCACTCTGCCACTTGAGTCACAGCGCCACTTCTGGCCAATTTCTGTATATGTGGTGCTGGGGAATCGAACCCAGGGCTTCAAGTATACAAGGCAAGCGCTCTTGCCACTAGGCCATATCCCCAGCCCGAGTTGTTTTTCTTTTATGACTAAGAATTCTTTACACATTGGGTATGTTAGCCATACATTGTATAAATTGTGGATTTGTTTTCTATGTTTGTCATTTGTGTTTTAACTGTGGTATGTCGTATAATTGAAGTGTTGTGGGTTTTTTGTTTTCATTTAAACAGTTATGAACGTCTCTTTTAATATAAGTCACCTTGTCTTTGTTTGGTACTTTTTTATTTGTAAATCTCTTTCCATTTAGAGCTTTTGTGTATGGAGCAAAACATGTGGATCCCACTCTGTAGTTATTTTTCAGGAAGCATCCTATTACTCATGGTTTTTACTTGGCCTGGCCTTGTCTCTATGCCCCTTGTAGATAGGATGATAGGCAGGTACCACTACATTCATTTGTTCTTTGAGATAAGGTCTCATAAGTTCTATTTGTGTGCATGTATGCACACTGTGTGTGTGTGTGTGTGTGTGTGTGTGTGTGTGTGTGTTTTGCCTGAGTTGGTCTCAAACCTTGATCCTTCTGTTTCCAACTAGCTGGAAATACGTGTGGGAGCCATCATATGTGGTCTCTTTGCCTATTCTTTAGTAGGTACTACTACAGGGAATACTCAAGAGAAATGGTGAAAATTTTTGTGTTCCTTAGTGACTAATACTAAGTTGAATTTATAAGGCTTATTACATATCTGAAATTCCCAGGCTAGTTTATATTCACATTCAAATTACGCACTAAAGAATTCAACCCAAAATTACTAATAATTTCAGCATTAGCAGGATTAATTCATAAAATTCGTCATGGGGGAAACTATAGATAAGGTAGGTTTTGAAGAAAGACTCATTGGGTAAAATACAGATTAGGAGAAATTAAATGGTTATCATTAGTTCATTGGGATACTGTAGAGGTGATGTAAAGTGAATAATTGTCTATGACACTTGAAGTGAAGAAGCAATATTTGGGGTTTTGTAATTTTAAAAAAGTTCTCTTGAAAAAAATCTCAAATATATATTCAAATGTTAACAATTGTTTATGTCTAGATAATTTCTTTTTCCTCTACCTGTTGGTGGCATTTACTAGTTATCAAGTATGGTCTTTCTTGGCACATCCTATGTGTCATCCTTATTATATTGTTTACTCCATTTTCCAACTTACACTGAGGATGGACATGTGTGCTGACAGCAGTGGATTATGAAAGGAAGTTATACAGCACATTTTTGGTCTATATCTCAAGGTATTGTCTCTGTTTTCTCTGGAAGTTGTCCTTTTTGTTTTGTTTTGTTTTTAGGCAGGGTCTTTTTATGTATCTCAGGCTGGACTCAAACTTGCTATCATCCTGCTTCTTTTTGCCTTTTTCTGGTATATAGACCCTGCAAATGATGACAGTATCTTAGAGAGCAGCAAAGCCATGATTTTGAGGAACCTAGATTTATTAATAACTATAAGGAACAGAGCTTCCCCAGCAAGTTGGCCATTCATTTTAAGATTGTCATTAAACGGGCTGGGGATATGGCCTAGTGGCAAGAGTGCTTGCCTCGTATACATGAGGCCCTGGGTTCGATTCCCCAGCACCACATATACAGAAAATGGCCAGAAGTGGCGCTGTGGCTCAAGTGGCAGAGTGCTAGCCTTGAGCAAGAAGAAGCCAGGGCCAGTGCTCAGGCCCTGAGTCCAAGCCCCAGGACTGGCCAAAAAAAAAAAAAAAAAAAAAAAAGATTGTCATTAAAGAGAAATAAAACTTCTTTGTTCATCAAGCCAATTCTATTTTGGAGTCTTTTGACTTCAGTAGCCTAGATTCATGATTTTTATGTCTTTGTATTCAATACATGTATACCAGTCTTTAAAAAAAATACATCAGTAATAAGTTTATGTACTTATAAAATACTACATATACTTTGAAATGCAAATGATCTAATGAGGGTGTGTGTGTGTGTGTGTGCGCGCACGTGCACGTGCCCACACGCGAGTGTGTGTGCGCGTGCTGGTCCTTGGGCTTGAGCTTGAGGTTTGGGTACTGTCCCTGAGCTTTTGTACTAAAGGCTAGCACCCTTCCACTTCCTCCATTTTCAGCTTTTTGCTAGTTAATTGGAGAAAGGAGTCTCATAGACTTTCCTGCCCATGCTGGCTTCAGACTGAGGTCTTCAGATCTCAGCTTCCTGAGTAACTAAGCCACCAGTGCCGGGCTATGTATGAGTTTGATTTTTAAACCCCCATTAGTCAAAAACCCTGATACTTTTCCATTGCAAATGGAGTGTTATATATTTAAAAGTCTTTATTATCTGTAAGTAGTTGTACAAAGGAGTTATACCATTAAATCAGTTTTATGTACAGTGCATTTTAATCAATGTGTCACTTATTTATTTATTTATTTTTTTGGCCAGTCCTGGGCCTTGGACTCAGGGCCTGAGCACTGTCCCTGGCTTCTTTTTGCTCAAGGCTAGCACTCTGCCACCTGAGCCACAGCGCCCCTTCTGGCCGTTTTCCATATATGTGGTGCTGGGGAATCGAACTGAGAGCTTCATGTGTAGGAGGCAAGCACTCTTGCCACTAGGCCATATTCCCAGCCCCTGTGTCACTTATTTTTAATGGTTGTGTAGCATTACATTATATAGCAACTTGCCACACTTCAATGCCAGATATTTGTTTCTGTTTTCATTCTCTTTAAATGACTTAGATGCCTTATTCTCTTTTTTTTCAGTTTCTACTTTATTGGGGAAACAGAAGTAATAAAAAAAGAATGACCTCCTTTCCTTTCAACAGTTCATTTGCTCAGAGATTTGATAGTGAATAAATGAAACAAAAAGTAATTACTCTAACTGCATATATCCAAAGGGGAAGATAGACAATAAGTAAGGTGTATAAAAAGTAAAACATAGCCAGGTGCTGGTGGCTCATGCCTGTAATTCTAGCTGAGATCTGAGGATCGAGGTTCAAAGCCAGCCCAGGCAGGAAAGTCTGTGAGACCTTTATCACCAGTTAACCACCCAAAAACTGGAAGTAATGCTGTGGCTCAAGTAGTAGAGTACTAACTTTGAGCTGAAGAGCTCAGGGACAGTGTCCAGGCCCTAGCTACTCAGGAGGCTGAGATCTGAGCATCAAAGTTCAAAGCCATCCCAGGCAGGAAGGTCTGAGACTTATCTCCAATTAACTGCCAGACAGTGGTGCTGTGGCTCAAGGTGGGGGAGTGGTAGCCTTGACCAGAAGAATCTCAGGGACAGCCTCGAGGCCCCTAGTTCAAGCCCCATGACCCCTTACCCCCTGCAAAATGAGGCCCCCAGTTCAAGCCCCATGACCCCTTACCCCCTGCAAAAGTACAACATGTTCGTTTTGTTAAATAATAAATATTTGAGGCAAATTACAGAAGGAAGGAAGATAGTTTAGTAATGATTGTGGTGGATTTGCAGTTTTTAACACTACAGAACTCATTGAGAGATTGACATTTGATTAAAGGACTGAAGTAAGCAATGATACAAACCATGTTATTATTTGAGAACGAAGGCAAAGCAAATACCAGGGCCCTGAACCAGAGTTTGGCCTAATATTTTTGAGTTCTATACTACATCCACTTGCATCATTTGTTCTGTCCCCTCTCCCTCCCAACCTTTTATGACACCATGAATTATCTTTGCCAAGGCCAACCCAACTCCTTGTACATTACTTTGGTTATCCTCCCTGCCATCTAGGACTGTGATCCTGCTGTTAGGCCTTCTTTTCTGTACCTATTTTCTCTCTCCTGGTTTGTTCCTATGAACATGCGGACATGCTGTAATATCTTTCAAAACAAAAACAAAGCAAAGCAGAAATCTTCCTTAATCCTTGTGACTCACCCCCAGGTACAGCTTTATTTCTGTTATCCTTTACAACTTATTCATGTTATGTGTTACCCACCTATCCCCCCCCCACCCCCCCACCCCCCCCCCACCCCCGGTCCTGGGGCTTGAACTCTGGGCCTGGGTGCTGTCCTGGAGCTTTTGTGCTCAAGGCTAGCACTCTACCACTCGATCCTTGATCCTCCTATTTCATCCTGCTGAGTAGCTAGGATTACAAGTGAGGGCTGCCAGTGCCTGGCCTGTTTGTATTTAAGCTACTCCAGTGAGGCAAAAGAGCTCTTGAATGTTCATGTCTATGTCACAGATGATCTCCATGTTGACTAATGTTCCCTTTCCACCATTTTCTTTGATGAACCATTAGCAAATCATTTGTCTGTCTTCTGATTTGCTCTACCACAATGTAAATGCCATAATAAAGGGCACATGTGTGTTCCTTAATGGTTGAATGGGTAGCAAAACGATGCTGCAAATCTCTGTGTAAGTCTGTGTACAGTAGTGCCTGATTTATGAAGTACCTGATTTTTTCCCCTTTGGTATATATTTCTAAACTGAGAAATTACTGTGTCAAAATGTGTGCACATTTTAAGGGTTTTAGTTGTTAGTAAGTTGTTATGGAAGCATATTATGTGGATCCTTGGTATTCCCAAAGGATTAGGTTAGGGTCCCATGAAACTGCTCAAATCTGTTGTATATACAGCATAGTATTTGCATATAATCTATGTAGTCTTTCTGTATACTTTAAATGGTCTCTAGATTATAATATGATATGAGTAAATAGCTATTATGCATCATTTAGTAATGACAATGAGAAAATTTACATCTATAGACAGTTTTCCCCTAAATATTTTTTGTTTGAATCTGGTGGTACACATACCACCAATAATGAATATGTTGCCTCCTCCCCTCCCTTTTGGCGCCTGTCCTGGGGCTTGACCTCAGGGCCAGAGCACTGTCCCTGGGATTTTTTGGTTAAGTTTATCACTCTACCACAGGAGCTACAGCTTCACTTTCAACTTTTTGCTGGCCTTTCCTACCTGGTTTGGCTTTGAACGCTGTTCTTCAGCTTTCAGTCTCTTGAGTTGCTAGGATTACAGTCATGAACTACCAGTACCTGGGTATGTTTCTTTACTTTTATTTATTTTTTATTTTTTGGCCAGTCTGGGGCTTGGACTCAGGGCCTAAGCACTGTCTCTGGCTTCTTTTTTTGCTCAAGGCTAGCACTCTGCCACTTGAGCCACAGTGCCACTTCTGGCCATTTTCTATATATGTGGTGCTGAGGAATTGAACCCAGGGCTTTATGTATACGAGGCAAGCACTCTTGCCACTAGGCCATATCCCCAGCCCATTTCTTTACTTTTAAAGCTCTGGCATTCATGAACACCCTTCCTTAACACGAGTGCCTTTACTTCTTTTGATTTATATCTTTTTCCACATTGTCAGAATCAAGTGATATACCAGAATTCTGATGTAATTTGCATTGCCATACGTTAGTATTCTATAAGGTTAGTTGGTATAATGGAAAAGGGTTTTCCTCAAGTTTTGTGTCCATATGCCAGTAGAAAGGAGATTATTAAAGAAATACAACTGTCTTAAGGGAAAAAGTTCTGCCATTGTACTGTATCCTGCTGTTTTATCTGAGCAATAACACATTTGTTAAGAGTTGCTTTCTTTTAGACTGCTGCCCTAGTCAGAGGTAAAGTACTGTAGTAACTATACTTTGGCTATATTGATTGAAGAAATATGGCACTGACACATGTATTATGTACAACATGTTTGTAGTTAGATTGTATGGCTGGGTTTCTGGTGCTGTAGTAATGCTGAGTAGTTGTTTTACTTACATATTCCCAGCACTTGGCAGTCAAAATGTAGATAAAGCTATTGATAAGAATAAAAATGGCTGCATTTGTTTATAATTGTTTAGGGTTATGTCAAATGTAAAATGGTTTCCTGTGTAAGTCAGATATAATACTTATGACAATTATATTTTATTTTGGAATCTGGATTTTTAAAAATCTTCATTAAGAGAAATGTTTCTGCTAATGTTAATTAGCTGGTAACTGCTGTTTTCAGTATGCTTCAATTATAGTATGTTGCTTGATTATATGTTATAAAATAAATTTAAGGTTACCCTATGCTGTTAAATTTAGTAGTTATAAGTTAACTGATTTCTTGCACGTTGGGAAGAGGAAAGGAAAATATAAGTAAAATATGAAGATCTTCAAAATATTTCCTATTTTATTATGTTTTCTCATTAAATTAGTCTATAGTCCTCATTCTTGTTACACAATTGACAAGTGAAAAGTAAGTTTAGTTATCTGTCCAAAATGTTTTGGGAACATAAATTTTTTGATTATAGCTGTTACTATAATTGATAATAATTGATAACAAACATTGAGTATCATAGTTAGTACCAGAATGAAAGCCCTAAGGTCTGGGTTAGTAATATTTATAATATATCTATCCTTAAGACGCTCATAGCCAAGTGGAAGGATTAAGATGTGATGAAATTCATTGTAATTCAGAATTAATAAGTGATCTGTGTTACATACTAAGGATTATATATTTTTAGGATATTTATTTTATTGTTCCCACCAGTAGATGTGCCCACTTTTATGTTTATCCTACATGAGCATATGTTGGTTTTACAGGTAATTCAGCAAAAACATTGGTAGTTTTCATAATTGCTGATATGAGAATTTTAAATATTCCTATGTTAAATTCACTGTTATACCAGTATAGATCAATATTTGAATGTCCATCATATGGGAATCATGCTTGAAATACTTTAATCATCTGAATTCTAGAATGAATGATCATTTATAACTATTTTGAGAGGCTTCTGTTTATTTAGTCTTTGATTTTTGGGACTAATTGTCAGTAATTTCTAATATTGTTGTTTTTGTTTGCCAGTCTTGGGGCTTGAACTGAGGGCCTGAGCACTGTCCCTGGCTTCTTTTTGCTCAAGGCTAGCACTCTACCACTTGAGCCACAGCACTATTTCCAGCTTTTTCTATATATGTGGTGCTGAGGAATCAAACCCAGAGCTTCATGTATACGAGGCGAGCACTTTACCAGTAGGCCATATTCCCAACTCATATATTTTTTTTTAAACTATAACCATAAAGCTGTACTTTGCAGATTTTGAGAATGAAGGATTTTTATTGGTACTTTGTTGTTGTTGTTGTTGTTCCAGTCCTGGGACTTGAACTCAAGGCACAGGGCCTATTCCTGAGCTTTTTTCCTTTCTTTTTTTTTTTTTCCTCAAGGCTCTACCACATGAGCCATATCTCCATTTCTAACTTCTTTGGTGCTTAATTGAAGATAAGTGTCTCATAGACTTTCCTGCTTGGGCTGACTTCCAATGATGATCCTTAGATCTCAACCTCCTGAGTAGCTAGGGATACAAGTGTCAGCTACTGACACCTGTCTTTTGTTTGTTTTTAAACCCTTTATTTAGTGAATTATATTTTACTTCTGGATATGAGTAAAATATACTACAGTAAAAATTAAAAATACACGCATACATATAGGCAGTTTTTTTTTGCTCATCCTTTTAAGCCTTATTTTTGTTTTAAATTTCTATAAATATTTACTTTTTATATTAAGACACTTTGAATATGTTACATAGCTCAAATTAGAATCGATCCAGCTCAAAGTAAAGCATAATGTATGGCATCTTTCTTTCTCTTATCTTAACTAACTAATTTTTTTTTTTGAGTCAGGGTTTCACTCTGTACCTCAGGCTGGCCTTGAACTCATGATCCTCCTGCCTCAGCATCAAGAGTGCTGGACCACTATACCCTGTGCATCTTTCTTACTATAGTCATTCTTTTCAGGTAGAAGTTGAACTTTGTTGAATAATGCTACTACTGAGAAGCAAAGTTTATGTTGATCTCTCATTGAAATAATTGCAAATGTTGTTTCTTTTTCTGTTAAAAAATACTTAGTTTTCAGAAATCAGGAGTTGATATAGATTTTGAAAATAGTTTGGAACTACTTCTGCAACATTGAGTAATTTTGCTGTCTTCTTTTTTGTAGTTAAATATATAAACCAAGTATAACATTTAGATGAAGGATACTGAATAAAGAATAATGCATATGCTTATTGAGATGGACTTTGCACATCTTTAGATGTTAAGATGTACAACTGCACACTGACGTATGTGCAGTTTAAATTAATGGACACGATTTATTAAAAAATACAGTTGTATGATTGGATGTGAAGTGTGCATTTTGTATGCCGAGTATTTTTTGTTTATGAATAAAGAGGTTTTGTTTTTAGAAACAATAGAGTCTTTGGACTGATGTTTATAGTGTTTCTTTATGTAAAATCTAGACACATAGGTTCAAAATTAACTTTTCTGTTCTTTTACTAATCTTTACTTAGATTGAGCTTATTTTTAGAGTACGTTCATCTTAGGGAACTGTGTTTTGACTTAACTCGTAAATATAAAATAAATATATTTTATTATTATCCTAGCTACTTAGAAGGTTGAGATCCAGAGCATCATGATTTTAAGCCAGCCCAAGAGAAAAGTCCACAAGACTGTGTCTTTAAAAAATAACCAGAAAAGGCTTGGCTGGAGACATGTCCCAAGAGGTAGAGTGCCAGCCTAGCAAGCTGGAGATCCTGAGTTCAAACCTGTTATCAGCAAACAAACCCTTACTTGGTTAATACTTAAAGGTGCTATAGATGCTGGGATTTTTAAAATTAAATTATTATATATATGTGAACTTTTAAGTATGAAATGATCTGTATGATTTATCTGCCATTTTGTAACAAGTTGAAATGTACGGCCTTTTTGTATGGTTGAAACCAATACTTTTAAAATGAACTTATTTCAGAATCATTACGGAATTAAGATGTAAGCAATCTGAATATACTTGATTTTTATTAAACTGACCTTTTAAAAAATATGCCGCTATTTCCTATGGTTTCTGGGTTTTGCAACAGAGAATACGGATCCTCAGTTGGATTTATGCTAACTTTTAGGAAACATATTTGTTCCAAGCAGTCTAAGAAGTGCAGCTCCATGTCAATAACTCAGAATTCATATTTTCCTTGAACAGAAGGTTGTGATAAAATGGTACATGGTGTGTTTTCATTGCCTGTTGAAAGACTTTCATGCAGTTAAAATAAGCATTTTGATGGTGGTTGAATTAAGAGTTTTTGTCAGTCTCTTCTCATCATGGATGATTAGACTAAAACGTCTGCTTGTCTTGACTTGAGATCACCACAGCTTCAGATAACATGCTTTGTGATTGAAGGTCGAAATATTTTGAATTCTAATAGGCTGCCAGATGAATTGCTTGAAATAGACTGTAAAATTTCAAGGCTTCCTTTTCCATCTGCTGTGAAAAGAACCATTGGGAATGGTTGAGCTTGATGATCATAGAATTACTGGATGGTGATTCTAAAACCCTCAAAGGGAAGTTGCTATGGAGATCTAGTTCCAAACTGTGAAATGATTCACCTTTGAAAGGCTGCAGGGTCTGAGAAGCTGAACACATCATTGTTCAGGTGGTCATTGGTTAGGAAATTGCTGGTGCCTGTGTAATCAGCACTCCTGTGGTAGTTAACGATCTAAAAAGGTTTGTTCTGAATGATGTGGGACAACAGCAATGTGCATAAGATGGTTTCTCCCAGTTATGGTTTGCTCAGCCTAGTGCTTGTAAAAAAAAAAAAATACAGTGAACTAAATAGCACAGAAATGAACTGCTTTATTGAGGAAATCTTTGGTAAACAAAATGTGTATAAGAGTTTGCCATCAAAATAAAATGGCTTCTTAAAGTTTCTGTAGAAACAATGCTTTTGTTTTCTCAGTTTTAATCCTCTCTACACAGTTTGGTGATAAATGTTCTTTTTTTTTTTTCCTGAGTGACAGTTACAGAGTTTATTACATGTTATTTCCTCTGCTTCTTTGCATAGGCAAAAATTTGTTTTTGTTCATTTCTATCACTGTATCCAAGTGGATAGAGGAATGTTCAGCTTTTTAAAAAATACATGAGTATTATATCAGAAGCTGTCCTACAGAACTATAGAATCTCCTAAGCAATTTAAGAAAGCCTCCTAAATATTTGAGAATGAGTCTAAGAAAGCTCACTAAACAATTGGGAAAAAAACAGTTAATCTCTCAGTAGCAAATTGTTCCCCACTAATTGTTTTTAATTATATATACTATGACAACAGTATTTTGTGTGTGTGTCTGCGTGCGCGTGTCTGCGCACGTGTGTGCACGCACAAGTCCTGGGACTTGGAGTCAGGACCTGGGTGCTGTCTTGAGCTTGCTCAAGGTTCGTGCTGTAACACTTGAGCCACTGCACCACTTCTGGCTTTTTTGGTGGTTAATTGGAGATAAAAGTATCATTGATTTTCCTGCCTAGGCTGACTTTAAACTGCAACCCTCACATCTCAGCCTCCTGAGTAGTTAACATTACAGGTGTGATCCACCAGCACGGCAACAACAGTGTTTTAAATTGATTTTTCTACCGTTTTATTAACTTAAAATTTAAAAACCATGTATTAGTTAATTTCTAGAAACCTTAGAATAAATTTTGAAAATTATTTAATAATTTATCACATAGTATACTGTTCTTCCACATTGAAATTCCAAAATAGTTGAAATTTAGTCTTTTTTTTTCTTTTGCCAGTCCTGGAGCTTGAACTCAGGGCCTGAGCACTGTCCCTGGCTTCTTTTTGCTCAATACTAGCACTCTACCTCTTGAGCTACAGTGCCGCTTCTGGTCTTTTCTGTTTATGTGGTGCTAAGGAGTCAAACCCAGGGCTTCATGCATGCTAGGCAAGCACTCAACTGCTAAGCCGTATTCCCAGCCCCTCACATGTTTTTTTAATGTTCAGTTTGGTGTGTACAGTCATGTGTTCACTATCAAAGTATATAGTGTTTAAAAATATATGTAATTTTTCTGTTGACCCTCTCCCCTAAACCCTTGTCCTCAAGTAAGTACTGATCTACTTTTAATTATAGTTCTATCAATTTCAGAATTTGATACAATATTATATAATATGTAGTTTTTTGTGTAATTTACTACCTAGTATGATGTTTTTGAGATTCAGCCATACTGTAACTGTATGCATTAATGTTTTACTTCTAGTTATTGCTGTACAATAATAGTATAGAATAACAATATACTTATCTGTTCATGAATTGATAGGTATTTGAATTGTTGCCCATTTATATTGTTATGAACATTAGTGTAAAAGTGCTTGTGTGGACATTTCTTTTGGGTTGCTGAAGTATATGGCATGTGTTTATAAGGTACTACCACACTATTTTTCAAAGAGCTTGTCACAGTTTGATTTCTTACCAAGAGTATATAAGTTCCAGTTCCCATGGCTTTTCTAATACTTGATATTGTCAGTTGTTCAAATCCATTTTAAAGAATGTTTCATTGTGGCTGTATATGCAAGTGGTTAGCGCTTAGCATCTTTTTGTATCCTTTCTTGGCACCTGTATGTTTTCCTTGGAAGGATATTTTTTATCTGTTTAAATAGTCTCCCATCCTCCACTAGATTATTTATATATAATTTGACTGGAAAAATTGTACATTCTGGATATAAGACTTCTGTCAAGTGTATGTTTGCAAAATTTCTCCTAGTCCATAGCTTACCTTGTTTTTTACATTGTGTCTTTCAAAGAAGACAAGTTTCGCTAGGATGTTCAGTTTATTAATTTTTTTATTGATTATGGCTGTTCTTTTATTAAAGTTTAATAACTTTCATGCTAAAGTTAGGCCATCTGTTTCTACTTAATTTTACATAGTGATGTGAAGTAAGGGGTTAACATTAATCATAAATATATAAAATTTTTACATATATTTTATATGTTTAAAACAATTATATAAATACACAATATATTTTACTTCATATTATATGTAACATATAAGATAATTTTCATATATACATATATGAATGAGAGACTTCATTTATTTATTTGCCTATCCTGGGGCTTGAACTCAAGGTCTGGACACTGTACCTCAGCTTTTCTGCTCAAGACTAGCACTCTTACCACTTTGAACCATAGCTCTATTTCCAGTGTTTTGGTAGTTAATTGTAGATGGGAGTCTCATAGACTTTCCTGCATGGGCTGGCTTTGAACTGTGATCCCCATATCTCAGCTTCCTGAGTTGCTAGGATTATAGGCATGAACCACCAGTGCCCAGTGAAACTTATTTACTCATGCATTTCCAAAGTCATTGGTATAAAAAAAAATAGTTGACTGTTTTTATGGGTCAAGCGTAGCTTCTTTTTATATATGGCCCATGTATTAAAGTGTGTGTGTGTGTGTGTGTATGTGCGTGTGTATGTGTGTGTATTTCTACCAGGATCAGGCAGGAATGGTAATTTTCCAGTGCAATTTTACTGCCAACAATCTCTTCTTTTTCCTATTCTTTCCCTTCCTCTCCTCCCCTCCCATCCTCTTCCCTCTTCCTTTCCAGTCTCTTCTTCCTCTCCCATCTTCTCCTCCCCTCTTCTCCCATCTCTTCTCCTCCTCTCCCCCTTTTCCCTGCCTTCCCACCTACCTCTTTGCTCACCACCCCCCTGCTCTGCTCACCTCCCCTCTTCTCCCCTCCCCTTTCTCCCTTCCCTTTGTGTGTGTGTGTGTGTGTGTGTGTGTGTGTGTGTCGTGTGTGTTCAATTCAGGTCCTGCATCCTAGGCAAGTTTATTAATCACTACTTGTACCACAGCCTTAGGCTTCTTTGCTTTAAAAATGTGTGTGTGTGTGTGTGTGTGTGTGTGTGTGTGTGTGTGTGTGTGTGTGTACATGAGATAGGGCTGGCCTCAAATTGTACCCATCCTGTTTCTGCCTCCTGAGTAGCTGGGATTACAGGTGTATCACCATGTCTGACTTGGTTTTGAGACAGAATCTTGCTGGTTGTTACTGATGCTGACTTTGAGCCAGAATCCTGCTTCTACCCTCTGAATAGGTGAGATTAGTGGCATGTGCCACTATGCCCAGCCTATTGATTCCTTTTTTTTTTTTTTTTTTTTTGGCCAGTCCTGGGCCTTGGACTCAGGGCCTGAGCACTGTCCCTGGCCTCTTCTTGCTCAAGGCTAGCACTCTGCCACTTGAGCCACAACGCCCCCTCTGGCCGTTTTCCATATATGTGGTGCTGGGGAATCGAACCCAGGGCCTCATGTATACAAGGCAAGCACTCTTGCCACTAGGCCATACTCCCAGCCCCGTATTGATTCTTTTAATAAGAGTTAATCTTGTGCAAAAATTACAATGATTGTACAAACTGAGTATCTCTTATCTAAAATGATTGGGACCATAGTTGTTTCAGAGTTTGGGGTATTTTAGATTTTGAAATACTTGTATCACCTTTAGCAGTTGAGTATTGCTTATGTCAAAAATTTGAAATCTGAAATGCTCCAAAATATGAAATGTTTTGTGCATGACATTCAAAACATTTTATATTTCAGGTTAGAGATGCCCAATCTGTATTTTAAAGCTTTTTTTTTTTTTTTTGTAGCTGTTCTGGGGCTTGAACTCAGGGCCTATGCCCTGTCCTTGCGCTCTTGTACTCAAGGAAGGCTAGAGCTCTATCACTTTAACCCCAGTTCCACTTCCTGCTTTTTAGGGGGTGGGGAGATTAGTTAATTGGGGATAGAGTCTCAGAGACTGCTGCCTTAGCTAGATTTGAACCATGATCCTCTTAGATCTCAGCCTCCTGGGTAGCTAAGAATATAGGCATGAGTTACTATATAACTGATTATCTAACTTTTTTTTTAAAATGCCTGGAGAACAAACCCAGAGTCTCATACCTGTTAGACAGGTGTTCCGTCACTTAACTACATTCTCAGGCTTCTAGAGTAAATTCTTAACTAAGTAGGAGATACAGGAAAAATTTAAAATATTTTCCTGTTAAAAGGAAATCGATGTTAATAAAATCTTAATAGGGTAATATGAGGCTCTAAGTTATATGTTATGTGGATGATGAAATTAAGCAAAGTAAAAAGTAAATAGCACTATGTACTAGTAATAGAAATGAATTTCCTCTTGGGGATCAGAATTCCACTCAAGTAGATGCTTAGCTATAGTTGTATGGTATACCAGAGGAATTGGTATTGACTGCTAGTCTTTTGTTGTTATTGATGCTGTTGTTGAGCATTCCTAGTTCAAAGGTCAAATTCTGTTTCCAACTGTGTGAGCTATGGTTAACTTGCTAGGAGAGCTTCCTAGTTTTTTGTGTTTGCTTTTCATATAGCTGTATATTTTCACTTTTTCCAGAGGAAACTAAATTTGTTTATTTAGTGCAGTAGTGGGGCTTGAACTCAAGGCCTTGTGTTCTTGCTTGGTCTTTTTCCCAAGGCTAATGCTCTACCACTTGAGCCACACTTCTACTTCCTGTAGACTTTTTAAATGTATTGGATATTGTCTTCTGATAAGTATAAGGAGGTGACATTTCAGCAATAGAAGATCAATCATTTGTTAGACAGTGAGAACAGGAAAGGCACTCTTGGTATCTTATAAATTGTGTTTCTTTTAGTTTCTGTTACTGAAATGATTTAGACACACCAATGCAATTTCTTTGGTAAGTGATGTTTTAGACATCATAGAGAAGTTACTTTGACGAAAAGCAGCATAAATTTTCTTTAACTTGGTGTGTTGGCACACACATGAAATCCTAGCACTCAGGAAACTGAAGTAGGAATACTACAAGTTCAAGGCATAACTGGGCTACAAAGTGAGTTCAAGGCCAGCCTGGGCTACATAGGAAGGAAGACCTATCTCAAGAAACAGAATTTCCTTTTCATGACTCTCCAGGAAATTAGGAATAGGATCATTTTTTTTCTCTTGTTTGTATCAGAGATTTTGTTACATATTTTTATTCTTAGTACATATTATCTGTTTGGAAGGTAAAGAAACTTGAAGGCGGGATATTGTCATTTACCCAACCTTGGACAAGTTAATGGCAAAATTAATAATTTTTGAAGCCAGGCATGTTGGCTTATATGAATAGTAAATTTAGTCCTTGTGCCCTGAATTTACCTCAGTATATTTTGTCCTTGTGTAAGTAGGAGATAGTAGGTACTCATTATAATAGTTTACCTATGGTCGGTAGCATAATTTACACATTGTTATACTTCCAGTCCTAGTAGTGTTCCATTTTAAAATGTCTTAAAAAATAAAGGTCGTCTATTGCCTTTTCTTACTGGGGAAAGGTAGTACTTGATCCACAATAGTAATTGACTAGGAATTATCCCCAAATACTCCCTTTTTTCTTTTCCTGTCCTGTCCTCCCTTTCCATTTCCCTTTCTCTTCCCCTCTCCCTTTCCTTTCTACTCTGCATTGACCAGTTTTATCCTGTCTCTTTCTTTCTCTATCCCTTCCTTCCCTCCCTCTCCTCCCTCTCTCTTTTTCTCTTTCTTCGTCCCTCCCTCCCTCCCTTCACTATACTGCATTGGCCAGCTTTGTCCCAATTTTGCTTTCTATCTGCTACTGACACATCATTTAGCCACATGGTTTTTAGTTCATGTTTTTCAGGGAAGAGTGACTGTGTCCCAGCCTTATAATTAAAAAAAAATTTTTTTTTAAAGCTGAGCATGGTGGCAGAAGCCTGTAGTCTTAGGGAGGCAGAGGTGTGGGACTGAGGTTCTAGACTAGTCCCCACATAAAAACTTCTGTGAAATCCTACCTCAACCAATTGGCACACACAAAGAAAAGCACAGATAGGAAGATCACAGTCCAGGCTAGGCAAGGCATAAAGAGAGAGAATATCTCAAAAATGCAGCTTTTCCCTGCCTTGCAAGATGGCAGGCGAAAAGACTGAGAAGCCAGACACTGTGAAGAAGAAACCTGAAGTTTAAAAGCTTGGTGCTAATGACAAGATGAAGGCTACCCCTAAGGCTAAAAAGCCCAAGAAGGGATGGTCCCACTGCAGCTGAAACCCAGTCCTGGTCAGAGTAATAGATACTCATGATCTGCTCATTATTCCAGAAAAGCCATGTACCAGAGGAAGTATTTGGTGGCTAAATTCAAAGTTGAAAAGAAAAAGAAGGTTCTTTCTACTGTCACAAAACCAGTTGATGGTGACAAGAATGGTTAAGATATGCAAAATGCCTAGGCATTGCCCTACTGAAGATGTGCCTTGGAAGCTGTTGAGCCATGGCAAAGAGACGATCGGTCAACATATGAGATGGCCGTAGGTCAAGCATCACTCCAGGAACTGTCCTCATCATCCTCACTGGGTGCCACAGAGGCAAAAATATGGTTTTCTTGAAGTATCTGGGCGGTGGCTTGCTACTGTCCCTAGATCGTACAACATACTAGAAATTTATTACTGCCACCTCCATAAAAACTGGTATCACCTTACTGATGATTCCTTATGAAGCAGCAGCTGTCGGAGCCCAGACACCAGGAAGGCGAGATCTTTGACACAGTAAAAGAAATTTAAGGTAACAGCACAGCACAAGGTAGATCAGAAAGCTGTGGACTCAAATTCTACCCAAAATCAAAGCTATTCCTCACTTCCAAGGCTCCATGTGATCTCTTTTTACTCTAACAAATAGAATTTGTTCTCACAAAATAGTGTTCTAAACTTTATCAAGAGCCTCACCTCACTGAATCATTTATAAGTTTAAATAAAAACAATGCAAAAAGAGACTTAAAGGAGTGACTAATGTGTTAGATTACCTATATAGCATGTATGAGTCCCTAAGTTAAAACCCCATTAACTGCATTCCCACTCCATTTTTTTGTTTTTAAGATTTATTGTGTTTGGGTCAGCTTAGATAACTTGCTTGATCATTTACTAGTTTCAGTGGGCATATAGAATAAGCTAAGCAGAAGCCACCCAAATTCCTGAGAAGCCTTTGGGTATATGGAAAAGGATATAGAAGTTGGGAGGTTGGTTGTATATATCACTGTCAAGCCTGAATGTTGTGATGAGTGGTTCTGTTAATTTGGAAAGTGGGAAAGATGCCTATTAAAGTTGGTGTTTAAAAAATTTAGAAATTTACTTTGATTCTAGACTGCAAAATACCATCTTTCTTTTCACGGTAATACCTCATCATGTGGATTAAACATCACATTATTATGAGAGTTGATATGAGAGTTAATTCTGATGAAATTTCATTAGCAAAATTGTAATAAAGATAGTTCCTCTTGGGAGGGGGGAGGTGGGGGAAAACGAGGGAGGAAGTAACAAGTTGGTTAAGAAATGTACACACTGCCTATGTATGAAACTGTAACCCCTCTGTATATCACTTTGACAATAAAGAAATGAAAAAAAAGATAGTTCCTCTTCATTAAATGTATAGTGAACTTTATTTTTCATGAAAATGATGCTGATACATCCCTTTGTGAGATTACCAGTCATAAAGCAGAATGATAAATGGTTCTCTGATTTAGTTAGGGCCAATTTGAAGTTTCTATGGGAAAAGAAAACATAGTATAAATCCAACATTTAAAAAATAGTTTGTTTATTTGTCTAAATTAAGTAGCTCTGTACTCCAAAATAGGGGAAAATACTTTAATTTTTGATAGCTTTCTGAGTAGGAACTATTCTTTTTTTGGAAAGCATACTGATTTAATCTGTATAATAACATATAATCTATCAAGTTCTTTTCTAAAAGTGCATCTCTTTTTTGATCCTTTCCTATCCGTATCCACCATTACTTAAGTGATCTGAGTAATGAATTGTTGTAAGGGCCTTCTTTTTCCAGTCATTGAGATCCTGGAACTAACTGCTTAATGACATGTTTTGTTTAAAACTGTAGAATCCCAGGTAATAATCTGTAAGCCACAATCCAGTAGAGGGTGGGGAAATCACCTGTACCCTAAAATTTTTTTGACAGTCACTGCTATTTCTTCTTCCTCTAGTTTTCTTCGTTCAAGAGAAGCTATTATCTACATCCTTACATACCATAGGAACTAAGAATTTGGGTATCATAACCCGGGGGAAAGGAAGTCTACTTTTAAAAAAGTAGAAAATTATGATATGCATATTATTATAGCTTAAAATATATACAAATGAAAATCAGTAGCAGAATACTGAGCTTTATACTAACTAAAACAAAAATGTAAACATTTACTAAATAGAAAGCAGTACTTTCATAACATGGTATGAGGGAAGGAAAAGGGAACACCTAGTGTCTGGAAATACTGCTCTACTGTTTTAGAGGATATGCCTTTGGCCTATCACCGTTAGCTGTGACATGGCTAATGAGAGATTAGGTGAATCACACTTGGGAGCCATTGCATTTGGTTATGCTACTTCTTCTTATAAGACATTCATGCCTTCTTGAGAATTCCATTTTCTTCCTGGTATTCAAGGTTCATTATTGTTAATAAGTGCACTATTTTCTATCTTGTCATTGCTCATCTCTAGCCAAGTTTTCTCTCTGTCTTCTCTAAACTGATCCTTCTTTTGCTCTTTCCTTCCTGTGAGATTAGGAAGCTTCTTTATGTAGGTACCATTTCATGCTTCTGTATATACTTGTCTTATTTCTCCAGCTAGACTGTAAGCTTCCTGAAGGCATGGGGCATGCCATATACTTTACTCTCCCCACATACCAATCTTTTTACATAGCTGTCAGTAAAGAAAGGAATGATATTAGTTTCATGGCTAGAAGCTTGTTGTACTACTTTAAAATCAGCTTGTATAAAAATTTTTATGATGAAGTTTTTATGCTCCTTTGCTTGCTTGCCTAAGAGAACATGCAGAGTACAAATGGACATATTTTTTTCTTTATCCAAATATATGAGCAAAGCAGTAACATTTTAGGTAAGTGAAAGTACAATTCTTAATGTTTTACATTTTAAATAAATACATGTTTTTACATGCATGGCTAAGCCTTTGTAGATTTGTTTTTGCTAATCACATGCAGATTTATATGTGGTAGATATAATAATAGATTTATAGATATAATTAATTTATGTTTATATTGCTAATTTGTTTTGTTATCATTTAGTGTTATTTTGTTAAAACTTATATAGCAAAATAGCATGATATTATCTTTGATATAATTGAATGCAATCTTATAGGTAACAATGAAGGAAAGGAAATTTTATTTAAAAAACAATCTGTACTATTTAAAATAGAAATTTAAGTTCTTTTTAACACTGCAGCTGAATTAAATAAATAATCTTTCCGCCATTACTAAGCTGTGCATGTAGTTAAAAATACATTTATACATATTATTTTTAAAAACCTAGTTAACTTTAAAATATGTAAGTTTTCTTGTCGTTTAGGGTTCTGTGAAGCTGATCATCAAGAGGGTTGCAAATCATTGGTGGTTTCTATTTTCAGATTTCCACATCCCGGAGTAATTTGCTTTAATTTCACCCAATTTAACCTATACTTCACACCATCACCATTCAGCTTTAATAGCTATGTTCTATGCATAAGAAAAGCAGATAAATGTCCACAATTAGGCTGCAAATGATTACAACTAGTTAGGGCTTTATGAAGACAAAACTTAAAGGACTATGGCGCCAAACAAAGCCACAAAAGATGGATGAAAATGCTGTCTCCAGAAGTCAAGTCTACCATAGCATTTGATTTACACTTTTGTGGTTGATTTTATTTATTTTAATATATTGGCAGGTGTGCCTACTCTGAAAAATATTCAGCATTAAAGAATAGTAGTTCTCTTTTGTTCATTTATTTAGGTTTTTAATTTGTTTGCTTCCTTGAGTTTCAGCATAGGTAGCCCAGAATGAATTTTTTTAAAAATTTAATTGAAATATCAGCATTCTTTTTGAAATTATGGTAATGTATTTGAAATGTAATTTGAAATGTAATGATATTTATATGCCTTGCTAATGCATTTATGAAACAAAACTTTTCTATATTAGTTAGGTTTATATTAGATGATTCTGTTGGGCTTCTAATGAAGGAGTAGTCTTTCACATTTGTGTCAAATTCTAGATAGGTAAGACTATATGCAATGTAGGCCTATGGGGAATTACTTATATTTAATGTTATTTGTATGCATATTTATATAAAACATTTAGCAGTTTTAATTTTCTTAGTATCTGCTTTTCCCCCCTTTCTGTGATTTTTGATTTGGTTGATGGCTAGTGCCAAGCCTTGTTTAATATATAAAGAATGTATGTTTAAGATTTCTAAAAGTCTAGTCATTTAATAGAATTTTATAATTTTGTTAGTTGTATTTGTTCTTAACAAAGTAAACTTTTCATTTTGATTAATATATTTTTAAAAATTTAAGTAAATATTAACTGCATATTTCAGTTAAAGGTTTGCTTTTAAAAATTGTTTTAAGTAATTTAAAATAAGTATAAACATAATGTAAAATCAAGATTTTATTGTTTCAACTTTAGTCATTTTGTTAGATATTGTCAGAAATTCTATATAAGTGAGTAACAATGTCAATTCATTTTATAGTGATATGTATTTAGAATTATTACTGTTGAAATGCTCGTTTTCAAAATTAATGGCTCACGGTTCTGCTTATTAAACTGTTAATATGTTTATTTAAAATATGTACTTATTTAGATAGTCCTTATTTTCGTAAATAAGCAATGTCACCATAGTTTATTATTGTTTAGAAGCCTAAAGAAATTAAGATGAAAAATATGAGATTATGGTTTTATGTACTTGTAACAAATGTGTGTTTACACTTAAATGTTACATGTTGTTGCTAACCTTAAAAATAATGCCCAAGATTTAGTCATTTTGTTTATAAACCAGTGTTGTAGGAAAGTACACTGAAACTTACCTTTAAATATCTTTATTTTAAAGATAGTAGTAAATTTTCTATCTTACAGAATAGATCAATATAGCTATGGGAAGACAATACTGCTTCAGAGCATTTCAGTTATATTAAACTAGTTTCATATGCTATATCATAAAACTTTCAGTCCAATCAGCAACTAAATTTAAATACTGCAAATTGTAGCAGCAAAACAATAATTCTGCTGATTAGCCCCTTTCCATTTCTTGTAAGTGAACTGTTTATGCTGTTGAGTACCTTTTGAAAAAAGAAAAAGCCAAAACAGCCTTGATTAGTCAAGGAGTAATTGGATGACTTGATTTTAGCAAGAGAATGAATTGGTTGATGATAGCCTGTAACTAAGTGTAGTGGTTCTGTTCAGATGAATACATAACATACAGTCATCAGATCTTGACAGGTATAACATATAAGCAGTGCTAAAAATCTACTGGTGGGTGTGACAGGATAGAAATGGAGGCAATAAGTTTGCCATAAAGTTTTTTACTTGAAAATTTGAAGTAATTTTTAAAGAATTTAGAGATAGATCCATTTTAAGATTTTTAATTTAAATTGGGTATAGGTAAATGAGGAGATTTGTCTTACTTTAGGACAATAAATCTTGTTTCATACTTTAATGACCCCAAGGGCTAAGACGATCATTTGCAGAGGGATTACTGATATTATATCCTTTCTTTACCATTGAAACTCATGGTGTAAAGATCATGGCTGTTACTAGAGCCATGTGGGAAAACCTTAAACTCTTCATGTTCATAACTATTTGAAGTCTTGGTTGTGTCAGAACTTTTTGTACATTATATCTTCACTCATGATGTCCTGAATACTTTAAGAATGTATCTGAGTTTATATGAGTGAAATGGCACAAAACAAGTAAATTAACTTGAAAATTCATTCATTTGTAACTAGTCTTCTTAAATAAGGCCAGTTATATAGTCTCCCTTCTCCCTGACAAAATATACTGCAATAACTGACCCTTCTGGGATATGTGCTATATGGAGCCAAAAAGTTCAGCTGCATGAAATTTGAAGTCAATTTCCCCCCCATAGATAAATGAAATGATTGGGGTGAATCTTCACAGCTAGCTATAGGAGGGTGATGGATGTCAGGCCCATCCGAATCCATTCTGGTACTGGCTTTGATTTGGCACCACCTGGTGGTGGTTGTTTGCTCAAGCTTAAGCTCAATGGTGATGACTCCATGATCTTGGGGGTTGATAAGTACATTAGGATTGCAACAGGCATTCTAGAAATCCCTCAGTATCCATTTTTTTTGCTGGGCCAGTCTATTTTGGAAGCCTTGTGGAGTTGCAGTGACTTGACTTACATAGTTCACTCCCCAAGGATGTGCATGCTTTACTGTCTTTAATCTCTCTAAGCCTTCACCTTCCTTCCATTTTTCTGCACTCATTATAGAACTATGAGTTATTGAATTTAAGGGTGTAATTATTTTCTGAAGAACTGCCTGGTTTTAGGACATCTGCTTTCATAGTACTTTTTGTTTGGACTCAAGAATGTGATCCCCATTATGTAATCTACATGCAGTCAAACCATTATCTTCTTGTTCTGACACCAAATGTTCTTGGTGAGTCTTTCCTTTCCATTTCTTTTCTTCCTGATTCTATATCTTAGAATACTAGGTAAAAGTCAGAATCAGTTGATATTATGAATAAAGGCTATAAAATAGTTACTTTAAAAGGCAGTAGCCAGCCATTTATTTGATTGATTAATACCTGTCATGTATTTACATTTTTGAGCATTTAAACACCAGTTTCAAACTCTAGTCAAGACAATATTTTATCTTTTCTCACAGCACCAATACACTTAAATATGGAATTAAAATAATTTATGGTTTCATAAAAATCTGTACATAAAATCTGGACCCAAATTTTAAAATGGTACTTTCATAATACTAGTATTCTAGTTTAAAAGCTAAATGCTGTTTTTACCCCATCAATTTGTACTGGATACTGAATAACTGTTTCCCGTCATCCTACGTTTACTTTATTTTACTCTATGCTGATCTATCTCTCCTATTAGATTGTAAACAAATTCAAAGCAGAAGCTAATTTATGCAGCTTTTATGTATCTGTAAAGCACAGAAAGAGGGAACTCTATTGCCTATGGCAGCTGGTTTCCTCATGGCGGCCAGGACCATTACTCAGCTCTCTTCCTTTTGGCATGGATGTGTGTCCCTGCCCTTTCCTTGGTGAACTTGAGGGCCCAGTTCTCCTTGGAAGTAGTTTCATGGCACACCATTAATATGGGGCTACACTCTGTATTATGTATCTTGGATTATGCCTCACACAAACTTGGTATGCTTGGTGAGCACCCATTGTGGTGGCCATGCCCAATCTAGTTCATATTCCTGGATCATCTTGTGAATTTTTATTTTTTTTTGGCAGGGGTCCTGGGGCTTGAATGTAGAGCCCTGGGCACTGTCCCTAGCATTCAAGGCTAGCATCTACCACTTGAGCCACAGTTCCATTTGTGGCCTTTTCTGTTTATGTGGTACTGAGGAAACAAACCCAGGGCTTCATACATGCTAGGCAAGCACTCTACCACTAACCCAGATTCCTAGCCTCATCTTGTGGTTTTTATTGAGGCCCACAACATGGAATAGCTTAGAGCCATGGCTGCTGTTTTCCAAAGCTGTTCCATTTTTTCCTTACTCTGAAAGTTGACTAGAGCTCTTGGCATTCTATTCTTTGAGGTCAGAAAACAGTATATTTGTTAAAATGTATATTAAAGCTGGCTATTATATAGTTTCAACTGTGTAAGTGACCTGTGGTAAGTGACCACATTTCATTTCTTCTCAATTAGACATTATTCTTCCTAGCCAGTACTCAGTGTTTTGTAAATTCTACTTTGTTTGAAAAAGTGTTTAACTGGACTACTTTCATACCATTTTCATACTTAGTACCCAGTGGTCTATTCTGTTGGTAACTAACAGTCTCTCTGTTAAAGTATATAGCTAACAAAATTATTTAAATAGAATCACTAATAATTAAGGAATTCAAAGGTCATTGAAAAGATAAATCATGAGCTTCTTGTATCTGTAACTGTAGTCTATAACATGTGCTTTCCTTCTCCATTAATTTATGTAATTGATAAACTTAGTACTAGTTTCTTTGAAATGTTTCCTAAATATTGGATGTGATGTAAAATTCATCCTTTGTTGTGTTTTTATTCTGAGTCCTAATAAGTGCTTAGCATTCACTCATTCATTTCTGTGTATTTATTACTTTACATTATACCTAATGTGCATTAGCTCTGATCCAGGCATAGGATGAGAACTAGAAAAAGCATTTAATTATAATCCTGGAGTTTAATTATAATAAAAATTAATGTTATAATCCTGGAATTTAAGTATCTAGGAGTGGAGTCCATATGCCTAACCATTGGTATGTATGCGGTAAGTCATATGAATAGAATGGATAGATTGGTATAGCAATTAAAATAGAAGGTATGGTCAGAGCAATTATTGTCATAGAGATATCACTTCAATGACATCTTTAATATTGTAAAGGGGCCTTTATGGAAGGCAGAAGTTGGAAGAGAGCATATTCTCAACAACAGATGGATGAACAGCAAATGAAAAATTTAAATGAAGGCATTAATTGTCTAAATGGGATATTCTGGGCCCCAGTATTAAAATAAGTTAAGGCTCTGATTTTGTTTAGTCTGTTTATTGTATATCTGGGATCTTATACGATCCCTTTATTCATTGCTTACAGTACTGGAAATATAAATGAGTTATAGTATTTGTTAATATGACTGTGCATATTCTTTCTCCTTACAACATTACACTTTGGAAAGTTATAAAAATAGGTTTTCTAGAAGCCACACTTACAAGTAACATATTTAACCTTGAAGCCATATTTAGGGTATTGCTTCTATAGTACTTTATTCTGAAGAAAACTGTACACTCTTCTACAAGTCAAGTATATTTGATGCCTTTTAGACTGAAATTGCTCTGAGATTGCTTTGTAGTTGAAGGGAAGGAAGCTATGCATTTTAAGGTGGGTATAATTTATAATAAAAAGAAAGAATGGGATACTTATCTTTGAGTCCCCAGGATGGGAATGCACAAAATTATAGTGACATTTAAACATGAGGAACTTTAAGGAATTAATGAGTTAAGAAGTTTGATAGTTATTAGGAAGGGTAAACACAGCAAAATAGCTCAACATTGAAAGTACAGCATAATCTTAAAATTATTTCAAAATATTAAGAGTGCCTTTTAAATATGTATTATGTAATGTAGAATAGAAGTAAAAATCTTGTTGAGCAATGCTAGTTCTCACTAGGGTACTTTTTTCTACTACTTCTTTGGGAAGAGTTGATATATTGCAGCAACTAAAAATGAGAAACCCTGAATAACTGAATATAATTAAGGACAGGTGTTGACTCTGGGTTATAACCCATTTTTTAGTGACAGTAAGGAATCCTTACTAGTATGGATTTTTATTATCTACAATATAACACCAGTATCAAGCAGAATTTTCTGGTGTTCTGTACACTTGAAAGAATTGTATAGTAGTGTAGTGTGTTACTTTGTGTCAGTTAAGAGATTTCTGTCATAGTTTAAAAGGCTTTTAACATGCCAATTATACTAATAGAGGCTACAGTTTTAACATTTTTCATATTTTATGCCTATTTCTTTCTCTTAAGTTCATCTTTCCTACTAGTGTTTTGTTTTTGATTTACTACTTAGAAGTATGGGTAAAAGTTCTATATGCATCACTTATAATTGCTTCCATTTTAAATACTAAACCTTTTTGTTGTTGTTTAGTTGGCTTTTTTGTATTTTGTTTCAGTACTGGAGATTGAGTTCAGGATCTCCTGCTAACTCATCAAGCACTCTATTGCTGAGCCATATCTCTAGCCTTATTTTACTAAGCTTTTTAAAAACATGGATTGTTTATTATGTCAGTGGGATAGTAGTTTTCTTCTTGGCCAAGACTTATTTTTAGAGCTTTTGTCCTGTGATGAGAGAAGGAAATAGAAGAAAGGGAAGAAGCAAAACATAGACACATAGAGACTCAGTTTTGTTTTCTATTCTAACATAATATAGTCTGGATTATTTGTGGACTTAGTTGGCATATCACCTAATATATTTTCCCCTGGTAATGATTGGTTAGTCTAAATAAGTCTGACCTATCAAGTCTAGTGATTCTATGATATTTATGCTTTTCTATCAAATAGTAACAGTTTTTATTACTAGTATTTCCATTTTCTGTGTTTACAAAATATTTTTCAGAAGTCTGTAAATATATCCACTTAAAGTAATTAAAATTTGTTTGACACAGCCCTTTTCATGTACTTAGAATTTTCCTACCAGAATAATTTTATTTAATCTGTCTCAGGTTTATTCCTTTCTAGTAAGGCAACTGTTCATTTAGCATCTATCTATGAATGGTAATATTGTTTGAAAATTTTTGTTTCATTTTTACTTTAGCTGTATTTTTATTATCTTTTAGTAGTTGTAAAAAAGGAATTACCATTCAACAAATCAGACCAAGAATACAATATGCCTTGATCAGTGTCACATCACCCCTTTCCTCATTGTCCCAATCCCTCCCCACCCCATCTCTCCCCTCAATTTTCTTAATTTTGTAGGATATACATTGGCTCTTGTGACTCTAGCAGAGAAATTTATTCTTCGATGTGTTCCAAAATTTGCCTTGTTCTCTGGTATCATTAAAGATTTTTTAAGGAAATAAAATCATTGAGATTTCCTTCTCCTACTTTCTTTTTTTTTTTTGGCCGGTCCTGGGGCTTGGACTCAGGGCCTGAGCACTGGCCCTGGCTTCTTCCTGCTCAAGGCTAGCACTCTGCTACCTGAGCCACAGCGCCCCTTCTGGCTGTTTTCCATATATGTGGTGCTGGGAAATCGAATGGAGAGCTTCATGTGTAGGAGGCAAGCACTCTTGCCACTAGGCCATATTCCCAGCTCTTCTCCTACTTTCTAACTTAAAATAAGTAATTATTCAATGCAGAGGTAAATATTACAAACTTTGAGAACCAGCTATCAATTTGACTCTATTTGTGCTCAGATTATTTTTATTGTGAAGATGAGAAGGGACTTTAAGATTTGAATTTTAAAGCACACTTATAAATGGGCTTAAACTACAGTTCTAAAGTTGATCATTTGGAGTACACAATAAGTAACTTGCATTCCCCTACTTTAAACCATCATTCCTCTTCCATACAACAAAGGATTTTTGTCTGTTAGGGAATGGTGCCACAAACATCTAATCTCAGCTACTTGGAAGACAGAGATTGGGAGGGTGAGGTTAGCCCATGCAAAATGTTAAGAAGACAATCTCAAGCAACAAACTGGATGTGGTGATGCAAGGTTCATGGTTCAAGGTTAGCCCATGCAAAATTTTAGGAAGACAATCTCAAGCAACAAACTGGGTGTGGTGATGCACACTGTAGTACCAGGTACTTGACAGGCATAAGTAGAAGGATTACATTGTGAAGCTGGCCCTAGAAAAAAGCAGGAGACTTTATCTGAAAAATAACTAAAGCAAAAAAACATCTAGAGCCAGGTTTAAGAATTAAGAAGTACAGTGGCTGCCTAGCAAGAATGAGGCTGAGTTCAAAGCCCAGTATCATCCTCCAAAAAGAATTTAATACTAATAGCAACTTGTGTTTTCCAACCTCCATAAGTAAATGTAGATGTTAAAGTACATCGATAATTCAGGCTAGCCCTTTTAGAGCACAGGTGTTAGTATGTATGGGGCCCTGAGTTTTCACTTTGATCCCACATTGCTTTCATATACTCAGTATCCATATTAATGAGCTGCTTGCCTGTAATCCTACTTTACTCTGGAGATTGAGGTAGAAGGATCATTTGAGACAAGCCTAAGCAACATAGTAAGTTCTTGTCTGTAAAATAGTAATAATAATGTAGTAATAAGTTATTAATTATTGAGCTTGAGAATTATAGAACTGGAGTTCTGACCTAAGATGGGACTTTGCTTTGAAGAATGGTTAGATATTTGAAAAGATAAAAAGTGTTTTTTTCCCTTAAGAATGATATTCTTTTTTTTTTTTTTTTTGGCCAGTCGTGGGCCTTGGACTCAGGGCCTGAGCACTGTCCCTGGCTTCTTCCCGCTCAAGGCTAGCACTCTGCCACTTGAGCCACAGCGCCGCTTCTGGCCGTTTTCTGTATATGTGGTGCTGGGGAATCGAACCTAGGGCCTCGTGTATCCGAGGCAGGCACTCTTGCCACTAGGCTATATCCCCAGCCCCAAGAATGATATTCTTGTCTAATATTGTACTTTAACTTTTTAGAGGTTTTAATAGGACAGTGAATTAAAATGTAGATACTTAAAGCATTTACTATTTACCATATTAGAAAGCAATGTGAAGTTATGCAGCATGTGGAATATGGTACTTAATGTCATCAATTACTTGTGTTATAGTTTTGCTTTTTTCTAGAGTCTGTTTTGTTTTGTTTTGTTTGCCAGTCCTGGGGCTTGGACTCAGGGCCTGAGCACTGTCCCTGGATTTTTTCTGCTCAAGGATAGCATTTTACCTCTTGAGCCACAGTGCCACTTCTGGCTTTTTCTGTTCATGTGGTACTAAGGAATTGAACCCAGGGCTTCGTGCGTGCAAGGCAAGCACTTTACTGTTAAGCCATATTCCCAGCCCTAGAGTCTGTATATTGTTTATATAATACCTTTTGGTATTATATAAAAAGCCCTGGTTTGGGCTTTTAATTATAAGTATATGACTTTACCATAATGCAAATAAAAATCTTTTGGCTTGAAACCTTATAATAGTCTCCTTCTTACTGTTTTTATGTGGTTGATTTTTTTTTATTTGTGTCTTATTCAACCTAACATCATATACACCTGGAAATGAGGAAGGATTGGCTAAAAACAAAAGGGTGGGAGATTAGTGTACCATAAATAACATGAATTTTCCCTGTGAATGAAGAAAGGTTAGGTCATCTGTCAAATAGTAAGGGACAATGAAAGATGAGATATACTCTAGAATATTTTCAGTCATTCATATCTTTGTCTATATAATATAAATGACTAGCCATAATTGATACTTGTGGTAATAATGAGCTGTTACCAAATTTTAACTAAAATGTGTAATTTTTCTGAAAATTATTTACTATGGCTTGTTTTTGTAAAAACAATGCATGTTCATTATAAAATCTTTTTTGTTTGTTTTTGCCAGTCCTGGGCTTGATGAGCTAGGGCCTGAGCACTGTCCCTGAGCTTCTTTTTGCTCTAGAAGAGTAGCACTCTACCACTTGCACCACAGTGCCACTTCTGGCTTTTTCTGTGTATGTGGTACTGAGGAAACAAACTCAGGGCTTCATGCATGCTAGGCAAGCACTCTACCTAACTAAGCCACATTCCCAGACATAAAATCTTTTAAGTGAGACACAACATTAAAGAAATTTAAATAAGTACAATTTCTACATTTCCAAAAGAATCGTAATGAACAAATTCCTCTCTTATCACTTTATTAATATTGAGGGTTTTAGTTAAGAAATTGCTATTTAAAACTTTCTAATGAATTTACTGTAAGGATGTTGTTGAAGTCATCATTGTAGTCAAGTCATTGGCCATTGAATTAAAAACATCTATATAGAATATTTTTTCAGAGAAAGCTTAGTTTTCTCTGTAACTGGCCATATTGCTTGTGTTGCTCTGTCTGCCAGGAAGTTAACTTTAATTTTCCTACTTTATTGTAAATAATATTGTGCTTCGGTGATGGTTATCTGTGTATTGTGTTTGTTAGTAAAATATACTTTTTTGCTTATTTTGTTCATGTGAACTTGATTTTATACACTGTGTCAGTTGTATGCTAGAAATGCTTCAATATTATTTTAAGTATTTTTATTTAAATTACAATAATATATATGTCCTTATATTACTGAATAATCCATGTTCAGGCACAAACAATTACTTTTCATTCTAGGAAATTATATTTTAAAACTCTTTGCAACAAGAATATATTTTTAAACGTATTTCTTTTTATCTATCTATCTATCTATCTATCTATCTATCTATCTATCTATCTATCTATCCTGCCAGTCCTGGGGCTTGGACTCAGGGCTGGAGCACTCTCCCTGCCTTCTTTTTGCTCAAGGCTAGCACTCTGCCACTTGAACCACAGTGCCACTTCTGGTCATTTTCTATATATGTGGTGCTGAGGAATCGAACCCAGGGCCTCATGTATATGAGGCAAGCACTCTTGCCACTAGGCCATATTCCCAGTCCCCACAAAAATATCTTAATTTACTGCATCTCTTACCAAACAAGAAAACTCTCATGATTTCTATGATACCTCTGCCTGAAGTAACTGATACTTTGTTATTATACTTTATTATTACTATACTTCATTTGGGAAGCATAATCAGGTGGATGCTTTTAATAAAATTAATTTATTTTATGGATATATCACTGTTTGTAATATTTCTTAGTATTGGTTCATTTTTTGTGATCTTGTTCTTTATCTGGTAATTTGAGTAAATCCCAGTTGAATTATGTTGCCACATTATGTCTTCAAAAGGGCATAAAGTCAGTACACATGCTTCAGTAATATCTGGTTGTTTTACCCTTATGTTTCCAGTTGGCAATTTGAAATTATGGCTTCAACTGCACTTTAAATATGTGATAATAGCATGTGTTTCTAATAAGGGCCAGCACCATTTTGTTCAGATAGTGTGAATGGTTGTCACTCATATATGACAAATGCACCTTCATCTGCTTCTTTGATAGCCCCCTAAAAACCATACCCTCAAATCAGGCCGATGAAATTAGCTGCTGTGTAAATTGTGTGTCTGAGTGGTTCATTATCTAATCACCGTCAGAACCACAGTGATAAAGTAGATTGAAGCAGGGAAGAGGTCTGCCAGATGATTTCAGCACCCCCCGCCCCCAAATCTGGTTTCCCTTGGAAACCCTAATAGTACAGTTTAGAACTTCAGGCTTTCATGCTTGGGATTCAGTATCTTTAATGTATCTTTAATCCAACTTAGAAAAGCCAGTAGTTCTGAATATTTTTTTTTGTAAAGGCCGTAATTTTATTTCAATCAGGTTTTGAAATGTTGAGGGGTTTGAACTACTGTTTTATTGCTACTACCCTTAATATTACTAAATGGAAAAAAAAATACTTCGTCCTACTTGAATAGAATTCAGGATAATTTATTCAATGTAGTTACTTGCTGACCTAAAAGTCTTTTCCTCTAAGTCACTGTAATCATAATGACCTTTGGTGTTGTTCTTTGAATTGCTTCCCTTTAATTCATTTTAGGTGCTTTTGAAGATGATGATATCACACATGTTGAAGGAAGTGTAGATCCCATCCGAGACATAGAAATAATACATGAAGAACTTCAGCTTAAAGATGAGGAAATGATTGGTCCCATTATAGATAAGCTAGAAAAGGTGGCTGTGAGAGGAGGAGATAAAAAGCTAAAACCTGAATATGTAAGTACAATTTTGCAGCATCTTTAAGTATCTAGTAGTTTTACTGGTTAAAAATTTAAATACATAAAGTATCTAGTATTATTATGCTGTTTTAGAATCTGAGAGTTATTCCCGTTAATTTTTAAAAAATATTTCTTGTTTTCTGGGGGACAGCTGATAATGACAGATTATTTATGTGTTCAAATAAGCCAAAATTAGTAATATTGAGTCTATATATGATCCAGATATAGATCTTTGAATTTTAATGTTTAATGAAGTGTGGTTTTGTGATGACAAACTTACTGGATTCAGAGAAATTACTCTGAGTTTCACTGATTTGAATTTTTGATTTACATAAAAGATTGTTCTTCAGAGGGATTGAGTTTAAAAGTACGCTCTTAAACTGGACAAACCATTTTTGTCTTTTATCCAATGAAAACATGCCATTGTCCTAACAATCCAGAATATTTAGCATATTATTAGTGAGTAATTATTAGAAGCATTATAATAAATGTTTTCAAATTATTCTTTGACACTTTTGGCTTATATATGATTTAATTGGCTTTTACATTTAAAATAAGACAGGTGCCATAGCCATACACTTTCTTTATTATTAACATTTTTCATAAATGCTTGGTGCTATTTATGAATCTTTGTCATGAGAAAGAGCTTTCTTTTCCTCCTTTCCTTCCCTCTTCTTTTGTTTACTGTCTTGGGAATTGAATCCAGAGTCTCAGGCTTACCTAAGGGGCTAGGGTGCTGTCCCTTATCTTTTTCTGCTCAAGGCTGGCACACTTCAGCCACATCTTTACTTCTGGCTGCAAATTGGAGATAAGAGCCTCCTGAATTTTTTTTTGTTTTTTATTTTTTTTGCCTAAACTGTCCTAAAACTGGATCCTTAAATTGCAGCCTCCTGAGTAGGTAGCAGACATGAACCACCAGTGCCTGATAATTTTGTTTTTATTTGTTTTTGAGATGATCTCAGTAGCTTGCACCTGGGCTATAGTCACTCAAGGTCCTCATGTTTCTTCTTCCTTAATTGCTGGGGTTAATAACCATAAGCCACCACATCTGGCTTTCTATTTTTTATGTATTCATTTTTACTTTTTTTCTTAATTTAATTAAAATTTTTGTGTTGGTCAGTACTGGGACTTGAACCTAGGACCTATATTGTCCCTTAGTTTTTTTCAGCTGGTGCTCTACCACTTGAGCTACAACTCTACTTTCCTCATTTTGCTGGTTAGTTGGAGATAAGAGTCTCATGGACTTTACTGCTGGGACTAGCTTTGAACATCAATCCTTAGATCTTAGTCTCTTGAGTAGCTAGAATTACAGTCATGAGCTACTGGTACTTGGCCTGTTTCGTTTGTTTGTTATTTGAGGGTCTGTTTGTGCCAGTCCTTGACTTAGGCACAGTCTCTGAATCTTTTTGTTCAAGACTAGTACTCTACCACTGTAAGCCACAACTTGAATCCAAGCTTTTTGGTAGTTACCTGGACATATGAATCTCATGGACTTCCCTCACCCACCTTCCTCTCACCCCTCACTGGCTTCAAACTGTGATCCTCAGATCTCAGTCTCCTGAGTAACTAGGATTACATATGTGAGCCACCAGTGCCTGGCTCTGTATTCATATTGTATTTTATTTATTTTTTGTGGTGGTCCTGGGGCTTGAACTCAGGGTCTGGGTGTTGTCTCTGAGCATTTTTATTCAAGGCTAGAACTCTACCACCTAAGCCACAGCTCAACCTCTGGCTTTTTTGGTAGTCAGTTGGAGGTAAGAGTCTAACAGACTTTCTTGCTAGGGCTAGCTTTGATCCTCAGATCTCAGCCTCTAGAGTAGCTAGAATTACAAGTGTGTGCCACCAATTGTTGGCTATGGTTCATGCTTCTATATATTTTTTTTTCTGATGCTCTTTCTCTCTCTGTCTCTATCTCTGTCTGTCGTCCTTATTCTGGAAGAGAAGAGAGGTTTAAATTTTGGGCCTTAACTCAGAACCTTGTGCTTGCTAAGCAGTCACTTTGCCATTTAAGCCACTCTCCCTTCCCTTTTTACTTTCATTATTTGTTTCCACATAAGGTCTCCTCCCTCCCCACACACAATGCCTGCACCATGGAAATATATTTAAATTTATTGGGAAGTGAATATAAAAATAAATGAGTGATTGGTTAGACCATTTGACTCTTTTCTTACTATATTTTACTACTTGGTTATTTTTCTATAGCAGAATATTACTTTCATATTAATTTTTTTATTCAAGGAAATAAATTTCTGTAAGGTAACCTTTGGTAGGAGGAGGAGGAAAAAGAGAGATGCGTATTCTTTGTCAAATGTACAACTTTTAACTTAGTGCTTAAAAATTGTTTTGAAGTTTGTGTCTGAACATGGAAAAGAAATATGTATAGGGCTTGGTGACACTGGATGATATATAGACATGAGCTCATAGGCTTGAGGATCAATCTGTCTTCATTAACTTGAGTTAATATTAGTGTAGATGGTATAATTTATAAATAAAAATTAAGAATAATCTTTCCCTGTGTATGGTGAAATGTAGAGCTCTGTAATCTCAGAACACTGAATGTTGTGGTAAGATAACTGTGAATTTGAGGCCATCTAGGGCTGTTTTTAAAAAGAAAATCAGAAAAAGTCTCAGTGTGGTGGTTTATGCCAGTAATTTAAGCTATATGAGAAGCAGAAATTAGGATTGTGTGTGATTCAAGGCCAGCTTGGCAAAAAGTTGGTGAGACTTTTCAGCCAGCTAGCCAGTTGTGCTAGTTCATATCTGTAATCCAAGCTTGCCAGAGGCATAAGTAGAATACTGTCAAAGCTGTCCCCAGAAAAATCTTACGTCATATAAGAATAAAGTGTTTTCTTTTTTTTTTTAAAGGAGGAAGAGGAAAAAAATTCCTCATGAATTGTGTCAGGATTGTGCAATTTTAAGTTGCAAAGCCAAGGAATATTCTTTAAGACTCATCTTTTTATCTAAATGTATCTTTTCAGCTAGTTTCCTTGAAAATAGAACTTAAGTCTGGGCACTGATGGCTCATGCCTGTAATCCTAGCTACTCAGGAGGCTGCTATCTAATGATGATCATGATTCGAAGCCAGTGGGGCAAGAAAGTCCCTGGGACTCTTATCTCAAATTAGTCATGAAAAAGCCAAAAATGGAGCTGCTCAAGTGGTAGAGTCCTAGCCTTAAGCAAAAAGCTCAGGGACAGTGCCCAGGGCCTGAGGTCAAGCTCCAGGACCAGCAACAAAAAGTAAAGTAGAACTTAAGGCAAAGATTGTAATATAATTAATTTTTTTTTTTTTTTTTTTTTGGCCAGTCCTGGGGCTTGGACTCTGGGCCTGAGCACTGTCCCTGGCTTCTTTTTGCTCAAGGCTAGCACTCTGCCATTTGAGCCACAGCGCCACTTCTGGCCATTTTCTGTATATGTGGTGCTGGGGAATCGAACCCAGGGCCTCATGTATATGAGGCAGGCACTCTTGCCACTAGGCCATATCCCCAGCCCCATAATTAATTTTTTCTAAACTGTCTCGAGACACACATAGAGGAGTAAGAAATTTATACTCGAAAGGAAAGAAAACAGTATAAAGTATGTTAGTGAATAGGTTGCCACCATGGACAGCAGGGGCTTGATCCTGCTGAAGACTTCTGGAAACTGTAGAAATTGCTTTATAGTTTACTACTTAGGCGAGTGAGGATGTTTGCCTTAAGCAGCTATGTTAGCATGTGAAGATGTGAAAATAGGCGGGTCATCAAGTTTGTTACTCATCTGTCACTTGGCATGCATTTGATCTTTTCGTTCCAGTTATTCAATTTTTTTCTTTGCCCATCCTGGGGCTTGAACTCTGGGCCTGGGCACTGTCTCTGAGCTGCTTTTGTTCAAGGCTAGCACTTTACCACTTGAATGAACCATAGCACCACTTCCTGCTTTTTTTGAGTAGTTTATTGGAAAAAAGAGTCATGAACTTTCCTGTCCTGGCTGGCATTGAACCACAATCCTCAGATCTCAACCTCCTGAGTAGCTAGAATTAATGTGAGCCACTGGTACCGGCTATTCTACTTTTCTACTTTTTTTTTTTTTTTTTTGGCCAGTCCTGGGCCTTGGACTCAGGGCCTGAGCACTGTCCCTGGCTTCTTCCCGCTCAAGGCTAGCACTCTGCCACTTGAGCCACAGTGCCGCTTCTGGCCATTTTCTGTATATGTGGTGCTGGGGAATCGAACCTAGGGCCTCGTGTATCCGAGGCAGGCACTCTTGCCACTAGGCTATATCCCCAGCCCTCTACTTCTTTTTAGTTCTTTTTTTTTTTTAACTCACAAGTTTAATTTGGTGATGTTAAATTTTTAAATTCTGATTCATCTTAAATTTTCTCTACAGAAGATACCTATACTGTTATGATATCAACTAATTAAGGTAGGGGAGTTTCTTTTTAAAATATCTTCTTATGATATCAATTAAATGATCTAGTATTTCCACAGGTTTGGGTCAGCGACCTTACATTATGTATCTAAAACCAAACAACTACTAAACATAAAAAGGTCTAGAATAGACCTATCAGTGGATCACAATAGCTCAACAGCTATGTACATATGATCATATAAGACAAGGATAAGCAAAAACAACTACAAGAGAAGGATACAGGAGGATGTTACATTTAAAGTTCTAGGTGAATTTCCTTTGGTGTACGCCACGTGGTTACTGTATATGATTTTGGTACACTGGGTATTGTATATATTCCTACCTGATCTAGGGAAGGGAAAGAAAAACGAGGGTGTAAGATATCACAAGATATGTACTCACTACCCTCTTATGTAACTGTACCCCTTGTGACACCTTGTCAACAAAATTTAAATTAAAAAAATTAAATGATCTAAACGTAAAATGTATAGATTTTTTTTTTTAAAAGAGAAAACTACCTGTGAGAAAGATAAGTAGGCTGATTTTTTTTTTTTTTTGGCCAGTCCTGGGCCTTGGACTCAGGGCCTGAGCACTGTCCCTGGCTTCTTCTTGCTCAAGGCTAGCACTCTGCCACTTGAGCCACAGCGCCGCTTCTGGCCGTTTTCTGTATATGTGGTGCTGGGGAATCGAACCTAGGGCCTCGTGTATCCGGGGCAGGCACTCTTGCCACTAGGCTATATCCCCAGCCCTGATTTTTTTTTTTAATTAAAAAGTTAAAATTTATCTTGGGGTCATAGGAGAGCAGAAGGAAAAGGAAAAAATTGTGGTAATTACACACGCTATTGAAACATCCATTATATTACAGGAAAACCAATACCAACTTTTCTCTTGTGAAACACAGTGATAAGCACATTTTTAAAAAAATGGATAGGAGGTGAGCACAGAAAGGAGAAGACACAAGGAGGTGAATGTGTATGTACAAAGAGAAATGACAGAGACTGTGTTCTCTTTTGTACTTTCTTTTTGTTTGTTGCCTCCTTAGGGTATTCATGCCACACCAATTTCTCTTCATAAAATGCTATCACAATTTGTGGACATTTCACATTAGCTTTTCATTTCTTTCCTTTTTTTTTTTTTTTGGCCAGAGCCAGGTCTACTTTATCTGTCTTTCCATTTCATTAGAAACATTAAATAACCACAGGTATCTGTTGCTCCAGTTATCTTTTCTGTCCTATTCTCTCTCAAAAGCACCAAGTGATATTATTGCTCTTCTCTCTTGTTTTTGGATTTGCTATCATCAGCACTGTTCAAGAAATTGAATTTCCTATTGTTACTTTCTGACTTCTCTCTGGGTTTGTTCTCTGTTGGGGATTCACGCTGCCCTTCCCCCAGCCCTGGGGCAGTGTGGGAGTGAGCCCCTCCCACCTTCCGGCCTCAACCGGAAGAGAAGCAAGCCGTCCCTGTCTCTCGGTTTGGCCGAGTGTCTAATGGCCAAGACCTGGCCCTTGGGGGATTGTGGTCCCCACCCACAGAGGAAGTTTCATGACATCACCTGATGGGCAGCCCAGCTCAGCTTATCAGTTAGTCACCCCAAGTCCCTCCCCTTCCGCCTTTGTCACCTTAATAAATTCTTCTGCCCGCCCTCTGGACGGGTGAGACGTATGGACCATCGAACTGTCTCCCCGATGGCTCTCTCTCCATGCCTCTCTCTCTGCTGCCGCTCATGACGCGTGAGGGGACAGGGGAGTGGGGTACCGGAACCTTCTCCTCAACTCAGTGCAATCCACGAGACTTTGCCTTCTTCGTGCAGGAGGTTAAAAAGGCCGAGTGTTCTTTCATAGTTTGGGATTCAGGCATTTCCCCAGGAGATAGGGGGGAAAAGGGGATCCAGAGCCCCCCAACAGTTCTCCCCCCCACCATTTTTCTTCTTGTGCCTTTTCATAAACTCAGAAATTAGTTCAGAACAATCAAGTTTTTCTCAGTTTTCTAAGTCTTGTGCTTATCAAAAAAGCTTCTCCACTTCAGTAGATAATTCACACACGCCATTTACCCACATGCCTAACAGCTTTTCCCAATGTACTCCTCTTCATTCTCTAAAGAAGAACCAACTTTTAGCTGTCCTCTTGCTTTTCCTTCCTACATCACAGAATATTCCATCCAAAGGAGTAAGGCTACCCTGGTTCCTTAGAATTTCTGAGAGCTGAGCTGAGCAGAGCAGTTTAGGTCAGAGTGCTAGGGTTAAGAATCAATCCCATTTTAGACACAAGCAGCTAAACATTGTGGCTATGGCCTCCCCTGCATCCCCAGGAAAACAAGGGTTAATATGTTTTTCAGTTTGAGGAAAGGAAGACAAATTTTTTTTCCTATATACCTTAATGCAGAAGAGAAGCCTTCAAAGTAAGAGATAAACATGGATTCTCTCCTTTACCTACTGGACTGCCCCAGCTACATGCTGTATGTCTTTTCCTCTGGGCTAACAAGGCGGGTCTCTCCTCTCAGGCATGGGGCTTCCTGTGCTGGCAGCTCGCTACCCCCTGATTATTCTGTAATACAGCTGATTTTATTTTTCCTGTTCATTCAAATGTGACTTCTTTCTAGATAATCTTTTGGAAACTCAAGATTCAAATCTCCCACTATGAACTTCCAGTTTCTAAAATTAGATGTCATTTATATTTTTATGTAAATAAGGAAAAAAAACTCTTGGATTTTGATGTAATCTAGCATAAAACATAGGAATCAGGTCAAAACATTCTAGCATAAGTAGTACTTTTTACAGTATGTCTTGCAATAAGTAAGAATGAAATGCTGAAGAAGTAAGAATGGGTAACTAATTCCTTTTACTCTCAGCCAGGTGTATTAGCTTCCTAGGACTGTTATAGTAAAGTAGCAACACTGGGTTGTTTGAAGGATTTTAAGAAATTTATACCTTTGTAGTTCTATAAGGTTAGAAGTCAAATGACTGTGTTGGCAAAGCCTCTGGAGCCTCTCATGATTTTGTGTGTGTAATACATTTGCACACATGCACACTCCAGGACTGGGGCTTCTTAGGGCTGGGGCTTTAAGGAAATCAAACACAAAAGATCCGTGGTTATATGGTTCTGTGTACTAGGAATGCCAAGATAGGTAAATCTACTTAGACATAACTATGGGTTGTTGTTGCCAGTGTCTGGGGAAGAGGAAATAAATGGAGGAGAAAATACTTAATGAGTGGAGTTTTAATTTTGGAGTGATAGAAATGTTTTAAAACTTGATAGAAATGGTAGTTGCGTAACTAGATAGAAGTGGTGAATTTGTAAAAAGCTTTAGTGCTAAATAACTTTAAAATGATTACATTTTTGTTATGTGAATTTGATGTGTGTGTATGGATTGCCAGGACTCAAACTAGGGCCTTAAGCATGCTAGGCAAGATTTCTTCCACTGAGCCACATCCCCAGTCCAATAAGCTTTTTTTTTTTTAAAAAGAGACAAAGGATGTTAGACTGGAGTTTTGTTTTCTTCTGTTATTAAAGTTTGTATATATCTAGTAATAATAAGCTTAAAATATATAAAGCAAGGGGCTGGAAATATGGCCTAGTGGCAAGAGTGCTTACCTCGTATACATGAAGCCCTGGGTTCAAATACTCAGCACCACAGAAAAGGCCAGAAGTGGCGCTGTGGCTCAAGTGGCAGAGTGCTAGCCTTGAGCAAAAGAAGCCAGGAACAGTGCTCAGGCCCTGAGTTCAAGTGCCAGGACTGGCAAAAATATATATATGTAAATAATAAATATAAATGTAAAATAAATATATTTATATAAATATATATATAAAGCAAGAAATGACAGACGTAAAAGGCAAACAAAACAAAATCTAGAGCCATAACAGACAATCTTAATAATTCTTTTACGACTAAAATAAGCAGACAAAATTTTACTAAGAACATAAAAATTTTAAACAACTCTATTAAGGAACTTGACCTAATTGACATATAGAAAGAACAGTACACCCATCTTTTCAAGTAGAAATGAAGCATTTATCAAAATTAACCTTATCTTTGACCAAAAATTAAACACATATACACAAACCCACATGTACTGTTGGTGTATATATACACTAGTGAATCCACTATGGAAACGAATATAGAATGTGTGTGTGTGTGTGTGTGTGCATGTATGTGCATGAGCACACAGGCATATATATGTGCTGCATGTACGCACAGGTCCAGGGGCTTGACCTCAGGGCCTAGGCACTGTTCCTGTACTTTTTTTTTGCTCAAGGCTAGCACCTTACCACTTGAACTACAGGTCCACTTCCAGCTTTTTGGTGGTTAATTTGAGATAAGAGTCTCACTGACTTTAATGCCCGGGCTGGCTTTGAGCTGGGATCCTCAGACCTCAGCATCCTGAGTAGCTAGGATTACATGTGTGAGCCTCTGGCACCCAGCTGATAAGAGGTTGTGTCTGTGTGTGTGCCTGTGTTGCTACTGGGGCTTGAGCTTTTTTGCTCAAAGCTAGCACTCTACCACTTGAACCACAACTCCACTTCCTGGTTTAGTGTTTTCTTTTGTTTGTTTTGTTTTACTTTGTTATGTTTGGTTGTGGGGCTTGAACTCTGGGCCTGGGCACTGTCTCTGAACTCTTCAGCGCAAGGCTAGCACTCTACCTCTTGAGGCACAGCTCCATTTCCACTTTTCTGGTGGTTAATTGGAGATAAGAGTCTCACAGACTTTCCTTCCTGGGCTGGCTTTGAACCTTGATCCTCAGGTCTCAGCCTCCTGAATAGCTAGGATTACAGGTGTGAGCTGCCAGCACTTGGCTATGGAGGTTTTTAAGAAAACACAGTACCACCATACTATCCAATGGTATCACTTTGGGGCATATATCTAAAGGAATATTTCAGGGTAACAGTAGATACATATACCCATACTTATTGTAGCACTATTCACAATAGCCAAGATAGGAAAATAGTCCAGATGACCTACAATTAATGAATGGACTGAGAAAATGTGGTATACATACAAATGGAATATTATTTAGCCATAAAGTAGAATGAAATTATATCTTTTACAGGGAAATGGATATAACAGGATAGTAAATGAAGTAAGCCATGTTCAGAAGGACAAAAATCATGTTTTCTCACATGAATATTAGACCTAAAAGATAAACATATGTTCAACACATATGGGATCATATTACATTCATCGTACATGTATATAATATAAATATATAATATGTTTGTAACTGTGGAACTGTTTGTGGGGATGAATTTAGAGAGCGAACAATGTCAAAGTACATTGCATCTTTGAATGAAGATAGCAAAACTTACTGAAACCTCTTCAATAATATGTGGTAGTAGAGATAGGAAAGAGAGTAAGCCAAATGATCAATCTGATTAAAGTACCTGTATATGCATATGTAACACATCATGACGAAAAATTTTTGACTAATAACATACTATAAAAAAGAATGAATAATAATATAAAACAGGCACTGTCTAGGGTGTGCATACTAGGGGGAAAAGTAAGGATGAGCAAGAGTGGAGGAGGATGATCAAAGTATTTATTATATACTGATGTGAAAACTGCTGACCCAGGTGACTTTGCTGTACATTTAATAGGTTTCACAAAAGTGTTTGTGCAATAGGAAAAGGACAAACTTCCCTTTTGAATTTTGATTGGGGGATTGTTTTGTTGTGGTTCTGAGCATCAAACATGCTAGGCAAACACACAGCTGTGCTGTATCCACTATAACCTGGTTTAATGAGGTCAAAGTAGTATTGTAAGAATGAAATATAAAAGAAAAATAACAGTCAAATCTTTCGTAAACATGGATGTACATTCCTAAATAAAATACTAGCAGACTGGAACTGGCAATAAATATTAGTGGTATTATGCGTTATCTGAAATTCTAAGACTCAAAAGTAGGTTTAACATTTTAAAAAATAATCACTGGAGGGCTGGGAATATGGATTAGTGGTAGAGTGCTTGCCTTGTATACATGAATCCCTGGGTTCGATTCCTCAGCACCACATATGTAGAAAAAGCCAGAAGTGGCGCTGCTGCTCAAGTGGTAGAGTGCTAGCCTTGAGCAAAAAAGAAGCCAGGAACAATGCTCAGGCCCTGAGTTCAAGCCCCAGGACTGGTTAAAAAAAATCAATGTAAATAAAAAAATAAAGGAAATTATATTATCTCTGTACGTTGGGGATAATGTAATATTCATTGACGTGTGTGCATGTGTTTGTGTGTTTAAGAACTTGTTAACTATAAATAGGGGATAGTCCACTTAGTCTGAAAAAAGATATCTGTAAAATGTAAACCTATGTGCATATATATGCATATATGTGGATATCTATATACATATGTATATCTCTATATAAGCATGTAATGGTGAAAGAGGAAAGTTTTTCCTTTTATTGGGAGCAAAGCAAGGATGCTTACTAGCACTGCTTTTTAAAATTTTCATGCTTGAATTCTTTTTTTTTTTTCTTTTTTTGGCCAGTCCTGGGCCTTGGACTCAGGGCCTGAGCACTGTCCCTGGCTTCTTCCCGCTCAAGGCTAGCACTCTGCCACTTGAGCCACAGCGCCACTTCTGGCCGTTTTCTGTATATGTGGTGCTGGGGAATCGAACCTAGGGCCTCGTGTATCCGAGGCAGGCACTCTTGCCACTAGGCAATATCCCCAGCCCTCATGCTTGAATTCTTAGTCAAAGTAATAAGACAAATAAAAATAATGAGTAAAATGGAAGAAATTAAAATATTATTTGTAGACTGTATGATTTTATGCTTTAAAACCTGGCTGAATCTGGGATATAAATTATTGGAATTAGTAAATGAAGTCACCTGCATTGTATGGCACAAATCAATATAAAACTGGTTTATATTTTGTAATCCAAAATGGAAAAGTATTGTTTTTGTCAGATGCCATTTGCAGTAGAATTTTTAAATTAAATATCTAAGAATAAATCCAAAGGAAGTTTTACTAGAATTTTTACCCAGGATTTCTAAAACATTAATGAAAGCTCCTATGTGGTCTGCAGAAGGCCCTGGGTGCAATCACTGTCACTGGGGAAAAAGATTAATGAGTGTTACACTGTGGTTTTGGATGAGAAGACTAATTTGTCTTTAAATGTTGTCTTTCTAAAATTCATCTATAATTTCAGTGTATTTAAACTCACACCCCAGCAGCAAAAGGCAAATGTCCAAGAACAGTCAAAATAGTTCAAAGTTAGAGGACTTGATATTCCAGTCACACATCAAGATTTACAAGGCGGGGCTGGGGATATGGCCTAGTGGCAAGAGTGCTTGCCTGGTATACATGAGGCCCTGGGTTTGATTCCCCAGCACCACATATACAGAAAATGGCCAGAAGCGGCGCTGTGGCTCAAGTGGCAGAGTACTAGCCTTGAGCAATAAGAAGCCAGGGACAGTGCTCAGGCCCAGAGTCCAAGCCCCAGGACTGGCCAAAAAAAAAAAAAAAAAAAAGATTTACAAGGCTTCATACTGGGAAGCTGAAGCCGAAACATCTCAAGTTTGAGGTTAGCTTGGGATGACCTCAAAAACAAAGATTTACAAAGTTGCATTGATTAAGGAAGTCATAAGTAGATAGCAAGGGTACATATGTCGACCATTGGTAAATAATGGATACACAGGTACAAACATAGATGTTCCATCTAAGTATGGTAGTGTAGAGTAATGGACAAAGAATTCTCTTCAAGAAACAGTGTTGACAATGACAATGAGAATACATCACAAAGAAACCTAAGGGACACAGCTAAGGCAGTACTGAGGAGCAAGATCATTGCCCTCAGCACTCACATTAAAAGAATGGAAGCAGAGCAGGTGAATAACCTCACGATGAAACTAAAACAACTAGAGAAACAAGAAATGATCGAATCTAAAATGACTAGGAGGAGAGAGATCACAAAGATTAAAGAAGAGGTAAATCTGATTGAAAATAGAAAGACCATTCAACAAATTAATAAGACTAAAAGCTGGTTCTTTGAGAAAATAAATAAAATTGACAGACCCCTCGCAAGACTTACAAAAAAAGAAGAGACTCATATACGTAAAATCAGGGACTCCACCGGAAAAAATCACAACAAGTACACATGATATTCAAACAATCATAAGGAGCTATTTCCAGAACCTCTACTCAGTAAAAAACAATTTTACAGAAATGGATCAATTCTTAGAGAAGTATAAACTGCCCAAACTGAACCAAAAAGAAATAAATCAACTAATTAACCAATAACTTACAGTGAGATACAGGGGGTAATCAAGAACCTCCCAACAAAGAAAAGCCCAGGTCTAGATAGATTCACCAACAAATTCTATAAAACCTTTAGTTAGGAGCTAATACCAATACTCCTCAAAATCTTCCGCGAAATAGAAACAGAGGGAGAAATCCCAAACTCATTCTATGAAGCTAATATCATACTCATTCCCAAACCAGGAAAAGACCCAACAAAAAAAGAGAACTACAGACCAATATCACTAATGAACACAGACGCAAAGCTCCTCAATAAAATATTAGCTAACAGGATCCAGAAACTGATCAAGAAAATTATACATCATGACCAAGTAGGCTTCATCCCACAGTCACAAGGATGGTTCAACATCCGTAAATCAATCAACATAATTCACCACATAAACAGAACTAAAATCAAGAATCACATTGTTATCTCAGTTGATGCCCAAAAAGCCTTTGACAAAATACAACATCCATACTTACTAAAAACTCTGGAGAAAACAGGAATAGATGGCACATTCCTCAAAACAATAAAAGCCATATACAGCAGACCAACTACTAGCATCATATAAAATGGAAACTTAAATCATTCCCCCTAAACTCAGGAACAAGACAAGGATGCCCACTCTCCCCACTTCTTTTCAACATAGTGCTGGAATCCCTAGCCATAGCAATAAAGCAAGAGGAGGACATCAAAGGGATCCACATCGGCAAGGAAGAAATCAAGTTATCCCTATTCGCAGATGACATGATCTTATATCTGAAGGACCCAAAAGACTCAGTACCCAAACTCCTACACCTAATAAACCATTTTGGCAAAGTAGCAGGATACAAAATCAATCCACAAAAGTCAGCAGCTTTTCTGTACACCAGCAATGTACAAACAGAAAAGGTAATTATGGAAACAATTCCATTTACAGTAGCCAAAAAAAGAATAAAGTACCTAGGGATCAACTTAACCAAGGACGTGACGGACCTGTTTAATGAGAACTATAAAAATCTAATAAGGAAAATCAAAGAAGACACAAGGAGATGGAAAGACCTCCCATGCTCATGGATAGGCAGAATCAATATAGTGAAAATGGCCATATTGCCCAAACTGTTATACAAATTCAATGCAATCCCTATCAAAATCCCAGTTACATTCTTCACTGAAATTGAGAAAGCAATCCATAAATTCATATGGAACAGCAAAAGACCTAGAATAACCAAAGCAATTCTAGGCAAAAAAAGCAGTGCAGGAGGTATCACAATACCAGACTTCAAACTCTACTACAGGGCCATCATAACAAAAACAGCCTGGTATTAGTATAAAAACAAATCGGAAGACCAATGGATTAGAAATGAAGATCCAGAGATAAAACTGCACTCTTACAGTCAGCTGATATTTGACAAAGGAGCTAAAGACATACAATGGAAAAAACATAGCCTCTTCAACTACTGGTGCTGGGAGAACTGGGCAGCCAAATGCAGAAAACTCAAAGTAGACCCAAGCCTATCACCATGCTCCAAGATCAACTCAAAATGGATCAAGGACCTCAATATCAGACCTGAATCCTTGAAACTATTGAAGGACAGAGTAGGAAAGATGGTAGAACTTAAAGGCACAGGAAGGAACTTCTAAATAGAGTCCCAGGGGCACAACAAATAGGGGAGAGACTCGACAAATGGGACTACTACAAATTAAAAAGTTTCTGCACAGCTAAGAACATAGCCACCAAAACAGAAATACAGCCAACCATATGGGAAAGGATCTTTACCAGCACAGCAACAGACAAAGGCCTAATATCTGTCATTTACAGAGAACTCAAAAAACTAAGCCCCTCCAAGCCCAATAAACCAATTAGGAAATGGGCAAAGGAGCTAAAGAGAGATTTTACAAGAGAAAAGATAAAAATGGCAAAGAAACATATGAGGAAATATTCAACATCCCTGGCAGTAAAGGAAATGCAAATAAAAACAACCCTGGCATACCTCCTCACTCCAGTTAGAATGGCCTATACACTGAACTCAGGCAACAACAAATGCTGGAGGGGGTGCGGGGAAAGAGGAACCCTTCTCCTTTGTTGGTGGGAGTGCAAATTAGTACAACCACTTTGGAGAACAGTATGGAGGTTTCTCAAAAAGCTCCATATAGATCTACCCAGCCATACCACTCCTCGGCATCTATCCTGAACAGCAGGTCCCAAGATATCAAAAAGACATTTGTACTTCCATGTTTATCATGGCACAATTCACAATAGCCAAAATATGGAAACAACCCAGATGCCCCTCCACAGGTGAATGGATCCAAAAAATATGGTACCTATACACAATGGAATACTACATAGCAATTAGGAATTGTGAACTATTGTTATTCGCAGGGAAATGGTCAGAACTTGAACAAATAATGTTGAGCGAGACAGGCCTGGAACACAGAAAACAAAGGGGCATGATCTCCCTGATATATGACTCTTAAGAAAGGGTGATGGAGAGACAGTAGAGACCAGGTCTGTGAAGCCAAAACCTGCTTGTCAAATGGTATTTCCCACAGGATTGGGTCAGCGACCCAATAGTATGTAACTAAAATCAAACAACTACTCAACATATAAAGGTCAAAAATTGACCTCTCAGTGGAATACAATAGTTCAAAAGCTATGTATGTACGTTCATATAAGACTACTGTCGACATATTGTCTAATATCGACATTACATTTAAAGCCCTAGGTGAATTTTCTTGGGCTTGGCCACGTGGATACTGTATATGTTCTTGATACATTATGTATTGTATATATGTCTACCTGACCTAGAGAAGGGAAAGAAAAACAGGGCGTAAGATATCACAAGAAATGTACACACTGCCTTACTATGTAACTGTACCCTTTATGCACAACACCTTGTCAAAAAAATTTGTGTTCAATTAATAAATACATTAAATTTAGAAAAAATGAAACGGTGTTGAGTCTATAAATGTTTTATAGTGGAGACTCATAAAGCAATGTAGGATATTTTCAAGACTTTGGAAATTACTTTATTATTTGTCACTTATAATAATAAAGAAAATTATTTTAAGTTAGAGTATGTTAAAATAAGGACCACTATTAAAAACAGTAGCCTTAGAGAGAAAGATGCTTGCAGTATCAAAGAACTTTTCAGAATGTGCAAAGAAAGACTACAAATAAATAAGAAAAAATCTTCAACAAGTAACTTATTCAAGAAAAGTACCTTAAAAGAGAAAATTCAGATCATAGTGAAATACCAAACAGTTATCAGAAATGATTAAAACTGATAATACTATTGGAAACAATATGAAGAAAATGAAATCTTCCTACAATACAGATAGAGGTGCAAAGTAGTACATCTGCTTTTGAAAACTGATGAACAACATATAGTTTGTGTGAATGTGTGGCTAATAACTGTCTAGTTTCAGTCTTAGGCAATACTCAAAAGAAATGCATCACTAGGTGCTGGCAGCTACTAAGGAGGTTAAGATTATCAAGGTTCAAAGCCATTCTAGACAGACAAATCCATGAGACTCATCCCCAACTAACCATGAAAAAGCTGAAAGCACAAATTGTGTACCAGCTGTGAGTGAAAAAGTCAAACAAGGGAGCAACTCCCAGAGGTCAAGTATTGGCGATGGATGGATGGATGGATATAGATGGATAGATGAGAAATGCATCCATAGACGAACCAAAATACATTGTAAGAATGTTACAGCATTTTTATTCCTATTAGCCTGGAAGTATAAACAACTTAGACATTCATCAGCAGTGGAATGAATAAATTGTGAAATATTTCTGCAATGAAATACTATATAGCAGAAAAAACTATGTATTTCATGTAACTGCATGGATGAATTTCATAAATAACTGAGTAAAATAAGCAGACGCACAATTACGTATGTAATGTATGATTCCATTCCTATATATTGCAATAACAGACTAATGTGTAATGCAAAGAATCCAGGAGTGATTCTGTGGAGAATATTGGACTATACAAGTCTTAATATATATGTTGGTTAGGGCTATGGTTGCAGTTATATGTTCATTCTATGATATTTCATTGTGCTATATTCTCATATATGTTTTATTGAATATATATGCTTCAGTGTAATCTCTTCTGAAGGTTGATCTGAAGACAATTAATTATTTTCTGTCATATTAGTTGTGTCTCCAGTCTGCACTTTTATTTCCTAGTTTGATTTTGGCTTCTTTAAGAATAATCTTTCCTTGCAGGCACCAGTGGCTAACACCCATAAGCCTAGTTAGTAATCCTAGCAGACAGAGATTTGAGGATTGTCGTTTGAAGCCAGCCTGGACAGAAAAGACCACAATTAACCACAAAAAGCTAGAAGTGGAGCTGTGGCTCAAGTGTTAGAGCGCTAGCCTTGAGCACAAAAACTCAAATGGTGCTCAGGCCCAGAGTTTGAGCCCCAGGACCAACGAAAAACAAAAACAAACACACAAAAAACTTTTAAGTCATCAGCTCTAGACATCTTACCCACATTTTTCTAATTTCATTTTGCATTTTGTTCTCTCCTATGATGTTATGCCATTTCACAGATGCTTTTTTTTTATGTTCTACCAACTATGACAGCTCATTAAGGTTTTTTGTAATTTTTTTTGTTATTATAAAGGTGATGTACAGAGGGGTTACTGTTACATAAGTCAGGTAATGAATACATTTCTTTTTGGACAGTGTTTCCCCTTCCATCGCTCTTCCCCAGTTTTTCCCTCTGACCTCACCCACAAGTTGCATAGTTCATTTTCAACATAGTATCTAGTGAGTACTACCATTTGTTCACTCGTCCATCATTAACTTAAAAATATATATATATATTTTACTATTATTGTAGAGGTGATCTACAGAGGGGTTACAGTTATCATTAAAGTTTTTGCTTTGTCATTGTAAAAGATGTTTTCTTCCATATGTCTGTCCTTCAGTAGCCCTTTTATTAAAATTAGATTTGTAGGTTTCCCTTGCCCCTTCTTTGAACATGATAAAATCCATTCTGACTTACCTTTAGGAATCAGTATTCTTATCATTAGTAATGTTCAAATTCTTTGTTGAGATCTGTATGCCTTATGAGTAAATTAGTAGTTAGGCACTGGTGGCTCTCATCTATAATCCTAACTAGGTTGAGATTTGGAGAATCAAAATTCAAAGCCAGCGTGGGCAGTAAAGTCCACAAGACTTGATCTCCAAAATAACTTGCAAAAAGCTGGGTCAGGGGCATGGTTCATCTGGTACAGCACCAGTGGATCAAGCAGTCACAAGAACTGTCAACATAGATTCTACCCTAGTTGTCGTTACTAGAATTAACCCATTGTTTTAATAAATGGGAAATACCACATTCCCACATATACACTCACAGTTATGTAGAGCAGTATTTACAACTCATTGCTTTAGTTCTGTCATTTTTATTGTCTTTTTTTTGTCAATGGGAGTTTCGGTCATTGAAGTATGTAGTTACATGGTAGTTACATGGACTAGTAGTCTGGCCTTGTCAAACAGTAACACCTAATAGAATAACAAATGAACAAATGCTTGGCACTTTGGTTCAGAGATATCCAAGATTAGACTGTACCATGGAGATGTTTTATTAAAGAAAGTCTAGTTTTGCTTTTCCTTATTTGAAGCTATTTAAAAGGGCAATTGGATGAGTTAGAGGAAATTGTAAACTTCCAGCAAGACTGTTTTGAGCAAGTTTTTGTTCTGACTTCTTTTAGTCTGAGTGCATTGTTGGTGTGTTATATCTACCTCATCAGCATGAAAAAAGCTCATCTGAGGATCAGCATCAAATATTAGCATGGCAGGTTTGCCTAAAGGGAAGTGTTAGGCTTGTAAGTTATAATTATTACAGAATAATAATTAATCACCATGATAAACTGCTATATTCATTTAGCCATCAAATTTTAGGATTACAAATAGTAGGTAAAGAAGAAATGAAGCCTTCCCCTTTCCCTCTCATCTTATGAATATAAGTATTTTTTCCTATTATAAAAGTTGTATTTATTGGTTAAAAGTTTAAAAATAGTTCGGCACTATTGGCTCATACTGTAATCCTAGCTATTCAGTAGACTGAGATCTGAGGATTGTGGTTTGAAGTCAGCCTGGGCAGGATAATGTGAGACTCTTAATCTCCAATAAATTACCAAAAAAAAAAAAAAAAAAAGCTAGAAGTGGAGTTGTGGCTCAAATGGTAGAGTGTTAGCCTTGAGCAAAAGAAGCTGAGGGGCAATGCCCAGGACCCGAGTTCAAGCCCCAGGACTGGCAAAAAAAAAGTTTAAAAACAGAATCATACAATGAACTTCCTACCTTGAGAGACACCTTGATGGAACCCCAAACTGAAAACAAACAAAAGCAGAAAAACACCAGAATTACAGTTTTAGAAAAGATAACACTTTCTAGACTCTAACCTGTTAACTGTTAACAGTTTGATGTGGTATCTATCCAGTTTCAGTGTTAGTATATCTATTTATGTGTACTATATAGTGTCAGAACAAGTGCAATCTCATTTTGCTTTCTGTCATATATACGATAATATTTATTGTATGCTTGGAACTGTGTCAGTTGCTTTACATATTTTTTTCATTTAGTCTTAGAAATCACTGTGTTCAATTTCAGTTATCCCAATTTTACAGAAACAAGCTGATTTCTCAGCAAGTTCATTATTGATACATATTGCAAACTACTAGTTTTTATATGTTGAATTTGTGTCCTGCTGCTTTGCAGAAGTGACCAGTTCTGAATCTTTTGGTAGTGTCTGTAGACTTATCTAGTTGCTCTGGCTGAAATTTTAAGTTAGTACTTGAATATGGATAGTGAATGATACTCTTAACTTATACTTCATTTTTAGAGGACACTTTTTTTTTCTTCCTTTTTTGCCAATCCTGGGGCTTGAACTCTGGGCCTGGCTGCTGTTCCTGGGCTATTTTTGCTAAAGGCTAGCACTTTTGCTACAGCTCCATTTCAGGCTTTTCCTGTGATTAATTGGAGATAGGAGTCTCACAGGCTTTTCTGTCCAAGCTGGCTTCAAACTGCAATCCTCAGATCTCAGCCTCCTGAGTAGCTAGGATTATAGGTGTGAACTACTGGCATCTGGCTAGAGGACTCCCTTGATTTACACTTGGGGTTTTTTCCACACAGAGTATGATGTTGTCATTAGGTTTGTTATGTAGATACTCTTTACTGTGTTGACATGAAATCCTTCAGTACATAATTTATCCAGGGCCTTTATTGTGAAGGAGTGTTAAATTTTATCAAAGGCCTTTTCTGCGTCTATTGAGATGCTTATGTAATTTTTATCCCTGATTCTACTTATATGTGCCATATTATGTATATTATTTTGTAAAATCCTATTATTAATCTTATTCTGTTGTTCTGACCCTGCCCTTTTCCTTACTAGGATATTTTAGAAATTCTCCTATACAAATGCATTCACATATCCTGTTTTAATGTTTATAAGTGTTCTATTGTATTAATGTCCTGGGGCTTGAACTCAGGGCCTGGGCCATGTCCCTGAGCTTTCTGCTCAAGGCTAGCACTCTACCACTTAGGCTTTTTGTTGGTTAATTGGAAATAAATCTCACTCACTTTCGTGCCCAGGCTGGCCTCAAATTGCAGTCCTCAGCTCTCAGCTTCCTGAATAGATAGAATTACAGGTATGAGCCAAACGAAGTCAGCACCTGACTTTCTAAATATTTTTTTACCCTTCAGTATAGGACTGTTTTAGAAATAATGACATATTCAATTTATAATGTTCTCTAGCCTCTTTGTTATTATTTTAACCAAAATTGCATTAAATAAAATTATAATGCATAGAATTTTATATTAACAGTGAAATTTCAAGTACAGGTTCTGCCTGAAATTTTGAGTGCAGGTTCTGAGTCAGTATCTTGACCTCTGATCTAAGATCATGCTCATCTTAAAGCACTTACTTGCTTGGCTGTTGGGACATAGGAGTATTGTTACGGAATCACTAACAACCAAGATTTTGGATTTGGGGATCATAGATCCCTTTGGAAAGATATATACCATTGTAAGATGTGTCTCATCTTCCCTCAGAATCATATAAAATAAAATTTATATATTGCTGGGCATTAAGGAACCCCTGAGATAATTTATAGATCATTTGTTAATAATTTTTATTATCAGGACTGAAAAATAAGTCTAGTCGGTAATCTATAAAAAAAATCTAGTAAATGACTGGATTGTTATATTACTATATGCAAAGAGAAATATTGCTATTTGTATGATATGTAGATTGACCATTAGATATTATGCCATATAATAAAATAAGAATTTGAATTTGCCTGGTGACTTGAATTATAATGAGAGGTTTGAAAAGCAACCTTGAGGATTTCTTGCCTAAATTAAGGAAGTTGGTAAAGCCCTAATGAAGATAAATAGGTCACAGTGTTAGAACATGAACTTTAAAAGTCTCTTACACCTGAATTTGAACCTCAGTTCTACCATGTAAGTAGCTGTGGAATTTAGACACTTTGTTTATTCTCTTTGAGTCTAAACAAGTAACATTTACCACTAACATCAACAATCAGTAAAATAGTCAAAATAGTCAAATGTGGCACTACCAATCAGGCTCTAACTATAGCAGAAGAAAAAGGTATTCAAATGAGTTTGAATTAAGTTTTTTTTGCTATTAAAAGGCAATTATTTGGCCTGGCATGGTAGCACATGCCTATAATCTCAGCACTGGTATTATACATACAGTATATTCATATAGCTGAAGTGGGAGGATCATGAGTTTAAGACCATCCTTGGCTACATAAAAGACTCTGACTCAAAAATGAAGCAAAATAACATAACTTACTCTGTGATACTTTATGTGCCTATATGCCCTTTGATATATGCAACCCCCCAGTATTTTATCAATGGAGTAAGTGATAAACCTGGTATTTATTCCCAAACTTGAGCATTATATTGTTAGCCCTTCAATTACTGCACTTCAGACTGCAGTCTAAGTAAAAAGTTGAAGCCTCCAGAAATTTTTTGTTATGTAACTCCATGGCATATAGAATTACTTAAAATGAAGAATTGATTAAAGTTATTAAGACAACCCAATTTCATACTCCTACATCTGTATTTCTACATAGTGAAATATGAAGTCTCCAACTTTTAGATGCATTAAACTCAAGTGTTATTTGTACTTTTTCTCATTTGCTAAAAGGGAGTGAATGGTGTATTTTTTTCAGCTAACCATTATTGTTCTAACCATCCTTATTAATACATGTGTTTATGAGAATAGGAAAAAAATTCAATTAGCCTGGGTCAACATTATTTCTAAATAAGCACACAAATTTTCTTTCATTTAGTTTTACAAATAAGAATTACAACATCTTTTTCATTAAAACCAAAATTAATTTTCCTATATGGAATAAAAATAATACATTAAAACTATATTAGATATCAATCATTTGTAAAAGATAATCTTATCTGATTGCAGTCTAGTTTGGTTTGTCTTAAGTAAAACTGTAATCTTTTAGTAAATCTAAGGTGTCTTTTTTTCAGCTATTAAATCTTTTGTGAAAATAATTATGAAAGTACTAGGTATAAAATATTGTACTTCCAACTGTTCAAAAACTAGGTTATAATTTGTCAACTTTTCTAAAGAGATTTAAATGTGACCTTAAGAAATATACTGTTTGAGAACTGTAAGAATGAGTTAATTCACTAATTAAAATTGGAGTGTTCCTAATTTATAGTATAATATCTTGGTTTGAGAGGGAAAAAATTAATGTCAAAATGCTTTTATGGTAAGATTTCTGTCTGAAGTAGTGATTTAGTTAAAATGAACAAAAAATACTGAAATTCCTTCACTAGTGATCAGCATTTACTGACGCCCTTTGGTTTTGTAAAAAATGTTTATAGTTACAAAAGTATTTTATACTTTTTATGTGATTAAATTTTAATTTGTTTCCTTATTTTTGGATTGGTTTTGATCTATTTTATTTAATTGGGGGGAAAAAACCCTAATGGAACCAAATATAAGATGGTACCTCTGTTTTCTTCTTCTTTTATATAATCTTGTTGCGTGTCTCTACATAAGCTGTTCTGGCCACTCATCATAGTAACCAGCTGGGCCATTTCACCTGCTGGAGCCATTAAAGAGGACTCTCTCCCCCTAGATTAATCCCCTCCGACATTAGTTTTTTGCACTGACAACTGCAGCAGGCATTCAGAATTTGCAGGTGGCCAGTGTGACGCACATAATTGCCTACAATTTTAGGCAATGAATAAAAATGGTCTACATTACTTGTCAAAGGTTGTATATGCAGTGCCAAGTGAGATCTATGGGAAGCCTTTTAGGGTTTAAAGAACAGTTAATAGCAAGGCTGCACAGGGCTTTTTTAATCATAATGCATTTGTAATATAGCACTTTGATCTTCTCCTTGTAGGAAATGGTGTTACATTAGCCACTTTTAAACATTTATGAGTGAAATTCAGTTATAGAAGAGTAAAAGTGATTATTCTTAAGCAGAACATGTTAGATTTCATTAAAAGTTTTCAGCTTGCCCCTTCCTTGTTAAAATCTGTGGGAAGTCCTTTTCCTGGAGGGTTTCAAATCAGGATCTAAGGATATAAGGCTTTTTCTATATTTTTCCTGTTAGTAACAGCAAGATTTGGAAGGAACATTTACTAAATATTGAATAATTTATACAAATGGACATATGTAGAATAACTGATTGTGGCAATGTAAAATACATCCATGAAAATGCAAGAAATCTACTAATGAACATTGTAGATTACAGCAAATTTTGGGAAAGGCATATTTTAATTTTTCACATAAATTATTGTCAACCAAAGAATGCTCCTGAAAACTCCCCAAAACAAAAACCTAGATGACTCTCAAATGTGCTTCTTCTGGAAGAGCTAAGTTTGACCTGTCAGACCCCAAAGCCTTTTATTAACACCTGCCTGTAAGGAGAACCTTGCCACACGCAGCTTTTAGATTCAGAACCACAAAACTGATGAGGAAAGGCTTGAAGGGTTCAGTTTGTGTCACTTGCTGTTTGCCGTTTCCATTTCACAGATGATTAATCTTTCTGTGAAGAAAGGCCAGAGAAACAAAGCACATTGGGCTCTTCCTGCAGTTACTCCTTCTGAATGCACACTAGCTTGCTAACTAAAAGGCCTTTAGATTTCCAGCAGAGAGAGATGTTCTGAAAGTGAATGCAGCTGGTTGGAGGTCACTGGTGCAGGGCTCTTGCCATTGTGTAATGGAGGCTTTGGCAGGTTGGGGTGGGGGGAGCTGTGGAGAAGTGGGCAGGGAAAAGGTGTTGGCAAAAAAATTAATCCAGAAGAAAAAAGGGTTTGGTCAGTTCATTTAATATTTTAGACCGTAGATCACAAATAATAGGCTCAATTTCATCTATTTAGTTCATTTTTCTTTTTAAGGAAAAAAATATAGTTTAGTCTGTCTCTAATATACCCTCCCATCCCCCTCTTCCCATAGCATGTTTGTCTTACATGTGGCATCACCAGGTAATGTTAACTTCTTGTATTTTGTATCTGATGTGATTGAATGGTCTTGAATTTTTTCATACTGTTAGTAATTGTTCTATCCTCATTTTTATATATTAAAATTTTAATGTCTAGCTAGTAGTTTAATATTTGTTTTTTAATGAGATGCTGAAAATAATTGTGTTGATTAGGTCTGCTTTCTTTTAAAAAATTACTATGTTGAGGATTTTAAACTTTGTTTTAGTGTTTAGAATTAAATGATTCGAATTTAGTTTGTGTTTACTTTTTTTCTCAATCATGTATAGGACATAATGTGCAAAGTCAAATCCTGGGTTATAGATCAAAAGAAACCTGTTCGTTTCTATCATGATTGGAATGACAAAGAGGTAAGTTATAAATACCATAACATCTATTAATGATACTTTATGTCTTTTTTTACCATCTATTATGCTTTTGTTGTGACCTCTTAGAGAACAAATTTGATTTGTTATTTTATACTTACTATTACATTTAATTAAACTTCCATTTCTGTCATAATTTTGCTTATTCACAGAATTTTTTTCCTTTGTACTTTACTCTTCATGTTTCTTAATAATATGTTTGGAAATAAGAATTATACAAATGAAAATGCCTGCTTGTTTTAAATAAAGTTCAAATTATTCAGTCAGTGTTTTACCTCATTTACTTAGTTTTTAAAAGGGATTCTTTATCTTCTACTTTAGATTGAAGTGTTAAATAAACACTTATTTTTGACTTCAAAACCAATGGTCTACTTGGTTAATCTTTCTGAAAAAGACTACATTAGAAAGAAAAACAAATGGTAAGTTTTTTATTTCCACACTTATTCAGGTACCTATTTATATACATGCAAACATATATACAATTATGCTTATTACTATGTTGATGTTAATATTTTTCCTTGTTATAAAAAGTTTGAAATGGATGAGAAGGTTTTACCTACTAAGTTCAGAGAGGAGTATCCTAATTGATTTGTACCAGGAGAATTTAAAGAAAACTTAAATAAAGTAATTTTGAATTGTGCTTATCAAGTTTAAGTAATTAGACATTATTCTTTATTCCTGTAACAAAGGGAAAACAAATGCACTTGCAGCAGTAAAACTGGTTAAGCTAAGAAAAAACTGCATTGATATCATAAATAACTTTGAAATAGCCACGTGGGGTTGTAGCTGGACATAAAATTTAAACTGTAGATAGAATGCTTTAGAACAGAAAGCTAGCTGATGCTGGTGGCAAACACCTGTAATTCAAGCTACTCAGGAGGCTGAGATCTGAAGAAAATACGTGAGCTTCTTATCTCTAATTAAACACCATAAAAACCTGGAAGTGGAATATGGTTTAAGTGGTAAGGGTGGTAGCCTTGAGCACAAAAGCTCAGGGACAGAGCCCAGGTCCTAGAGTTCAGGCCCCAAGACTGGCACAAAAAACAAAGCAAAAAAAAACAACTCCAAAGAGCTAGAAGAGGAGGTGCAGAAAAGATGGAGTACCTGTTTTGAATACGTTAACAGTGTAAAAAGACAAAACAATATACATTCACCTGTTGTCGTTTGTGACATGTAACTAAAATGTACAGATTTGTTTTCTGTCCTTAAAAATTCCAGAGTATCACGTGTTCATGTGGGCCTGTACACATTTGGCATAGTACTCATTTTGACTTGCCTCACTGGACTGTCAGCATTTTATACTGTTGAGTCATAGAAACAAATCAAAACTATCCAAAGCAGAATATCTGAATTCTCCTAAAATATATTGTCGGTTTCTCCCTGTACTTCATTAAGTACTTAGATGCACATGGTTTCAATTTTCCATTAAAATTTCTCATTTCCATATGATATCAAAGAGTGAGAAGGCTTTAAACTGAAAAATAAACATTCATAGACTGGAAGCCAAAACAATAATTAATGTCAGATGGTTAACTCCAATAAATCATTAGAATAAATTCTGTGAAATTACTGCAACTAAAAATGCCCTGTTGATATTACTATAAGACATTTTGTGTTTCTGATAGGAAGCAGAATTTAACCTCTTTATTGGTAATGTTCTAGAAAGCATCAATTTAACATAAAAATGTAGTTCAGACTGGTCAGTGTCCTCTAGTAAGTAATTAACTTTAAAATAATCAGTTCTATCTGGTTCAGATTCTTATAAATTTGATGATTAATGTGTTAAAAATTGTTGTCTTTAGGAAAGAATTTAAAAATTTATTATTTGACCTCGGATAATAAATCTTATCATAGTAGTATGAATGGTAAAGGTTTCCTGAGCCCAGTGAAACAATACAGACATCAAAGTTTACATGAATAGGGATGAGTCAGTTTCCTTGCCCAAAGGGGCTTCTCACACCTGTATTTGGATGATTACAGGTAGAACTCCCTGGCTCTAATTGTATAGTAAATACCATTTCCCAGACCCTAATGGTAGACAGACTGCTTAGGAGACGCCAGTCTGTGATTTAGCTGTCGCCAGACACCCCATGTTTTTTCTGAGGCCAGTTGTGATGATGATATGGTTATACCAATTGAAAATAAGTTCTTGTCTAAATAACAAATTTTAATTTTCAAGAATGTAAATCTATGAGTGATCCTATTTTATAAAATAAAATTTTAGTAGGTTTTATGTATAATAATGATCTGGTTTAAGGTTGGAGTATGTGTTGGGGGAGGGGTTTAGAGCTTGTGGAAGTTAGTGTAATTGTAGCTGAAAGATCAAAGACTGGGTAACTGAGTGATGTTCCAAAAGAGAATTTACCACATAGCCATTTTCTGTACAGTTTCTGCCGCCTGCTGTTCCTATTTTCCCTCAAGCTAGCCATTGACTACCCCCTGTGCATCCCTGCTCGTAAAAAATGATTGAGGAAGTATTTGTCATGTATTTATGAGTGGGAAACATTGTGTGATAGGGAATGGCATCTACTGGAGCCAGAAAGATTGCCATTTTCCTTTCATTCAGCCACTCTGCCACAGCTTTAAATCCTCTGTTTATGCAACACAGCCTTTGTATTAAAGTACAGAATAAATTTTTATTATGAAGGATATGAACACTAGGTTTTCATCATTTATAACACTGCGAGCAGATGTAAATAGTTAAAATTCATTTTAACTCCTAAATCCATTTAATTGTGCTAGCATTTTGCTTTTTGGTAATGTTTATATATATGCTCCATTTGCATTAGTTGCTTCTTTGGCAAAAGAAAAAGATTTTGCTTTTGAAGGTTAGTAAAATGTTACTGTAGCAAATTAAGACTCATGCAGGAAGAGTGGCAGAGAGCTTGCCTAGCCTAAGGAGACAAGTAGGTTCCATCATCCTTGACTCCACCCCTAACCCCACCAAAATATTCATGAGTCTTTTAGATCTAGAAAACTATTTTAAACCACCAGGAAAGAGATTTGTGATTTTGACCACAAGAAGAAGATTAAAACTACATTTTCGCAAGTCACCATTTTAGAAGTCATGAACATTTTAATTATTAAACTGCACTTTAAATTTAAATGGCAACATGTTATTTTTTAATCTTAGAAAAGAAAGAAAGCATTTTGGTAGATAAATCTAGTATGTTAGTGAGTTAGGTGTATTGACCTTTCAAAAGATGTGAAAACTGGAATAGATCCAAGCATCTACCCACTATTTTTCACAATGTTGAATTCATTATTGTGTTGATTTATGATTAAGACCTAGCCCCTGAAGAGAATTTGATGTGGCAAGCAGGTTGGTTGCAGTTACATTATGATCAGATGACAGTAATCAAGACATTGTGAGAGAATCCATAGAAACCTATTTTTTATTGCAAATTGCTATTTCTTGAATGAATAAAGGTATGTAGAAGTTTTTGGTGGGTGCTGATGATTTTTGAACACTTGAGATTTTCATTTTCTAAACATAATCAGTTTTACTCAAAACCAAGATTATACTATATGCTGTGTTAATTTTCATTTTGGATTGTCTACTGAGTCATGGTATGTCAGGCAGGTACAGGACATTCAGACTGTCAAACCATTGCTTAATTAGAGGTTTTAGTTTCAATCTTTGCACCTTTGCTGCTTTGTTAGTAATGTGTTCCATCCAATTAGGAAATCAGTAGAACAAACTAATTTTAAGGTACCTTTTGCACCTCATAGCTACCAATTATATTTCATTTTTGCATTCTCTTGTCCCTGTCTTCTAAAAAATGTTTCTAGATGATAGTTACGTTTTGTTTCATTATAATCTATAGCTGTGTTCACCAAGAATATGTAAGTCAAATCAAGACATTCAGACTTCTTCAGTATGTGTATTTTACACATACAATTATATATACTCTGATGGGCTCATAGTCACTTAATAATATTTTTTAGTGAATATATGAGTCATTCTAAGTCATGAAATGATTCAAGGTAGTTAGATAAATACTTGGAAATTGGACAGTCTTTTAGGCTTATTGAATAGTCAAGGGCAATATATCAAGTTTATGAAAGGAATTTTAAATACATAAAAGTTTATTATTAACTTTTATTATACTATGATGTAAGTATGATTTAGGTTTTTGTGGGGGTTTTTTTTGTTTTGTTTTGTTTTTGCCCCACCACTCGGCTTTTGATAGTTTTCTACACTATTTCTACACCTAAAGATTGGGGCTGGTGGCTCATGCCTGTAATCTTAGTTACTCAGGAAGCTGAGACCTGAGGATTGCAATTCAAAAGCCATCCCCTGCAGGAAAGTCTGGGATGCTTATCTCCAGTTATGCCCCAGTACCAGGAAAACTGATAGTTTGGGAATACTATGTATTGTGTGCCTAGTTTTTGACTAGCATTTGATAGAAGTGGAGAGGTTTGAAGTGTTGGTTGGACCACTGGAGGATAAGAGTCAAAGAATTTAAAATGAAACCACAAGCAGTATTCCCTGGGCAAAGGCATTTGAAAAGAAAGGGGACCATGTTAATTTGAGTAATCTCTGAGTCTTGTCTGATATATCCTGCTTATTTGGAATAGGAGAAAATGTTTTTTTTACCCTCCTGTTCTTTTGTATTCCCCAGTCATAAGACCTACCTTTGGAACTAATATTGTTCACCTATAGATGAGTAAACTTTTGAAGGCTAGACTGAAAGAATAGGTACAATTAACATTTCTATTAGAGAAAAGAACTCTAAGAAACTTTGAGAACATGTACCATTTGTAAATTAGGGAGTAGATATTATCAGGAATTCAGGTTTATTAAGAATATTACTTTAAAATTTGAAATGCTAATATTACAGTATTTGTTGCTTATTAGCTCTTTGACTTTGGGAAAATTACTTAGCCTTTCATGTAGAACGCAGTTTATTCATATTGCTCACATAAAATGTTCACATAAATGTGCTGTGTATAAATATATCCAGATTTAATGATCATATTTCAAAAATAAATGGAAGGCAAAGGACTTGTAAGGTTTATGAATGTATCTTCTGGATACATTGCCTTGTTTTGTTTTTTTTTTCTGCTATGTGAATTATAGAACAAAATGACATCACATACACATTTAGAGCAGTGAGACTCCTGTGGTACCGCTTCTGTTATCTGTGTATAGTTCTGTCATTTTCCAATTTATAGCTTAGATGATTTTTGTTACACCTTGGATTCCACTAGTGTAGGTTATTCCTTAGTCATCATAATAGCAACACTTTTAAAAATTAGGAGTTTGTTCTTTAAAAAACTTTTAAAATTAGTTCCATTGTAATCACCTGTATCTTGGTTTCTGTCTTTGTTGAAGATACAGAAGTTTTGAAAATAAAGCATTAAAGATTCCCTTCCAGTGCTAGAAATTTTGGCTTAGTTTTTGTAGTACTGGAGATTTAACTCAAGGCCATACACCTTCTAGGTACATACTATGCTACTGAGCTGCATCCCACAGACCCTAGAATTTTGTGATTTCACTGAATCATAATGAATATATAAAATTTTAATGAATACATAAAATTTGCAAAGAAAAGGTATCCATGCAGATAATCAATCTATTTCCAACCCTTACATATAGATTTGTCATGGTAGGATTTTTTCCTAACTATGAAACTGCAATTTTCCCAAGGCTGAAAAATCCAACGTAAGGGCAGTGTTTCTGGATGGTGATAGAGATGCAACCTGATCTTTCTTCCCACTCTCATCCCTTCTCCAAATCTTAATTCCTTGAAAATAAGTTTGTTCATTTCTGAGACTCACCACATTTCTTCTCATCTTTCCCCATAATGGGCAACTGTTGCAATAGCTAGAGTGAAAAATAAAATCTATCTGTAGAATTAAATCTATATGTGAGAGTCATTACTCAAAGTGTTGTACAGCTTCATTTTGAAGTAACCTAGGAAACATTTTCCCATCAAAAACAGTAGATTATGATACTCACCATAAAAACATATTTTACTTAGAAGGTAGTAGAAATACTACAGTTTGAGTGACGCATACTTTGGCATCTGTTTTCTTTGTTGTGTCATTTTTTTTTATTCTTTTCATCACTAGTATTTAATTCTATTCAAGAATGTGTTCTGAATTAATTAGCTTGGGAATTTTGAGTTTGCCCTTATTTAAAAAGTTAGAACTCCTCATAGGTATCCAGTCTTTTAATACTTCAGAAGAGAAAGTAATTTCATAAAAGCTGACATGAATATAAAGTTCATGTTAACATTTCTTATGAAGATTGAGCTCATTGAGGTATTTTAAAAGGTTTCTTCTTCCTTATATAAGCACATGACTACTAAATTCTCTGTGTGTGTGTGTCTTGTACCTTTCTAGGTAGTGAACCTGTAGAACTATATTCTCGTGTAGTAATAGACTTATAACAAACAAACATTAAGTATAATGCAAATAATTATTAGGGCAGTGAATAATAACAAAGTAAAGGGAGATTAGTTTAGTTAAGATGGCTATAGAAGGTCACACACCATGAAAGAATTGGAAGAATGCTCAGGTCAAGGAAAAGGAATGGCAAGTGCAAAGGCTCTGAAGCAGCTTAATCAAGTAAATACAGAGAGAAAATTATAGGGAAAAAGTAGTGAGGAGACAGGAGTCAGTATGTGATAGGCTATCGTGAAGACTTTGGATTTTATTTGTGAGTGTTCCCGAGCATGAAAACACAAACACACAAACTCAAAGACAATCAATTGAAAAGAAGTTCTGTGTTCTTATTTAAATACATTGCATGTAAGTAGATTTTAAGCATATTAAATATGTAACTTCTAACTTTTTTTCCTCCACTTAATACCAGTGCTGATTTAGCTTTCTTGTGCTGAACCAAAAGACAGTAATTTACTGTATATGTGGAGTTCCTGCTATGTGACAGATACTCTGAGCTTAGAAATGGCTGTGATATTAATACAGAATAAAGTGATAGCTGCTTGCTAGTGTTTCATGCCTGTAATCTTAGCTATTCAAGAGGCTGAGATCTGAGGATCAGTTTGAAGCCAGCACAGGCAGAGAAAACTCGGTGACTTTTCTCCAATTAACCCCTACCCCCAACACACACACACACATACACACACAGAGCTGGAAGTGGATCTGTGCCTCTAGTGGTAGAGCACTAGCCTTGAGCAAAAAATGCTCAGGGACAGAGCCTAGACCCTGAGTTTAAGCCCCAGGACTGGTGCCTTGAGCCCCCCCAAAATGGTGCCAGTTTTACAGATGAGGCAAAATATGCCCAGTTCTTCTGGTTAATGAAAAATAGTGATAAAAATAGATCCCCTTGACTTGAATGTTTGTGCCTGTTCCATACATAGTAACCCATAGTCAACTGGTAGTACATGGTATATATTCATGAATCTCTAGAACTCTAATAACTGTGTTTTTTGTAGCTTAAAACTGCTGCAGTTTTTGCCTTGTGTTTTATTTATTTATTTTTTTGTGCCAGTCCTGTGGCTTGAACTTGAGGCCTGGGCTTGTCCCTGAGCATTTTTTTGCTCAGGTGCCCAGCTAGTCTTTTAAGTTTCTTTAAGTGTATAATACCATATTTTTAAGAATTGACAGCAATATATTTTAGCATCAATTTTAAGCATATAATGTGTATACAAATCTGGGTGGTAAAAATACAGTAACTGTAATTGAAAACTAAGAATTTTATCAAAATAGTTGGTATTCCCAGAGAATAAACATAGTTATAATCATAGATTAGATTTTATTAATATCATAAGAGTTGACTGTTTGAACAGCCTACTATGTAGTTTCTTCAAAAAAAATTACTTCACTGACAAGATCTGGGAGTTGATGTGTAAATGAACAGGGAACAAGAGAATACCATGAAATACATCAGATGATTTGTTCTAAAGTTGGACTAATAATAGTCATCACATTAGTTTACACTTAGATTTCCAGGAACCTTATCAAGGTAGGTATCTTTATCGCCCACATTTTGAGGAGTGAAAGCAAATATAGAGAGATTGAAGAAGTCGGCCAAAATCAGCGGCCAGTTAGCAGTGCCAAGATTTCATCTGCAGAGTTCATGTTCTTCATTGGTGTGCTATTGTATCTTGGCATCCAGCTACTGGTGATACTGGAAAGGTAAGTAAAGGCCTGAGAAATATGTCCTGCACTAGAATTCCAACTGAAGGTAATACAGAATTTCTATATTAAGATTTAAAAAGTTTATATTTTTATATAGAATATATATTGATCCTTCTTAAAATAATTACTATCTTCAACCATTTGTTTTGTGCCTTTCCTTTCTCCTTTCCTCCCTCCCTCCCTCTCTCCCTCCCTCTCTCCCTCCCTCTCTCTCTCTCTCTCTCTCTCTCTCTCTCTCTCTCTCTCTTCCTCTTTCTCTTTCTCTTTCTCTCTCTCTCTCCTTTGCTTTCTGTGCTAGTCCTGGGACTTCAACTCAGAGCCTGGGCACACTGTTCCTGGCTTCTTTTTGCTCAAAACTAGCATTCTACCACTTGAGCCACAGCACCACTTCTGGCCTTTTCTCTATATATTATGCTGAGGAATCGAACCCAGGGCTTAATGTTTGTGAGGCAAGCACTCTACCTACCAATAGATCATATTCCCAGCCCCCCACTTCCCAGTTTTTGATGGTTAGTTGGAGATAAGAAGAATCTCACTGGTGTTGAACTGCTGTCCTCAGATCTCAGCTTCCTGAGTAGCTAAGATTGTTGGTGCAAGCCACGGGCACCTGATGTGTGTGTGTGTTTATTCTATGCTGAGGATCAAAACCTAGGGGCTTAAGCATGTTAGGCCAGTCCTTTACTACTGAACTACAACCCCAGCCCATGTATGTGTTTTAATCTTGTGCTAATTTATTCTATTTCTTCCATTTTTAGCAATGGATTTGTTTTTGCTAACTACTCTAGAAGTAGGGATAAGGAGAAAGAGAAGTAGTAAAGAAGGGAGAGAGGAAGAAAGAGGGACTTTTCTTAAAGGACTATGAAAATTAAATATAACAATTTGTGTATTTAATGAAATTATTCTATGACAGAATAGGTCTTTTGGAGTACAATTTTTATGTAACTCATAACTATGAGAAAAACATGTATATAAGCACAGTTCAATAGTTGATTAGTGGGGCTGGGGATATAGCCTAGTGGCAAGAGTGCCTGCCTCGGATACACGAGGCCCTAGGTTCGATTCCCCAGCACCACATATACAGAAAACGGCCAGAAGCGGTGCTGTGGCTCAAGTGGCAGAGTGCTAGCCTTGAGCGGGAAGAAGCCAGGGACGGTGCTCGGGCCCTGAGTCCAAGGCCCAGGACTGGCCAAAAAAAAAAAAATAGTTGATTAGTGTCTGGCACTTGTAATCACAAAAAAATTATGTAACAAATTATAAGTACATAATAAATTAACTGAGTCCTTGCTTGTATACAATAGTGCACCTGTGTCTTACTTTTTTGTGAATGCTAAGGACTTTTTTTAAAAATAAAAATATACTTTATTGCTGAGAAAAATAAATTAAAAAGCAAGTTTCATTAATGGAATGAAGAACATTGCTAAAAAATCTTGCTTGACATTTTTTCTTTTTTTTTCCAATTTTTATTATCAAACTGTTGTACAGAGAGGATACAGTTTCATACGTTAGGCATTGGATACATTTCTTCTACTGTTTGTTACCTTGTCCCTCATACCCCCCTCCCCCATCCCCCTTACCCTCCCCCCCCCCAGGTGTTCAGTTCACTTACACCAAACAGTTTTGCAAGTATTGCTTTTGTAGTTTTTTGTCTTTTTTTACCCCGTGTCTCTCAATTTTGGTATTCCCTTTCAATTTCCTAGTTCCAATACCAGTATACATGGTTTCCAATATACTCAGATAAGATTACAGAGATAGTGTAGGTACAACCACAGGAAGGTGATACAAGAACATCAATGCTAAGGACTTTTAAATGGACCCACAGCCCTTAGAAAACCTTGATGTGTTTCTTTTTTCATTAATCAAGACTTGTCTCTGTACTTTTATAATGCTATCTGAATGTGCTTACTTGTTAAGTCAGCAGTTACCTTGCAGTAGTATACAACTAAAAACAAAACAAAACTTAATACATTAAATGATTAATAACTATAAGTTCTAATATGTTTAACTTATAAAGCCACTGGTTTATATGGTTCTTAGTTGTAGACTGAAAAAGAACTATCTTTGATTATTTAAAAAGTAGGTTTTTTTTCCAATTTTTATTGTAAGAAATTTTATAGAATAATTTATATAACATACTTTTTGCTTCATTGCACTTACTGTACCCCAGGTCAAATTTAAATAGAGACAGAACAATGAGAACAAGAGAGAATAAGGAGATGGCAACCATTTGTGTTTTTTTGGAGGGGGTGGGGTTGTTTTGGGTTTTTACAGACATAAGATCTAGTCTGAATCAAAAGCTTCTCAATATTACCAGACTACATCATTAAAAGCCATATCTGATTAAAGTTTTTCAAGTAAGTATGATTAAATAATTATGTTTCTATAATTATACTTCATGATTATGGTATGTGATGAGACATTATTTTAAATCTATTATTAAGTAAAATATGTAGGTTAGCCAAATATACGTACTTTAATATGACCTGCTGTTTTGTAGACTTATAGCTTCAAGACCACCAGATTACACTGGGGAGTTCTGTCAGCTTTATAATCTTAGGAAACTGAAACAAAAGGAAAAGCCTATTAACCATTATTAGCCATATGCAAGACAAGTATGTGTGTGTGCCTTAGTGAGTGTGCCTGCTTTCTTAACAACAAGTCATTTATGGATTTTTTTCCATGAAATACTTGGTAATTATGCATTTTCTGTTTTATAGTTTATTGTAGTGCCCTATTGACATCAAGGGTTACTTATTGTTGTATTAGTAGTTCCCGACAAGTAGAAATTATTTGATATTCTAAGCCATTTCTGACAGAAGATATAAAGTTTTGACAAACATGTATGGCACAGCAAGTGTCCAATTCTAAAGAGCAAAATAAATGCAAACCACCATTATGGTGAACACAAACAGCCTGAAAGCAAGTTATCAGTAAGCAAATAATTGTTGAACTGTTATGAATGGAATAGGATGTTGAAATAGGGCATGATTGGCTGATGTTACATATGTCCTTGATTACCTTCCTTGTGCTTTTATCCTAATAAGTGACATTCTTTGTATTCCCTTGGATGGCTAGACAGTCTGACACTGAAGAAGAATAAATATTGCATGTGGTACACATTAAGCTGTCATCCAAGACAGCATTTATAAAAAGTAACTGGAGAAATTCATAAGAAATTCTGCAGTGCTACAGTTTCCTGGCTCCAGTCATAATTGTCAAAGTTCTTGACACATTCAGGTCTTCAGAAATTATTTAGATTTACAGTGGTTGGATGTAGGAATAATTATTGTGGATTTGTGTTATCATATTGCCTTAGGATGTTCATGTTAGTTACCAAAATGTTATATCTTATGATAATTTTTATTTTAAGGCATGTCTCTACACTGATAATAGTGACATCTCTTCTCTCTTACAGCCTTTCATGAAATGATTGTAGATAATTCATGTATTTAAAAAGAACAGTTCTTAAATCCTTATCTTTAATATGTTTGAAAATATTGCTTGCTTGTGTTTAATGCTAGCAAACAACTCTAAAAATAAGCATTTTTATTTTTCTTCTCTAGCAACATTGGAAAGCTTTCAAACAATCTAAATGAATACCATTTCAAAACTATTTTTTAAAGCCTAGCTAAATCACTACTTGATGTTTCATTTTAAAGTATCATATGCTTTTATTCACATATTTTTGTTATTTTAATATAGTTCTTTGAGGCAGGGCAGTATTTTATTTGTACCAGTCACTGTTTTCTCTTAAAATTTCCTTTCGTATGAAGGTAGATAGGTAGATACTTTGAAAAAATAAAATATTACTCTAGAATAACCATACCTGTGTAAAAAGACAAATTAGGAATGTAGATTCAGAGAGCATTCTGTAAGCTCCCCGTCTGTCACTAATACAGTTCTTTTCATCCTGTCTCCATGGCCTATAATATCCAAAGGATGCCAAAAGAAAAAAAAAACTTTTAACAACTATATTTCTGTAATCTGACACAATTATTCAAAGACATTTAAAATTAAGTAATTAGCATTTCCATTCTGTAATCTAATCAGTAATATAACATTCTATCAGCTGATTAGTAGGAAAATGTGATTGAGTATCAGACTGATTTAAGATCCAACACAAATATGAAAATAACACAACTTGTTAAGTTTTAAATTTTGAGACTCAGAGAGATAAGAGGTGAGTTGGGCTTTCTGTAACAACTGCATTTTATGATAATTTTTAAAATTTATAATATTAATCTGAGGAAATTTTTTTAGGATATCTTCTCTACTTTGAAGTCTAAACCATCTATTTGGATTGAGGAAACTTTTCTCCAAGTATAACACTTCTCGAATGTTACCTATAGCTTTTAACTCTCTAGGCCACTACAGAGCACAAAATATTTGCCCAACTGGTAAATTGAACTTTAAGTCCCACTGTGGGAAATTGCTTTGCTGTGCGCCAAACAGCAGTTATCTTAGTAATTGTACCTGAATTCTTTGTGGCTAATAGAGCATCGACGTCCATTTTACAAGCAGAAAATTATTTGCCTTAACTATTTTTAATTACAAAGCACCCAAATAAAATGTAAACTAGCAAACTATAGTAAGATATTAAACTGCATTGGTTTTAATTGTTAGTTCAGAAATATCAAATTCCCTTTTGCCTTTTAGGGTAAAACTGTACATATCCAACATTTCACATTCTAAACTGGAGCTCTCAACAAGGAGCTTATCAGAGCAAATTGTCAAGTCCATCCCCTTCCTCACTCAAAACCTAATGACCCTTTATCTTCATGGTTTAGATTGCTGGACACAGATGTGAGAAAATACAAGTAATCTACAGGTAACTACAGTAGCTGCACTGATGTTCTCAGAGAACTGACTGCTGAGAAGATAAAGAGCTTCCCACAGAGTCTGTGACTTTCCGGCAGCAAAGCACATCATGAGCTCATACATGAAGTTTTATTTGCTGAAGATTCACAATAAGATGCATTAGAACATTCAGCAGGGACTCTTTTTAGAAGAGCATAGAAATTCTGGAGGGTTATTAGTTGATGCACCAGTGCATAGCATCACTCTTAAAATAAAAAAGTTCAACAGGACTAATTTTTTTTCTATAGACAAGAAGGATTATTGCCACAATGCAGCAATAAGATTGACTTCTTTTCTTGATGCTTATGTAATCTACTGCAGACTCATCACTTTCTCCTTTCAAAAGGCTGAGCTTCTGGCTGGAAAAGTGGTTTGGTTATAATTTTTCATAGGAAAGCAGAAGAGCAATTTCTCAAACTTCAGTACTAAATTGCATTTCAAAGGACTTGTTTATAGCCAGGTGCTCTGCTTTTGTTAGCTGCTTAGATTGTGATCAGTGAGGTAAACTCATTTATCTATTTGCATGCAATCGAGTAATTTACTATGAAAGGGATGATGGTTTTTGGATAAAGGTACTGCACCTGTAGTTTAAGTTTTATAATGGTTAGTTTTTCTATTATGTGCAGTGATCATAGTTTTATTTTCTCTTAGAAAGCTACAACAATGCAAAATGCATTTACTTAATCTTTTTTTTTAAATGAGATGTTTTGTTTGTAGTCAATGAATTTGGTTTTAGATTTACTAGATTGGATAAATCAATATGAATTAGACTGCCTGAACTTCAGGTGTGTTTCTTTTCAAAAATCGTTTGCTTGGCATATTTTTCTAAAAGCCAATTAATTTTGTTTCTGTAAAAACTGTAACTACTAGGTTAGGGATGGTCATATTACTTTCATATGTCAAAATGAATTACAGTACTCTTTTAAAATTACCATTTTAGCAGTTGAAAGATAATTTTCACCAACCAGTATTGGTTAAGCAGTTGACAGCAAACAGAAAGAGGCAGTGAGGTATTTGATTTATTCTTGCAGTTTTATTTGTTATATGCTCAGCTTAATTGTTCTTTTATGGAACATTTGAAATGCTCTGAAAGTTAGAGAAGATACTGGCTGATGAGGTCCTTTTGGCTAGATTCCTACTCATTTTTGCTTTAAGAATATTATAATATTTTACAGCTAAAAATATTTTCTTGCAGATGGAATGGCAAAGTTACCCCATACAGGGGGCCTGAAGCATTAATTTAATATTAAACTTCAAGCATAGGATAACCAGTGAGCAAAGTAAATTTCTTATCAGAAAACAGAAAAGACAGATAAGACTGATAGTAGTTGGTGTTATTTTTTTGAAGTTTTTTTTAATCTGAAGATTTTTAGTTTCTCCTGATATTTGAAATATTCATAGTGCATGGCATATTATTAATCTAAAAACAAAACATTGAAGAATTGTTTGTGGCAGTATTATGCATTAATTCTGTTTTTAGTTTGCCGTGAGATCTAAAGAAAAAACTATACTTGTTTCTATTTAGCAGCAAATAGGAAACACAGTACTCTAAATTCTACAAAGTACATTTTCTTACCCTCTTCATGTTTAAAAAGAAAGAAACCAGAGGAGCATGTGCAGTATAGATTGTTTTGCATTTTTGTTTTTACATCAGCAGATTAAATATAATGAAACCCATCTGCAAGTTGTAAAAACTACCCATTGGTTTTTGTCAAGGACTGCATGTAGTATTTTTTCTATCCTTTTTCTTCCATGGTTTTAAAATTTTTCAACAAGATATACATAAAATTAAAAACCTTGTCTGTTATAAAGTTTTGTTTGAGCTTTTTAAACTGAGTGATTAGCAGAAATAATGACCCTGTCAGCCTTAATCACATTAAAATGTGGTTAACATCATTTAATTTTTTCCACTTAATATGCAAAAATTTCCAGTAGATTTGCAGTGAAGGCCATTGAAATTCCATTAGAACAAGAATAAAAATTTCAGGCATCATTTATTCAGAGAAGGAATAAAGGTCTCGATTGAGAACTGCTGATTCCTTCTATTAGAGAAACTATGAATCATTACATTGAACTGTACTTACATTTTGATAAACTTGTATCTGGCTTTTCAAATGGCTGAAAATCATGTTTTCTCATGTTTCATGAGGAGAGAAATAAAATAGAATTGTCTAGTATTTCTTAAATATCTGAAAGATTACTGAACAGTTCATTTTATGTTGCTTCAGTATATTTACATTTTAAGTAGAAAATTGCTTATACTCTACAAACAAGAAAATGAAAGAATTATTTTAACATGGAAAAAATTTCATAGTCAACCCACAAAATATACAGGTCATATTTTAATAGTTATGCTGGTATCTGTCAAGAATTGAGATAGAGTTAAGAACCAAATCACCCTTCCTCTTTTCCAGAGTTCATAGCTTAGGGTTTACCAAGCTTCAAATAATATGTTATCCTGCATTGGCTATGTATGAACACAACTGAAGAACATTCTACTGTTTCTAGAATCACCCTTTCTTGGTCATTTTTGAAATTTCATTGTAGTTTGTTTGTAAATAAAATCAAGAAAAGCATGATTTTATTTTAAGCCATGCCTTACTATTTTTACTTAGTTTGGCATGTTTGCATTTGCCAATATCTTGTTAAATTTACATAATGTAGACTGTTTCTCCCTCATTTAAAAAATGTTTTTAGTACATATACCTGATAAGTGGAAATGCTTTTCTGGAACCATTCCTCTCCCTTGGGTAATTAGGTAATTATACAGGAGTTTCGGGGTTTGTTTGTTTCTGAACCATTTGGACCTATTATATAATTATACTGTGTGTACTTTGTAGTAAAAATGTCATTGGAAAATTCATCAGGGAGAGTAGTCCATGCATATACTCACATGTATAAATTTCTCCATGGCTAGCTCCTTGTGTTTCCTTAAAAAGCAAGTTGTCTAGAGTAATCCCCAAATCCCTTTTGTTCTGTAGCAAAGCATCATGTTTTATTTGGAACCCCTACAAAAGGTATATTATCTTGCTTATTTGTCTCTTTTCTATCTCCTGAGAATTTAATTCTACAAGAATAAAGACCATGACATGTTTGTTTTTTATCTCCAGGGTTTGGTACTAGACTCAGTAAATATTGGTGACTGATTGACTCATAGGGTGGATGAAATTATTAAAGTTATCCCTTTGTTTCAACACTTTCAGTCTTTACTAATAAAATAGCTAGATGATTTGAAGTCAGCCTATTTTAGTTAGATAGACCTATGCTTTACTGCACTTGTGAGAGGATTTTTCATGCTAGGGGATAAGCACAAAAAATTTTATAGTGAGTCAGATAGTAAATGCTTTTATCTTTGAGGACCACATAATCTCAAATATAGCTGCTCAAATTTGCAATTGCAAAGCTAAAGATATCAGATATTACATAAACAGACATCCCATTGTTCTAATAAATTTTCAATTATGAACATTGAAATTTGGGTGGAAATCATAAATATACTGTCACAAAATACTTTTCTTAGGAAATCATTTAAAATATAAAGAGCATTTTTGGCTTGCAAGCCATACAAAAATACATGCAATGATTTACTAAACTCATTATACTTAGCCATAAATAGTCTTTCTGTTGTGCATGGAATTACAAATCCCCATTCAGCTACTGAAATAGTTCTCCTGCTTATCTGTTTGCCTTCCTTAATAGTTGTTTCCCAACAGCACATAGCTTCATGTTATTTCCCCAGTCTTTTTAGAACAACTCATTTTGACCCTTGCCTTTTTCATTACAGCTCACTTTTCTCCTTCCTTGAAAGTACTACATTTAGGTTGACTCTCTATATTTGCAGATTCTGCATCCATGGATTGAACCAACTGCAGACCAAAATATTTAAAAATAAAAAAGAAAGAAAGAAAAGAAGAGAAAGCTAGCTTTTCTTTGTTTTCTGCCTGCTATAATTCTTTACTGAGGAATAGTAATTGAGTGAATATTTTTTCATTTGTCCCCTGCACAGCTCTTACCTGTGTGCTACTGGTTCTCAAACTTCATCATATATCAGAATCATGGAGGATGTACTAAAATATGGTGTGCTAGGCCACACCTCCAGTTTTTTATTGTGGATCTGGTATGAGCCCTGAGAATTGTTATGGCTGATAAGTGCTGAAGTGACACTTACCCTGATAGTACATAGATTCTACTTGGAGAAGCACTACTCTGCTAATGATTAGTAACCCCACAGCCTTAGTTTCTCTTTGCCTTTTTCAAATACATTTTTCACTTTTCTTCTTTAATTTTTGGAAGTACTAGGGTTTGAACTCCGGGCCTTACTCTTAATAAGGTACTCTATCACTTGGTCTGTGTCTCAGTACAGGAAAAGGTTCAAGGCCAGTTCAGACTAAAAGTTAGCAAGACCCCATCTCAACCAACCAGCTGGGTATGATGGGTCATATCTATTATTCTTATTAAGGAATGAAATGCTATGGAACAATGCTATGATACAACAATTCCAGCTTTCAGTATTTAGTCAAAAGAAGTAAGAACATGTTTTCATGTTACAGATGCTTTTATTATACAAAAATATAAACAGCAGTCTTTTTTATGATAGACCCAACTAGAAACAACATACTCCTCAGAAGGTGAATGGTAAATAAATTTTGATATCTTTGTGCTATGGAAATCATACAAATCAACAGTAAAATAACCACAGAAATGTTATCTGTATCCCTGAGGCATTTCTTTAACCCCCTTCTTAGAAGCTGCAGGAATATCACTCAACAATGCCTTCTAATGAGTGGCCCAATTTGCCATTTATCTATACATGAGAGAAATCAACCTTAGGAGGAAGAAAAATGCCTTTGGTTAGTGCTTAGACATGTCTTCTCAGATATAACTGATTAATAGATCACAGGTAAATACAATAACAAACTTGTTATCCTGAACACGGAGGTTCAAAATAAATAAGCCATTCTTCACTTCAGAAAATAATAGCACATCTTGACCACTTTCTTACCTTGAATCAGATATCATGCTAAACATTTTGTTTTCTTTTCCTTTAGTCTTCACAACAACCTTGTGAAACAATTACTATTTATTATTATCTCCATTATGGGTGAGAAACTTGAGGCTTTCGAAGAATCTTTGAAACGTTCTCTGTCTGGCTTCAGTGTTCTGTAAGCATACTCTAAACTGCCTTCTGTCAAACTATAGGAGTCTATGAATTACAGAATTCCTCCAATTAGAATAAATTCTTTACGTATTTTATTTATAGAAATTCAGTTGCATATAATATCTTTTTAGTAAAGCAGTGGTCTCTGGCTTATTATTGATTGCTGAAACAAATCCTAAACTTTAGTTCAATTAAAAATTACAGTGGAACTGGGGATGTAGCTAAGTGGCAGAATGTTTGCCTAACATGCACAAGACCCTGGGTTCAATACCTAGTACCGCCAATATACATATTTGATAGATAGGATTCTACTCCAACATATTTCTAAGTTATTTCTTTTCTTGTGTTAAAAGATTCCAGTAGGCTAAAGCATTTTATTTAAGATTATACATATTAAATTATAGTCGATATTCTCATAAAGACAGTAAGTTGTCCTCTTTCAGAAGCAGTTAGCTGAATGTTTTTATCACAGGCTATACACCATTGGTAAAGGAGAAAGTGTTTTTTCAGGATATTTCATTTCTCATTTAACATAGGTCAGTACTTTTTTTTTTTTTTTAAGCTGCTACTGAGATTTAAACACAGGGCCATTTACTTACTCAGCCTTCTTGCTTCTGGTTCTTTTTACCACTTGAGCCTCATCTCCAACCCAGCTTTTTCCTGGCTGTTTTGAATATGGAGTCTTGAGGACTTTTCTATCCTAGCAGGCTTCCTTTAGAAATTTGGCTATCCTTCAGATCTCGGCCTCCTGAGCCCTTGTAAGCCATTACTAGCCACAACAACAAATCAGTCATATACTCAACCAAAACAAACAACCCAGTTAAAAGTGGCCAAAGGACTTGAGTATACATTTTCTAAATAAATACAAATGGCCAACAAGCATATGAAAAGATGATCAACATCACTAATCAGATATATGTCTATGAAAACCACAATTAATATATCATCTCATACCCATTAGGGCATGAAAAAAGAAACTTAGCAAATAAGTACTGGCCAGCAAGTGCTGGCCAAGAATTGAAGAAATTGGAACCTTTATGTTTTGCTAGTAGGAAAGTAAAATGATTTATCCACACTAGAAAACAGCTTGGTATTTCCTAAAAACATTAAATATAGAGTTACTTTATGACTCAGCAATCCTACTTCCCAAGGAATTGAAAGCAGACCCTCAAAGAATTAGTTCCCTGGCATATTCATTGCTGCATTGTTCATTATAGCTAAAAGGTAGAAGCAGGTCAAATGTCCATCAGCTGACAAGTGATGCAGTACAATTTGGCTTTGGAAAAGAAGGCAGTCTTGTCATTTTTGCCCTAACATGGCTAAACCTCGAGGGCATGCTAAGGGAAATAAACCAGACACAAAAACACAAGTACCTTATGATTTGAATTACATGAGTTATCCAAAATAGCCAAACTCAGAAAATAGTATAGAGGGTGCTATGGTCAGGAGAAGAGGAGGTTTTGTTGAATGGGGATAGAATTTCAGATTTACAAGTTGAAATGTTCTGGAGGCTTGTTGCCCAACAATGTGGGTACAGCTAATACTGAACTATATACTGGTAATATACAGGCATTACGATGGTAATTTTATGATTTTTTTTTAGATATATGTGTTTATTTCTGGACTCTTCTGTTGTTGTGTATATCCAGCCAGATGCCACTACACGGTCTTCAAAACTTTAATTACACAGCAAGTTTTACATGAGGGATGGACCATACTTGTAACTTTATTCTTCAAGATTATTGTGGCTTTTCTAGGTCCTTGTTTTTTCATATAACTTCATATAACTTCTGAAAAAATGTGGCAGTTGGAACTTTGATAGAGGGAATATACCATCTTATCAGTACTGAATTTTTCTTTCCCTAACTTGGGTGTCTCCATTTACTCAGCACTTTCATTTTCAATCTGTGTGCAAGTCCAACACTTAAAGATTTTTCTATCTCAGTTTAGTTTTTATCATTTACATTCCCTTCATCAAATATGGCCAATTGCATCGAAGTTTTCATCATCTTTATGGTACTGTGTCTTTGGCATGATTACCACCAGAGCCAAAACCATGCTGTCTTGTGTGGCATACTCTTCTTCCCAGTTGTTTCTCCCCTTTCCTCTCTAGTCACTGGTACCCTACCATCTTTGAACTTTCTCCATCTTTACAAATTGTCTGAGTCTGGCAGTCTAGTCTCTGATATCATCTATATTTCTAAAAAGTGATACCTGTGATAATCAAGATTTATGGCTCTCCCAATAGATTTATATTTTGACAGTATATTGTCTTAGCCTAGTATTGTCTGTATTGGACAACATTGAGAAAAGATGGTTTAATCTGGGCTCAGCACTGGAAATAATTTCATTTTGTAGATAGGATTATAACATAATTAGGAAATTTTCCCGCAGCTAACAGTTTTATAGCCTCAAGATACAAATGGGCTTTATACATCATGACACCTGTAATTACAGAATATTTCTATGGGTAACATTTAAGACTAGAATATCAAATTACAAAGAATAGATACAGATTCAAAACTAATAACTGTTAGCCATCAGAGGACAATATGTTATAAGAATTAAATGCATATTCCCACTTACTAGAGACCATAAATTTAGGCCTTTGTAAAGCACTGGATTCTCAGTTGGTCCACAAACCTGTGTGTTTGAGAAATACTGCTCTTAAAGTTTTGGGGGAAAAAAATGCGGCGGGGAATGTGGCTTAGCAGTAGAGTGCTTGCCTAGCATGCATGAAGCCCTGAGTTTGATTCCTCAGCACCACATATACAGGGGAAAAAAAAAGCCAGAAATGGCACTGTGGCTCAAGTGGTAGAGTACTATCCTTGAGCAAAAAGAAGCCAGGAACAGTGCTTAGGCCCTGAGTTCAAGCCCCGACACTGGCAAAAAAAAAAAAAAAAAGTTTAAAAAAATGTGCCTGTTTGAAGCCACCTAGTCATGAAGGAGATTCAAAGGCCCACAAGTCAGAGAGCATCTAAAAGTTGAGCTAGACACCAGTTGTTCACACCTATATTCCTACCTAGTCAAGATCCTAGCTTATCTAAGTATCGAGGTTTGAAACCAGGCTGGCAGGAAAGTTTGTCAAACTCCTATCTCCTGTTAACCAAAAACTCAGTTGTGGAACTATGTTGGCTTAAGTGGTAGAGCACTAGCCTTGAACACAAAAGCTCAGGGAAAGCACACAGGCTCTGAGTTCAAGCCTGGGAACCAGCACACAAAAAAGTTGCAGATTAGCATTTGATCTATTCAGTGAACCCTGAGGTAGTTAGTAGTTTGATGATTCAGACTTCAACTGTAGTATATATAACAGATATAATTTGGCCATAAATATAAATATAACTTGGAATAAAAGTACCATGGCTTTCTGTTGTTAGCCTTAAAGCAACCAATTACACCCACCACACCAGTATCTTTACTTTACCATTGTAGGTGAGGGAGGAAAAAAGTATACCTCCAATGCCAGGATCATATCTGTAATTCTAGCTACTCAGAAGGCTAAAATCTGAGAGTTGTAGTTCAAAGCAAGTCCCCAGGACCTGAGTTCAAGCCCCAGAACCAGCACAAAAGCACACAAACAAGTGAACAAAAATCTTATATACAGAAGTCCAAGATAGAACTACAAAACAGTTCTGATTACAATGAATGAGTGGAGAGCTCAAGACTTCATTGCTTCTTTCTCCATTTCTCTCCCTACCACTTCTCCTAGCACCTAATTTCCTAAGGAAATCCTTAGGAAACTCAGAATAGCTTGAAATCTAACCAACCTTGTCTTTTGTAGACAAGTAAATTAAAGCCAAGACATGTCACATAATCATCTAGAGTCACTCAACTCGTTACAGGATGGGTATCCCTTATTGAAACTGCTTCTGACTAAAAGTTTTCAAATTTTGGAGTTTTTCAAATTTTGGAATGTATGTATAAACTTGGCCAGTGGATAGCGTTAGTTCAAAGTCTGAGGTTGTTCAAATATTTATACATTAGTCTTTAGTGAAAGTTGGGCTACATTATGGGGAAAATGAATCAAGCATCCACAGTGGACTACTGAGCTCTGTGCCTCTTGAGCATGTGCGTGTTTTCCTCATTCTCATTCTCCTTGGAACCCTATGCCTATAGATACTAAAGTCTCCTGTAATTCCAATACTCTAGAGACAATGGCAGGAGTATCAAACCTCAAGATTACTCTTAGTTACATAGTGAGACCTTGTCACGCAGGGGCGGGGGGGGATTGAGAGATTGAACAAGAAAATAGCCAGTTTATAAAGTAGAATGGAATGTGTTGATGACATGTTCATTTAAAGTTAAACTAATTGAGCAACTTCAGTCACATAGTTAGATAAGGGCAATTCTCCAAAGAGTATATAGTATAGGATACTTTTAATTACAAAGGACAATCCTAATACATACCAAGTTCCAGGATAGTTTGTTTTCTAGGCTTAGTTCATAGCTTCTATGATAGTATAAAAAAATTTTTTTTCCATCTTTTCCCACTTTCATTTTTCTTGATCATAAAATGGCTACTCGACTTCTAGCAGCAAGATCCAAATGATGGTCCAGCAGAGATCCTCTCCTCTGTAAGAGTGCAAGTAGTTTCACTTCTGTTTGCCCACTATGTCAGCTAGAATGTAAAGACTACAAGTGGCTAAAATGAATTAGGACTCAATCCTCATATTTCCTTTCCATCTGTTTATTCACTACAAACTACTCCATTTTTTGAGAATGAAGCCTTTTGCTAAAAATAGAAACTTTCCACACAGTTGTTAGGTACCCCTCACATATAGATTGATTGTGCATGCATCATTTCTAAGCAGACTGAGGCACTAATAAATCCTAGAGTTATGGTAAGTTTCAAATGTTTACACATATTCCATCTTTTCACATTTTAAGGTTTGCTTCTTGTCATAACACCTATCGATTTTGTGATAGGCTGCCAGTTATTGGTAGAGTCAGAAAGTTTGTTGATCCTCAAAACAGAAATTCTGAAGTTATATTTATCTGCTGCACATCTGTTTCTCTACAATTTATTTCCTTTCATAAAAACATACTTTCTGGTGACTAAAATGAATGGGACTTTTCAGACAAGTAGTTCAATGTGTCTTCATGGGAACTATTTGTAGCAATATTTCTTTCACTTCACATGAATTCAGATTTTATGAAATCTGTGCAGGAATCACTTCTTATATTTTGAATCTAGAACCCAATGTTAATTTACTACCGGTGCTTTTTTCGCAGGTATTCAGATTTAGTTGAATACAAGAGACACAACTGGGTGTGGTAGTACACATACACACTTGCAGTTCTAGCACTTGGAAACTGGAACTTCATGGTATATGTATAGAATTCCAAGCCAGCTTGGGCTCTATGATAAGGCCTCGTCTCAAAAAGATGTATAAGTGATGATTTCTTATTTTCTTGGAATTGGTTTCAATAAATAATAATAATTTCTTTCAAAGTAAGAAAATGTTGACCCTAGTACTGCTGCAAAATGAGATAATTATTTTTTTCTGTAGCTGAAACTTACTTGACATTTCATGGGATTCAGGCAAAACATTTGCCTTAGACTTCTTGAAACTGTGGTAATTTTTTCCTTTTCTGGTGAGGATTAAACAAGATGTTTCTATTATTCTCATTCTTCTATGGCAGTGGACTAAGCAGTCGACATCTGTCTGCTTAGTTACCAGTTGGTTTGCATCAGCATCTCTGACCTTTCATGCTTTTGGTTCCTTAAATTCAGTGCTTCTGAAAATGTAACATGCATATGGATTACCCAGGGATCTTGTTAAAATGCAGATTCTGATCTGGGGGTGAGGCTCTAGATTGCAAATTCCTAACAAGCACTCAGGTGCTGTGATCACACTAAGAAGCAAAATAGTCATTGTTATTATACAGCCTCATTAAGTCAGGCAAGAAAACTAGAACTTGAAGTCTCTTACAGATGAGGCTGTCTTTTAGAAGAGCAGTTAAATTTCAAGACCTAGTCGAATTAGAATTTTTTTTTGTTTTTCTTCTCTCATCCATTTCCCTCCCCCCACTTCCTCGCTCCCCACATCCCCTCCCCCCATTGTTCCATCCAAAGAATATCGACAAATATGATGTGCTTTAATATTCAAGCAAAAAATTGTGAGCTGGGTGCTAGTGGCTCATGCATATAATCCCTGGCCACTCCAGAAACTGAAATCTGAGGATCCAGCCTAGGCAAGCAAATCAGAAAGACTCTTACCTCCAGTTAACCACAAAACCAGAAATAGAAGTATGGCTCAAGTGCTATTGCACCAGACCTGAGTGAAAAAGCTAAGGGAAAGCGCCCTGTCCCTGCGTTCAAGCCCTACCTAGTATTGGCACCAAAACAAAACAAAACAAAATCTGAGGTGTTGGCAATTTTGAATTTTCTAGGGCTATTTTTTTACTTTGAAAGAATATTATTGATGACATATATTTCAGCCTGTGTGCTATTTGTGGTTCATTGCAGGATGGGCATGGAGGGGCCTACTTGTGTCCCAGTTATTCCCAAGGCAGAGGCAGAAGGATTACAAGTTTGAAGTCAGCTAAAGTAAAGTTAGCAATGAAACCTATCTTAAAAAAGTAAAATAGGAGTTCATTTTGCTTAGCATCATTGTATGTGATCAAATATGTACATAGCTATTGAGCTATTATAATCATCTGTTAGGACTATCCTAGGCATATACTAATTATTACCAATGAGGGAAACCATAGAGTCTGTGTTTCTTTGGATCTGGCTCACTTCACTTAGTACGATTTTTTGATGCTAAGCAAAATGAACTCCCAAGTTATGGAAATAAGTGGTTTGTCATTGTTGTTGTTATTTTCAACATACTATGAAATTATGCCTTTTTCTTTTGTTTTTCTTCCCTATGGTTTTACCCCTAATGTCACTGATTTGGTTTCCTGGGTGTTGTATATGTTTATCAGAACTAGGGAAGTAAAGGGGAACATCCAAATGGTAAGACAAAGGGTTAAAAGCGAACCAATGCAACAGCAATACTTAACAAGGCAATATGCTGTAAACCAACTGTACAACTCAGAGATGGGGAGGAAGCTAGGGAGGGGGGAAGGTAGGAGAAAAATAAGGGAGAAGGTAGCAAGTTTGATAAAAAATTACTCACTGCCTTATGTATGAAACTGTAACTCTGTATATCACTTTGACAATAAAAAATAATTTAAAAAAAAGCAAAATGGGAAATACAAAAAGAGATGTGGTTGCAGTACAAGTAGTAGAGTGCTTATTAGCTAGCGTACACAATGCCCTGAATTCAATCTTCAATATTGCTGAAAAATAAAAAATAAATACTTTTAAGGCAAGTCCCAATTTTATTGGTTGTCATTTGTAAAATAACTGGATTAATTAAATGTTTTATAATGTTTAAGGGGAAATCATAACTTCTGTTAGCCTCACCTTTTAATTTCTTCTAGGAAAGTATAAATTAGGTTTAATTTGCAGTAGTGATGTTTGGAAAGTGAAAAAGGGTACCATCTTGACTTGAAGTCATTCTTGGGGACTCTGAATAATGGCAGTGGAAATGAGAATAAACCTGCAAAGAAGGGGAGTAGAAGGGACCTCAGTGTGTATCAGTGCCCTTGGATTAATGACATATCTGTACTATGGACAAAATGAGAGGAGCTAGCTTGTAAAGACCAGGTCCTTAATAACAGTGACTGCTGCTAAGTAATGGAATTTACCAGCCTTAGACCTTCCTTCTGTAAGGTGCATCATTTTCTGAATATTGACCTTAATACCAGTTATATTCAGTCAGAAATTACCTCTGATTTGTGTGTGTGTGTGTGTGTATGTGTGTGTGTGTGTGTGTGTGTGTGTGTGTGTGTGTGTGTGTAAATGAATTCTGGGGCTTGAACTTAAAGCTGGGCATTGTCCCTGAGCTTTTTTGCTCAAGGCTAGCGCACTCTGCCACTTGAACTACAGCTCTACTTCTGGCTTTCTTTTTGGGGGGAGGTAGAGGGGACATTTAACCGGAGATAAGAATCTCAAGGACTTTCCTGCCTACCTTGGTTGGCTTTAAACCATGTTCCTCTGATCTCAACCTCCTAAGTAGCTAGTATTACAGGTGTGGCCCCTGGTGCATGCTACCTCTGATTTAAAAAGTAAAGACAACATAAGTTCATACAAAAAACCTACATGAAGTATGTATAAGGGGCAAATAATACCCTTTGTAACATTTGAAAGATTTTAAGTACACTTCACTACAGAGTGGAATAAGCAAATTTGAGAAAGTTCTAATATTTAGTAAAGGTACCATAATTGGTGATATAAGTTGGCCTTTAATGCTGAACTGATGCATCTTTAAGGAATTTTTAGGAAATATCAGAATTATATTTGAATTGCTGAGGGTAGTTGAAAGCTAGAAGGGCATGAGGTGTAGAAAAGAAGACATAAGGGCTAAAGGCATGGCTCACTGGATCACCTGTCTGGCAAGTGCAAGGTCCTTATTTCAAACCTCATTACTGTCCAAAAAAAGAAAAAGCCAAAATGACAACTGAAAAAGAAAAAAAAAAGAGAAGAAGGAGGAGGAGAGGGAAGAAAAGAGAAGGGAAGCAGAAGAGGAGGAAGGAGAAGAAAGGGAAAGGAGGGAAGGAAACATTAAAGTTCTTATTAAAGTATGCTAGAGAAAACTATTTCAAGTTGCAAGAATTTGGTTTCTGTGAAAAGGATCGAATAACTCTGTTGAGATTGTTCTGTTCCCTTTTTAAAAGTAAGTATTGTTTTGTGTAACCTGTCTCAATTTGAATGTGTGTGTGAATGTAATATGTCTGTATACTCTGTGTTTGAGTCAAAGTTGTAAAATCTGTTCTGTTGGTGATGATCAAAGTTGAGAAGCTATTATATTAGAGCACTATAAAATGAGAGTTTAACTCCAGTATGGAGAGCTTTCAGTTAACATGGCAGATTGAGCCAGGAAGCTCCCTTCTCGTTTCTAATATAAGTAACAGATAAAATAAGAATGACATTGCCAGGCATGGTAGTGCATGCTTATAACCTATCACTCAAGAACCTAAGACAGGAAGATGGTAAATTACAGGCCACTCGGCTACATAGTGAGGCCCTGTCTAAAAGGGTGTTAGGGGTATTGATCATGTTGTAGTTGTTTAGGATAGAACATACAATAGGGCTTGAAAACAGAATTGGGAAATGCAGTGAAATGAAGAATAAAACTGACAGTGCAGCACCTTACAGAAAAATAGGGCAATTTGTAATTTAGAAACTATAGCATCTGTGTGGGAATAACAGCCAAGGTACAGGTCCAAGGCTCACTCTGTACTAGAACTCATTCATAAAATCTAGAAGAAGCTGACCTTTCCAGGACCAGTACTAGAAAGATACTTTCACCTCTTTTAGACAAGGAGAAAATTGGGGTAAGTACCAAAAAAAGACTAGACTTAAACTAGTAACTGACCCAGAACCTTGCACCTCCATGTCTTTTTTCTGAAGGAGACAAAACTACACCACAGCTGCATCTCAACCCTGGGACCAGTAGGCTCCTGAGTAACATAACTACTCCTGTCAAAATGACATCCCCTATGCACTTGAGCATGTACACACACACACACACTCACTCACTGATGTTCTGGGACGTCATTAGCAGAGGAAAAATAAGAAGACAGAGGTAGTTACACACAAGCAACTTCCATTGTCACTCATGAGACAAGAAATTTAAATGTGGCTTTAGCTTCTTATCAAGAAACTAGATGTAAAAAGCAGCCAGAAACTTTTAAATCGTATTGAAAAGGACAAGAAATTCATTAAATAAGAGTAAAATATTACCCCCAAAGAACATGTAGATTTCAAAAGAAACAAATAGAATGTTTAGTATTGGGGTTGTAGCTCAGTGGTAGAGTATTTGCATGAGGCCCCGGATTCTGTCCCCAGCACCACAATTAAAAAAAAAAAAAGTGTATCTAGGAAAAGAAATAAAAACCTCAGAAACCAACTCAAGGAAAATCAGATTTTATTATCTAGAATTTCGGCTGGGAATATGGCCTAGTGGTAAAGTGCTCGCCTTGTATACATGAAGCCCTGGGTTCAATTCCTCAGCACAACATATATAGAAAAAAGCCGGAAGTGGAGCTGTGGCTCAAGAGGTAGATTGCTAGCTAGCCTTGAGCACAAAAGCCAGGGACAGTGCTCAGGCCCTGAGTCCACGCCCCAGGACTGGCAACAAAAACAAAAACAACAACAAAAGAATTGCATGTTATTATCTAGAATTTCATTACTGCCTAAAAATGTCAGATTATAAGATAAAAAGTAAAATTTGGACACATTTTTGTACTAAAGATCATATTCACAGAGTCTAATAGATCATAACCTACCAATAAATCTCTTTAAGTATCCTTAGCTGGGATATATAATCCATGCTACCCAGGAGGCTAAGATCTGAAGATCATGGTTCTAAACCAGCCCAAGCAGAAAAGTCTATGAGACTCTCATCCCAAATTAACCACCAAAGAGCCAGAACTGGAGCTGTCACTTAAGACACAGAGCTAGCCTTGATCAAAAAAGCTCAAGGACCCAGACCCTGAGTTCAAGCCTCAAGACTGGCACAAAAACAACAACAACAAAACAAAACAAAAAACTAGTATCCATGCTTTGTCCAAATAGTCACATAGAAGAAAATACAAATGATAGCACTTCTCCTATTTGCCACTCATAGACAGGAAAATCAGACACAGCTTTAGCTCCTTATCAAGAAGAATGGATCCCATTGCAGTGATCTGTCCGTATAAATTTGCAAAATGAGTGCTTGGAAAAGTCTTTACAGTAACTCTCTTCAGAGTCTGCTATCCTTCCTGCTGCTTTTTTCTCTCCCTCTTGTATCATTTGCTATTCTATGACAATATTGTTGTTACTATTTTGGCCAGTAGCAATTAGATAGGTTTTTTTAGACATTTGTTGGCATTTATTATTATTCAATTATGTTGATCAGGTGTGCTTGCAATTGCTTTTCTAGGGGCAACTGAACTTAACTCTAATTTTCTGTATCTTTTAAGTGCCAAAACACACTTTTGAGATGAGTAGTATGGTTTGGGGTTTGATTTATATCAAAAGAATAGACATTTATTTCTGCAAAATGTAACTGGTCCCTATGAAGTTCAAACTTGTGATCTTGGCCTCATTATTACACTTCAGTAACCATCAGACCTAATATGTATATATAATATATATGTATATATATAGTGTGTGTGTGTGTGTGTATTTCCATCTCAGGTGTTGTTTTTTTAATTATCCAAAGTGTCTTTCATATACATAAGTTTTTTTTAAATCACTTTGGAACACTTTTCACCTTTGTTTGATAGTAAAAGTCACAAAAAGTAAAGGAGACAGCCAGAGAACCTAACTCACTTTTCATCTTCCCTGTGTTGTCTATGACAGTGAAAGTCACAAAAGTGAAGCTTGCAGGCATAGAGCCTTACTCACTTTACGGAGAGTGCTCTGGTACCTTTTTCTTTAGTGAGGCTGTAGCAGGTCTGATGTCAGTCACTTTAGAGACCTTTAGACCTTAGTGCTCATTTACTGCTAAAATGTACCCGCTCTGCTTCTGCATTATGAAGATCATCTGTCAACACTTTGAGATATTCTCCTTTGTTATTAAGCTTGTGATGCTCTACACTGTCAGGTTTTTTTGCCAATTATAGTTAAGGTACAATGGTGTATTCACCAGATCAAAGTCTTACATTGGCGGTAGAGGAATGATTTGTAAGTCTTTATTCATCTGAATTGTACAATAGAACACCTGAGGAATGCAAATAATCCCTCTGAGGGCTCTGCAGGAAAGACTGTTAAAATGACAGGGTAGAACTATTGTTATTCTGAATTGATGTTTTAGCCAAAGTAATTATTTCTTATCTTGTTTCATAACAGTCCTAGTCTTATTACTTATGTTGACCATATTTGTGAGACAAAATATGTGTGATATTTTTATATTATCCTTATTACATGGGCTTGTTTTATTCTACTTTCTTTGAATCTGTATTTGGTATATTATCTGCTTTTCAAATTACATATTTGATTCTAACTTGTAATAAAACTATGTTACTAAACCATTGATGATAACATTTTAATACAGACTTGCATTTGAATAGTATGCTTCTTTAAAGTAACTTAGAATGTCATGATATTATTATATGTAAAAGTACCAATTTAAATTTTTCCCTTTTTCTTTTCTTTTATCTTGTCCTTTATAATTTTGCATAGGAAAATATCTGGTTTGAATTATATTTTAAAGTACATGTACTACATTCCAAAATAAATCTTAAGGGGTTTGTCTCATTTTTAGGATGTGAACAAAAGGAAACAAATATTATTACAATGATTAAAAACTTCTAATACTATTAAATAAGTAGTTGTCTTTGTATAACAAGCATGAACAAACTGTTTTGTGAATTTTTCATTCGTTCTTTCTATCCTGATCCTGTTCAGTGAACCATTCTTAATTTTCCACTATGATCCCCTGTCATTTTCTTTGATAGTTGAGTTGTGGTGGATTTGTTCTTTAGTTCTTGCTTTGCTTTGTCCACAAAAGTCACATTTACATTAGTTATCTAAAATATTTCTGCCACAATAACTTGCCATAGTAAATATTAAAACTTTGGTCCTACTAAGAGGCCAATGGAATAATTTAAGTCTCTGTCATACACTAAAATGTTTAATGTAGACCATGCTCACACTTGTAAATCCTAGCGAGTTGGGAGGTAGAAATTGGGAAGATTGTTATTTGAGGCCCAGATAAAAGTTAGCAAGACTTTATCTCAGTCAGTAAGTGGGGCAAGGCGGTGTGCTCCTGTCAACTTAGCATAAATAGGAAAATTATCTAGGCAGCAAATATGTAAGAACCTTTTGGAAAAATAACTAAAATGAAAAGGGCAGAGGCCATGTATCAAGTGATTATGAACGCTTGGTTCAAATCCCATACTCAAATTTGTATGAAATATAATTCTAGACTCCTAAGAGTATGTGCTATGATTATCTGAAGAAGAAAACTAATACTAGTAACCCTTGTTAATTATCTGTTTGTTATGTACAGGCATTTTTTGAAGTTATTCACAATACAATATAATGTGTATGACTATCTCCATTTCTCTAGATAAGAAAACTGAGGCTTAGAAAAAGGTGCAGTAATCTGCTCAAGGATTAAAGACTAGGATTGGAATCTTTTAGTTGTATTTACTACATTTATTTCATTTATATTCTAAATATTACTTTGCCACAAACCCTCCGTAGTTTAGAAGAAAAATGAAAAAAAAAAACCAACTGACTCATTTCTGTGTTTTCAGGTAAGAAGTTATATCTATTTACTGATTTAGCTCTCCAAATTATGATTAAAGGATTTTATTTCCTTATTTGTATTATCCATGATTGTACAAAAAGTCAAGCTCAGAGCAGTGTATACAGGATTGGATATATTTATAAAACTGTATTTTTTTCTTTTTTTGGTCTTGGTCCTTGGGCTTGAACTCAGAGCCTAGGCTCTGCCCCTGAGCTTTTGTGCTCAAGCTAGTGCTCTACCACTTGAACCATAGCTCCACTTCTGGCTTTTGGTGGTTAATTGGAGATAAGAATCTCATGAACTTCAAGCTGGCTTCAAACTGCAACTATGATCTCATCAGCCTCCTCAGTATCTAGGATTACAGATGTGAACTACTGGAACCCAGCTTTCCTTTGTTTCCGTTAAGAAAAAAAAATCTCTTAAAAACAAGCAGTAGCTATAAATTCTGTTAGTTCAACAAGGAACTAAACCAAGCATATAGGTAATCTGGGTGGAACAAATTATTTTTCAAGGACTCCTCAAAATTAGCTGGCTTTTTAAGGTATGATTTGTATACAAGGAAAAGTTTATGTCTTCTCTCTTTTGAAACTTATCTTGTTTTTTAAAAAAAGCAAGAAGAATTTATGAAATTGAGGCTTTATTCAAAGTACAAGTGTTAATGCTGGATAGATTTAGAGTAACTTTTAAAAGTTTTTAAATGTTGTAAAATGGTTTCTCTGTGTTAAAGTAAAAGTAGATTATAGTAAAAATATTATTGCGTATACCTGAAGCAGAAGCTGTCTGTTAATGTCTTGACCTTGGAAAGCTATACACAAAAAGATGGCATCATAAAACCGTGCAATTCTTATGAATATGTATGTGCTACTTGATAATAATGAATGTGGTACAGTCATGCATGCACTACAAGATAATGTTGTGCCCTTTTTTGTCTACAGGTTGATAAAAATTAAAGAGTGGGTGGACAAGTATGACCCAGGTGCCTTGGTCATTCCTTTTAGTGGGGCCTTAGAACTCAAGTTGCAAGAATTGAGTGCTGAGGAGAGACAGAAGTATCTGGAAGCGAACATGACACAAAGGTTAATTAGCATTCATTTTCCCTACACTTTATTATCAACTATTTCCTTGCAGTAATTTAATTGCTTGCGCTGATAGAATAATAAATGACAGAGTAATTACCATTATAAAGAGGGAATCTTCTCCTTTCTTTACCATGAGACAGAGTGAAAAGATTTATTTTAAATTAAGTTTTTAACTGTCATCTGTCATCTCTGTACAGTGTTTTAATTATAACATAGGTATTAGTTATGTATATTTTTGAGGAGGGATGATCGCCAAAACTCTTTCGTCATATTCAGTGGGGGAGGGGAGAGGGTGCATCACTTGCCGTATTTTTTTCTGAGTAACAGTAGTATATTGTTAGAATATTGGATTTCAATAAAAATAAATTTCCCTTTGTAGCCCAGGACCTGGAAATAATTAATATTGGATGGAATCAATCAAAATTTTCTTTTTCAGTAATAAACAATTCAAAATGGTATCTTAAGGCTCATAGTATTAAAACCAATTTTAGAGGGATTTTTTTAATAGTCCCTTGCTGTCTGATCTTTTTGAGTATATTATGAAAGGTGAATGGTTATTTGTTAATATCTTTAACAATTTCTGCTTGAGATGAATCGTTTTAGCTCTATACTGATCTCTGGCAGAGTCAACTTATGTGTTGAGTGAATTTGTTTCATTTCATTTCAGTGCTTTGCCAAAGATCATTAAGGCTGGGTTTGCAGCACTCCAACTAGAATACTTTTTCACTGCAGGCCCAGATGAAGTGCGTGCATGGACCATCAGGGTAAGATTCATACTTATTCATCAGCTATATCCAGTTCCACACTATTGAATTCAGATTGATATCACTGACTTTGAAGTTTGTCATGGTGGCGGTTAGCTAGTCATTACAGATGAGGTTTTTGTCCAGGATAACTTTAATTATTTGTGAGCTGCTGAACAGTGAAAGTGGAGCGGCATTGATTGAGGCAGGTAACAATTGATTCTGCCTATTACATAGTCTGAATTTCTTCATCCTGTAGGATCTGTCTACCCTCCTCCTGTGGTCAGAGATAAGACGCACCAGTATTGTGCTTGCTTAATCTGTGTGACTGGGTTTGTCTGCAGTGAAATTGATGTTGCTTTTCATTTTGTATTCGCTAAGTTTGTTTGGGTTGCGGGTGGTTCTTTCCTCCTTTGCTTTGCTCGGATTACATTTTCAGCAATAAAAGCAATATGACATCATTATGCTCTTCATAGATACACAGGCTCAAAAAGCTAAACTCAATGTGTAATAATTCATGCCTTTTCAGTTGAATTCATGAAAGTGATATTTATTTTTACTGTTATATGTTTAATCTTACTTCTTTAAAAATATGATATGTCAAATATTGCTATGCATTGAATGTGATCAGAGAGAATGACTAATTTATTCCCAGAGGACAATAGAAACTGAACTATGATGGTTTGCTCTTGAATATAAATATATTATAATATAGTAGTTACTATTGAAAAATATTTTGAAATACATGTTATCCTAAAATAGTGTGTTCTAGAACATAAAAATAATGCCAGAACTTTTAGATTCAGTGTCTCATTAAGTCTTTCATTATGCTTTTGAAAAAATGTGCTGCGTGATGAATTTTAGTGCTGCTTTGATTTCTGTCTTCAGTGACTACAGTTACATTTATTTTTATTTAATATGGATAAAATCATGGAGCAGTTGAGCATAATGTTAGATAAGCCTTTGTGAATTTAAGACTTACTTTATTTTACCTCCTCTCCCTTTTGTTAAAAAAGAAAAAAGGACTTTTTATATAAACTTTAAAAATAGTATCAAAGCAAATCCAAGTTAGTAAACAAATTGTCAGTGTGTATTTTTACTGTATATTTGAAAGATATGTTTTAAAGTCTTAAAACTTCAAATTTAAGCATATTAAACAGGAAGGAAGGCATACTCTGGGCTTGAAAATGTGAAAGCTGGTTTATCTTAAGACTGATTATAAGTATCCATGATTTAATGTGCTAAGGTATTTAGTCAGGTAAGCTTCAGTGAGTAGCCATATTAACCCAATACATCTTTTATTGTAAAAACTGTGCTTTATAGTGTCAGACTCCTTATCACTTTAGCATGCTTTATTAAGCAGCTTTTAGGTCACCATTATTTCTCAGATTTCTTTCTATGGTTGTGTGTGTCTGGAATATATGTCCTTGTAATTTAACATATGGGATAATTATATGACATTTCTCTTTCCTTCGTGATTGTTCAAGACAGTGTGTACTATACAAAACATTCAGAAATCTTGCTATTAAAATTTCTTGGGAATTCCAACATTATATGCTGAATGTAGATTATCTGATTTGTTAGAAATGCCTTAAAATGTCCTTTTATATATTGATTTTTGTATGTTCCTTAGATGACCTGAAATTTTGAAGGCTTTTTATCTATTTAAAACCTTTGATGATTTAGTGTGAGAGTTGCTTAAAAATCTTTATTTTTTTCCACTGTGAAGAATAGAAAATCGAAGTGAAACCTACACCAAAACCAGACCACTGCATCTAAATCAATAAAACCGTAGATGGCTGTTCAAAAAACAAAGTTATGCTTCTTTAATCTCTGCTATCTATCTGTGCTAAATCTGTTGCATAGAACTAACTCAGTGTTGAAAATATACTAATTTTATATCTGATAACTTAACTGGTGTTAGCTAAGTTTTAGTTGACCCAACTGTAGATCAGAGAAAAGAAACTATGCTTACAATCAATCATTTTGGTCTTTCTTTTCAAAGAAAGGGACGAAGGCTCCTCAGGCTGCAGGAAAGATTCACACAGATTTTGAAAAGGGATTCATTATGGCTGAAGTAATGAAATACGACGATTTTAAAGAAGAAGGTTCTGAAAATGCAGTCAAGGTAAAGAATTATATTATGTGCTTAGTTTATAATTTTGCACTGCATGAAGATGTCCATGATAAAAATGAATGATGGTTGTCTTTTAAACCATATAGTATAAAATAAGATTATCAGGATTTAAAATTATAATCAACTGAATCAGAGCTATAGAAGTTCACATGCTTTTAAGATAAATTTTAAAGGGTGTAAATTTGCAGTACTTGTGTGGAGTATTTTCCTGTAAGTGAAAAAAAGGAAAACTGGTTTTAAGTCATAAATAATTTCAAAGAATTTGTTCTCTAGTGGCCAGTAAAAACATTTTACTAATTACATTGCTAAATACATGAAATACAAGTTGTATTTACCTGTTGTCACCGAAATTTTGTGGTTTTACCTTAAAAAAAAAAAAAAAAAAGGCCTTTAGGAATTTGATTTGCTTTCTCAACACTAGAGGGCAGGTCCAAAATTGTGCTTTATTTTAGCTAATAAGTATAATTTGATTTTCAGATAGCATAGTGAAGCAGTGTTATACATAAGAAAGAAGTAGTTTTTCAATGTAACTTCTGTCACAAGATTAAATATTGACTCATTAGATTTTACAAAGAAAATGTAATTTCTAATAAATAGGTCAAGCTAAAGTGACATACAAAGGCTTCTTCAATTCAGTTTAATTTAAGACTACTGGGACTGTTTTGTGTTTTTAGTTTATAATTTGAAAGGAATATGAAAAGGTTTACTTCATGTTTGGTGTATTCTCATTAGTGTCATTAGAATGGTCGTATTGGACAGCAAAACTTCAATAGAATTGTTACAACTCTAGAAAGAGGAGGGAAAAATCTTAATAGAGTTGGTTCAGTGTTGAATGAGATTTCTTTAATTTTTAAAAAGAGCAGAAGTTACAGTTTACAACTAAACAAAGTCATTAATTTTCCAGTGGTATCATCTGTATTAATATAATAGATAGGTATGCAAATATTGAGATAGAGCTTTGACAGGAATACTAATTAGAATTGAAAATAATCTCATATTTTTTGTCAACATGCTGCATCATGTTGGCATATATATTTTTTTATAAAGAAAGTAAAAGTAATGATACTTTTCCCTTCCTCAAATTCAGAGATCAGATGTCCCTTTTTCATATTCTTACATAGCCTAATGTATTACTAATCCTTGGTGGATTCTTGAAACAAACTGGAAAGATAACATGAATTATAAATATTTTCTTTAACAATTCAGAGAAACTACATGATACAGTAAGATGATATTTTCCACTTATGAAAATGTTTAACACTAACTCAAAACTTTATAAGGTAGAAAAGGTTGACCCTTTGACTTTCCAGCCTACAATATAACTAGATACTTCACATTGTTTAAACCTGAAAAACTAACACTTTAAATCTGAACTCTGAGTAAAATAAAGTATTTATGAAATGCTCTGTTTCCTTATTCAACTATTTACTTGAATATTCCAAGTAGGTTTTAGGTTTGAGAGCAAGATTGTGTATATGTGTATGTATGTATGTATGTATATGTATTTCTAATGCCAGTGCAGCATAACTAATTTAATGCCAGTGCTGTGAACTATGTACTGAATAGCTCTGTGTGGGCTTTGTAGTCTACAGGGATATCACATTATTAGCAATCATATCTGCTTAGGCAAAGCTGGCTTCTACAGATGGCTGCTTTCAAGTGCAAATGAACTGGTTAGACGTGTCTTGTTTAATACATACTCAAGATTCACAAATGGGTATTGATTTTTTTTTCAACCACTGTTTCTGATAGCAGTGGAAATGGATTAAATGGTCTTTAGAGAATTTAAAGGAACATTGTCACTGTTAATAGTAAACTTTAGTGCTAACAAAGTACATAAACTTATATTAATGTGTCATGTCGATATGTATTTGATTTAGATTGTCTATATAGTTTTATAACAGTGGGTTTTAGATTCTAGAAATAAGTAGCATATGGCCTTTTATACATTGTGTCTACAAAAATCATGTGATTATTTACTTTATTTACTTGTGCTTTGTAGAATGGTAGTATACAATGGTCCTCTTTAAAAGAAGCCTTGTTTTAATAGCACATTCTACATAGTATAGATAATTGAACAATGTTTCTGAGGGCTTTTTGATGTGGTTTGTTGATTTTAAACTCATATATGATCTTTGTTAGGATTTTGTTACTGAATAGTATAATTTCAGATATCAGTATCTTCAAAAGGAAAGTACTCGTGTTAACTGAGCAAAGTTTTCATGTTCTCAATAAATTCTAACAGAAGAAAACACTTGGGAAATTTTTTTCCAAAAGAGCCTCATGTTTGCATTGTTGAGTACTCAGTGACAGGGTCACATAGACCACGTCAGGTGTGTGAAATGCTCAACATGGTGCTTAAGAACCTGTTGTGCTTAGGGTGAAATGTGTATGTTATGCCATGAGGTGAACTTGGTTTTCTGAAATAGCTACTTATTTTTGTTAAAAGTATGACATTGTGTGTCTAGATCTGCATACCAGAAGGTGGAATCAGTTGCTTCACCAACTGATTTACAAGTAGAAAAGATAAGCCTTTGCAACTCCAACCTGTTAGAGTCTACTTCTAACTAGAACCATTAATGAGTAAACTTCTTCAGTGATAAATTCTAGTACCACTATATATAGTCATTGCCAAGACTAAAAGCTCAAAATCGGCTACAGTTGACCATAGGTCTTCTTATAGCAAACCACCTTTATGATATCAGTGTCACCAAAGAATTCATTTAAGTAAATAAAGCATCATGTAGTTTCTTTTCTGCCCGGTTTGATCTGTTTTGTTACAGTGACTTACTGGATGTTTGCAGACACATCAGAAATGTACCATAAACAGCATGTAATGAAACTTAATGATATTGGTATAATTACATTTATGTGCCAACAGTTTAGTGGAGAATACATTATGATTATGTATATGTGGAAAATCTAGTTCTGTCCAAATCAGGAATACTTTGATTCTCAAGTCTAGTTTTGCATTTGCATGCCTTTCTGTATATTTTCTTTCCTTCAGTTCTCTTTTTTTTGTTCTGTTGTTTAATATGCTCCAAGTAATAGTATTTTCTCTGTGTGTTAGGATGTAAAATAATAGTCTATTTCCTATTTTTCAGGCTGCTGGAAAGTACAGACAACAAGGCAGAAATTATATTGTTGAAGACGGAGATATTATCTTCTTCAAGTTTAATACACCTCAGCAACCAAAAAAGAAATAATAGTTTTTGCTCAGATAAACATAAAACTTCCAAGAGTCATATGATTTTTTAAAATTAAAATTTCTGAAGGGGTGAATAAAGTTGGAAATAGGAATCTTCTACAAATCAATTTTTTTATTTGTTTTAAAATTATAAAATTCAGCATACCTCCAATGAAATATAAGTTTCTAAATGTGAACAGCTTTGCTTTTCACATGATTAAGACCCTACTCCAAATTGTAGAAGCTTTTCAGAAACCATATTACTCTCATGATACTTCATTAATCTCCATCATGTATGCCAAGCCTGACACATGTGACAGTGAGGACAATGTGCCTTGCTCCTTTTTGAATCTACAGATAATGCATGTTTTACAGTACTCCAGATGTCTACACTCAATAAAACATTTGACAAAACCAGCCTTGGTGTGTTTGGGGATGTCTGTATTGACTGACTGTGGTGTGCTGAATGCGATACGGCACCTGGTCGTTGCTGATTACAGAATTTTAAGGCGTATGTATGACACAGTAACTGGCAGTGTGGGGCAGCTGCAATTGTATCTTCAAAGTGAGTCTTTCATGGGAATGAAAAGAATAGTATACCAGGGATTTGTCTCAAAAAAGTTAATTAATTTGTAGATGGACGTTTATTGAAAGATGATAGCAATGATATTGCTAAGGCTATAACATAGGTAACTCTGACCAGAAAAAAACACAAATGTTTCAGAAATTAAGGAATTTGGTTTGTTAAATGTTTCAGAAATTAAGGAATTTGGTTTGTTATTGTTCTGATCGTATTGGAAAGGCATCTTTGGTTTTAATCTTTTCTGTGAAAGTACTAAATTATGAAAAACAGACCCATTTCTAGTGGGTTCAATTTTTGTTTCAATTAGCTGTGCCTGTGAAAGTTCATACAATTAGTCTTTAATGATAAAACTTCTTTTATACTTGTTATTAATATTTCAGGTCAATTGAAATTTTGGCACATTGAGTTAAGCAGTTTTAAAAACTGTATCTGAAAATTGTGAACAAATAATGACTGATTCGTCATTTGGAGACTACTTGCCACTTAGTCTTCTTGTAAGATGAAAAGTCTTAGAATCCTCTAATCTTTGAACTCTCCTTTTCTCTCCTGTGTTAGCAGCCCTGTGAGACCCCCTTGTCCTCATCCACCATCTTTTGTGTTTCCACTGCAGATTCAGGCTTTGCTGCAGGCTTTGCTCCTACTGTATCACTGTGTCACATCAAAGAAGTGTTCTAAGTTGCAGGTGTAGTTGACCAAGTTTGCTGTGAAAAAAACCAAACGTTTTTGGGGTGATGGTCCTAGGGCTTGAACTCTGGGCCTGGGCTCTGTCCCTGAACTTTTGTGCTCAAGGCTAGCCCATAAGAGTCTTATGGACTTCCCTTCCTGGACTGGTTCCGAACCACCATCCTTAGATCTTAGCCTCCTGAGTAACTAGGATTATAGGCATGAACTATCAGCACCCAGCACTGTGAAAAATTCTTGTTAAATTTCTGTATTAGAATAGTATATAAATTAGTGAACTGTTAGGTATTTCAGCAATGTAAGAGAAATTAAAGAAGCTTGGAATCTTAGTGAAAAGCCTTTAAAGTTGCATAATTTTACTTTAAGGTAATAATTGCACATTGTAAAACAGAACCATTAATAAAAGTACTAAGTTTTGCGGTGACTACATTCATTAGGGACTGAAAGTGTCTAAGGTGTTTAATTTGGTAAGCAGTTCTGCATCACTATGTACTTATACAAAATTACATTTTCAATAAAGGTTTGGAATTTCAAGAACTATTGCATATAGATAAAACAGAATTTTCCTATTTCTGAATTTTTCTTTCTGTACATATTGGTGAGCTTTTGTATATTTTAGAATTGTAAGTAGTTTTGCATATGTCTGTAGCTCCATTTTAATCAAGTTTGTAGTTAGAAGATGTTTGCTCCCCAAAACTTGAAAAAATGTGATAGAATTTAGTTGAGAATTTAGTTTTCTCACATTGTCTTTATGGCTTGCATTTGGGGCAGAAGCTTCATTCAAAACTAAATTAGTCATAAAAAGTGTTCTTCAAGCACACTTGAACTTGCAATTTGCCAGTGCCATTGTGAAATAAGCATTCTTTAATAAACCTCCTGTGTTAGAATCCTACACTGATGCTTGCTGTAGTTGGGCCTGTGGTATTTTCAAAGCTCTCTGCCTCCTCTCATTCAAATCTCCTTGTTTCCTGACTCTCATATTTCTCTGACTAGTGTACTTGCATTCTTTTAACACTACTTTTTCAGAGACTTTTGAAATGGTTGTTTCTATATTGATTTCAGTGTACTTTAATCTTGTAGACACACAGTGTAATGATAGAATTAGGTTTGACTTTTTTGGAACTTTTTTTTTGGTCTATAATTGGTTTGGGGCCTGGGCCCCTTATAAAAATTTACAGCTCTTGAATCACCTTCATGGTCTGAATGTCTTGAACCACTTGTTAATTGGTACCTCAATGAAAGCCTATGCTGCAATTCAGAAATGTAACTGAAAGGGGGACTCACTTGACCTCTGGAGCCGCACTGTCCAGAGTCTTGGCTTTGCAGGTCTAGAGACTGATTTTCTCAGTCCTGTGACTTTATGTGGACAGCTCTCCATGTAGAATGCCAAGTTCTCCATTGCCATTAGAAGATGCTTCTGACACATGAAATGTGGTTAAGGACCCTCTGTATTCAAGAGTTAGGAAGCCAAGTTTGAGCCCTAACTGTCCCACTTCCTATTTGTGTGACCTTGGTTAGGCTAGTGAAGTAACCAGTCTGAATCTTAATGAGGTTTATGTGGGGATTAAATTCATACATTAAAATGCTAAAAGTTGCTTAGCACATAGAAGTGTTCAGTAAATGTCAGCACATGGAAGGAACTCAGTTGCATAAGTCAGGTTCTCAAATCCAGCCCTTCTTACACTGAGTTTGTTTGGCACACCAGAAAATGGCTTGTTTTTATGCTGCCCCAGGAGAGCATTTCTGTATGTTTTCATATTTTGGATGTTGCTTCACACTTTGACAAGTAGTAAGGAGGGAGAAATAGTCATAAAGTGTCTGCTTGTGTGGCCTGCATTTGAAGGCCCAGAGATCCCATTTCAGAAAGTCAATGCATTTTCTTGACTCAAAATGTGGAGGAAGTGGACAGTGACTTATACATATTCTGTGCTGACTCTTCTGGCCTGCATGCAAATGGCTTTTTTTCTGGTGACACCCTATCTTAGTTGTCTTAGAGTGCAGAGAATAAGTCATATCTTCACTTAATTGCATTAAATGTGTATTTTCCTCATCCTCAATATAGTTTCTTAAAACACTAGTCTCAGAGTCATAGCTGTAAAATGCTATTTGAAGGAGGTTATTTGCAACTTGGATGTGTGCTCCCCTTGTGTGTTCTTCCTTTCAGAGGACTTAACAGTAATTCATATAAGAACAACACACTACAGTACAGTGGACCAACAATATGACAGGGACCTACATCGCTAGGGAGTACAGCCACCTATTAGCGTGGCAGTTTACCTTAGGGCTAGTGTGCATAAAGGAAAATAAACTTGGCAGTTCTATAAGCCATTATATTTGAGCTATATTGCTCTCATAATAACTTCATTTTATCCAAACAAATGTACTTGTTTCCATTATACCTTATTTGAGTTTGTGGACATAGCTTTATAGAGGAAGGTTTTGATCCAATCTGGATTCCACTTTGATGCCACCTGGCACAAGTTACTCCTTGAGTCCTAAAGTTATAACAAAAATAATGTATATAAACACACACCTAGATTGAGTGGCATAGAATGAAAGGACTGAGGAGAGTTGCAGATATATAGCAGCTACAGTGTCGATTCCTATATAGTTCCTTTTACTATCACTTCAAAGGAAACATCTTTAATAAGTGATGCTTATACTTTTTTTTTTTGGCCAGTCCTGGGCCTTGGATTCAGGGCCTGGGCACTGTCCCTGGCTTCTTTTTGCTCAAGGCTAGCGTTCTACCACTTGAGCCACAGCGCCGCTTCTGGCTGTTCTTTGTATATGTGGTGCTGAGGAATTGAACCCAGGGCTTTATGTATGCGAGGCAAGCATACTCTTGCCACTAGGCCATATCCCCAGCCCCTGCCTTGTAATTTCTTAAATACCTGTCCTGTGAAGAATTGTTAATGTTGCTGAAGATTTTTTCCAAGTGTTGGGACTTGAACTCAGGGCCTTACACTTGCTAGGTAGGCACTCTGCCACTTGAAGCACACCCCCTGCTCTGATGAATAATATTGTAAAATGATTTTTAGTTGCATGCTAAATGTTGATGTTTCACTGAAAACATAACAGGACTTCTTGTAAATAATTGAATTTTCAGACTAAAAATGTCACTTAAAGAGCATCTTTGCTTTTTTTTTTTTTTTTTTTTTTTTTTTGCCAGTCCTGGGCCTTGGACTCAGGGCCTGAGCACTGTCCCTGGCTTCTTCTTGCTCAAGGCTAGCACTCTGCCACTTGAGCCACAGCGCCACTTCTGGCCATTTTCTGTATATGTGGTGCTGGGGAATCGAACCCAGGGCCTCATGTATACGAGGCAAGCTCTCTTGCCACTAGGCCATATCCCCAGCCCCTGCATCTTTGCTTTTTAACTCATTTCTGTAAATCAACAGAAACAAGAAGATGAAGGGTATTTCAAATCATAGCTGTATTAGGTAATATTGAGCTGAATGACAAATCTTAGAGTTGTAAACTGCTCCAAAAATTCCAAATTAGTTACTTGAAGTTGGAGTTTATTTTCTCACAGAAAATTGTAATTGCACTTCAAGACTTAATGCCCCCCCCCCAAAAAAAAGTACTTAACATATAATTTACTGAAGGACCTTTTGGACAGCCAAGAGAAAAACAAAGGTTCTCAAATTGTCCAAACATCTCAGTTTGGAGACATCCATGATATGGCCATAGCCTCCTTTAGTTTTCTCTTTGATTCTTCTTCTTGTGCAGACATAGAAATTGGATTCCTTCACCAAGATTTCACAGCTCTTCACTTTCTGTCAAAAATAAATGAATGTCCATCATTTTAAAAACCAGTGTCTCAAAGCCAGCCTGGGCAGGAAAGTCTGAAACTCTTGCTTCCAGTAAATCACCCAAAAAGCTAGAAGTGAACCTGGGTCACAAGTGGTAGAGCACAAGCCTTGAACAAACTCAGGGAAAGTGCCAGCGCCCTGAGTTCAAGTCCCAGGACCAGAACACATACACACACTTCCTTAGCCTAGTAACAGTTACTCAGATGTATACATGTATACAAATTGCACCAAATAATATAGTCAAGATTTGTATACTTTTTATGCTGTACATCAATTTAAGGAAAAGAAAAAATGCATCCCTCAATTAAATGGTCAATTGGTAGAACCCCTTTACACACATTACTATACATACTGAGTTTTCATAAACTGCTTATGTACATTAAAAATTTATGTTGGTTAGGCTAGAGATTATATCAATATATAAACTGCATCTAAAATTTCGTTAATGTTTATGATGGCTACATTTCACAACTGGACAGGATATATTATTTCAGAAACTGCATTAAAAGACTGGTTACCATAAAGGAAAAGGTAAATTATTTTCTATGATCTAGAAAATTGAAATCCATATTGGCTGTAATAAGATTCAATTGTAATAGCAAAAACAATTGAGAACAATTTAAATATCCATCAATATTAGAAAATGGTACAATGAATTATAATGCATCCGTACAGAAGAATACCGCCAGCCATTAAAAAGAATAAAGTACTTCTATATGAGCTAGTATTATAAAAAGATATCTTGTTCATATTGCTTTGTGAAAAAGGAAGTTGCAGCGCAGTTTTCAGAGAATGATCACAAAAGGAATCTTGGCTAAATCCTGGGCGTGTATCCTTAATAGTGACCAGTTTTTTAAAATGTATCTATAGATATGTTTGTGTACTTAGCATGTCCTTTTTTCACTTAGTTACAGGGTTGAAGACACTGAAAAACCATCTAGAAAGACACTTATGAGAACTATGTAAGCCATGAAGAATGAGAAGGATTCAGCCATCAAAGCAAGGATGGAACATTCCAAGCAGAAGCAATAGCAAATGGAGAGACTGAGACAAGAAAGAGACTGGGAGTTTGGGAGGCAATGCTAGACAAGAAGTTAGGGTGGTGAAAGTGTAATGAGTCTTAAGAGGGCATTGGTTCTATGTTATGCATGGCCTTAGATTTTCATTCTAACATCAACAGCCAATAGAGGGTTTCAAACCAGGTGCAAATTCGGATGTAAATTCTGAAAGGCACATCTTAATCCTTCTGTCTATCCCTGTCTTCTGAGAAGTGTCAGAGGCCAGAGAACTAAGGCCAGGCACCTGACTCTGCACTGTCCAACAGAAATGCAGTGAGGGCACTTACAGCTTCTCTCTCTCTTTCTTTCTTTCTCTCTCTCTCTCACTCTCTCTCTCTCTCTCTCTCTCACACACACACACACACACAGCAGTACCAGGATTGAACTCAGAGCTTTGCACTCCCACTCTGCTTCCTTTCTTACAGCTGGCACTCTTTCTAGCCATACTGCTAAGCCCAGCTTTTTGGTAGTTAATTGAAGGTAAGAGTCTCAAAGACTTTTCTGTCTGCGCTGGCTTCAAACTGATCCTTCAGCTCTCAGACTCCTGAGTAGAGAGATTACAGGCATGAGCCACCAACACCCTACTTTGTTGTTGTTGTTGTGTTTTTTTGCTAGTCCTGGGGTTTGAACTCAGGGCCTGAGCACTGTCCCTGGCTTCTTTTTACTCAAGGCTAGCACTCTACCACTTGAGCCACAGCGCCACTTCCAGCTTTTTCTATATATGTGGTGCTGAGGAATTGAACCCAGGGCTTCATATATACGAGGCGAGCACGTTACCATTAGGCCATGTTCCCAGCCCCCCACCCTACTCTTTTAAAAATATTATTATTAAGGGGTTACAATCTCACAAATCAGGTAATGCATACATTTCTCTTCTGGACAATGTCACCCCTTCACTTTCTCTCAGTTTCCCTTTCTTGTCCCTTTCCACAAGTTACATAGTTCATTTTCCACACAATGCACACTGAACACCTGACTTAATAGCCATATTTTAATCAATAAAATCCATCTCAATAACATTTTAACCCAAAATACCCCCAAATCATTGTAACATGCAGTCAATCTGAAAATGCATTTTTAAAATTTGTATTTATTTTGCAGTACTGTGGATTGAACTCAGGGCCTTATGCTTGCCAGGCAGACACTCTACCACTTAAACCATGCCTTCAACTCCTTCTTGATGGTAGGGTCTTGCCTTATTCCCAGTTTGGCCTGGCCTGTGATTCTCCTTGTGCTTCCGAGAATCTGTGGAGATGACAGGCACAATCCTGCATCCAGCCATTGTGCTTCTGCAGTTGGGCTAATGTGGCCTACCCATCCACTGGGATGGAGGTTCAGGAATTTCTTGCCCAGACTGGACTTGAATCCCTGATCTCTGCCCCCCAAATAATTAGGGTTACAGTCTTGAGTTTTTTTTATATACAGATTGAGTCTTACTAATATAGAAATCTGAAGTACAAATGCTTTTGAGCACCTATGAGAAATCATTTAGATTTTGGATTTTGGAATTTGGGGTTGAGGATGTTCAACCAGTGAAGTCCATGCAAATATTTCTAGTCTAAAATACTCTACCCCAAATCTGAAAGATTTGTGATCTCAAACATTCCAGATCAAGGATTTTTCAGTCTGTACTAAGTCTTCCAGCTCTGGAGTGCATTTTACACTCATAGAACATCTCAGTTCAAACCAGATATACTTCCAGTGCTCAGTAGCTCCCTGTGGTTTGCGGTCATTATAGTAGAGAGCATAAGACCAGGAATTTACCCTTCTGCCTGAGATATTTAGCCTTACCTCCCACCTCCATAGATTTCAACATCTCATTAAAACAAAAGAAAAAACTCAGGTTCTGACCAGTTGTGTTCCTATTTAAGACAGTGTGTTAAATCCTTGCTTGTTTATTTTTAAGGGAAAAAGGAAAAGGAGGAAACTTCACTGGAGAGGAAGGCAAGAGGGGAAACCAGTGAGAGTAGCACTGATGACAATGGCTCTTGACATGAACGAAGTGGAAATAGATGCAAGCCTGATTTGTTCTACTTACTGGAAGAAAAATTGACTGGGATGAATTGACAGACTTGATTGGATATGAGTTGGGAAGGAAGGAATAAAAAATGACTTCTAAGTCAGGCACTCATAGCTCACACCTGTAATCCTAGCTATTCAGGAGACTGAGATCTGAGGATTGCAGTTTGAAGCCACCCTGGGCAGAAAAGCCTGGGAGACTCTTTATCTCCAATTAACTACCAAAAATGCCCAAAGTGAAGCTGTGGCTCAAGTGATAAAATGCCAGCCTTGATGAAAACAAAACAACAAAAAAGATCAAGGACAGCTCCAGCCCTGAGTTCAAGCCTCAGGACCAGCAAGGGGGAAAAAATACCTCTAGGTCTTTAGCCTAAGCAATTGGATACTAGTGGTGGTATTTAGCAAGATGTGAGAGATGGATTGAAAGAAGTGTGGAATGTGTGTAGAGTGACAAAAATCTCTTCTGAATATAGAGGGTAAGACCTGAGTTCAAGACTTAACTGTAAAGCAACAGAAATCAAGACAGTATATTCTTGGTGAGGGAATAGACAAAAGAATCCATGGAACAAGATGGGAAACCCAGAAATAGACCTCATAAATAAAAACTAATTTTTGACAAAGGAGCAAAGGGACTACCATGAAATAAAAATAGTGTTCAGCCAACTAGACATCCAGAAATCTTTCACACACAAAAGAAAATCAGTCAAAATAGATTATAGACTTGAATATAAAGCACGAAACTATAAAACTCCTAGAAGATAACATAGGAGAAAATCTAGGAGAATTCAGGTTTGGTGATAATTTAGATAAAACCAAAGGCATGATTCTTGAAAGAATTGATACACTAAAATTAAGAACTTCTTTGTAAAAGACACTATCAGGAGAATGAGAAAGTAAACAACCAACTAGGAAAAAAATGTTTGCAAAGTATTTATCTTAAAAATTGTATCTGAGGGCTGGGAATATGGCCTAGTGGCAGGAGTGCTTGCCTCATATCCATGAAGCCCTGGGTTTGATTGCCCAGCACCACATATATAGAAAATGGCCAGAAGTGGCGCTGTGGCTCAAGTGGTAGAGTGCTAGCCTTGAGCAAAAAGAAGCCAGGGACAGTGCTCAGGCCCTGAGTTCAAGGCCCAGGACTGGCAAAAAAAAAAATTGTATCTGAGCAGTTATCCAAAATACACAAAGAATTCTTAAGTCCAACAATAAGGAAATGAACAACCTAAAATGTTTTGTATATAGATTCCAATTGGCTGTTAAACACATGGGTAGCTGGGCATGGGTTAAACACATGGGTAGCTCATGTCTGCAATATGGAGGCAGAAGATTCTATCTAAAAAAATAATCGAAGCAAAAATGAGTAATGAGGGCTGGGAATGTGGCTTAGTGGTAGGGTGCTCACCTAGCACACATGGAGCCTTGGGTTCCATTCCTCAGCACCACATACACAGAAAAAGCCAGAAGTGGGCGCTGTGGCTCAAGAGGTAGAGTGCTAGCCTTGAGCAAAAAGAAGCCAGGGACAGTGCTCAGGCCCTGAGTTCAAGTTCCAGGACTGGCAAAAAAAAAGAAGAAAAGAAAAGAAAAATGAGTAATGAGTGTGGCTTAAGTGGCAGAGCACTTGTCTAGCAAGGCCAAGGCCCTGAGTTCAAACTCCAATACCAACACATATCAAAAACAAAACCAAAAACATCATTGGGTAGGTATCAACTTGGCTACTTGTGTCAGAAGCTTAGAGGTAAAATGTGAGGATGCAGGAATACACATTCAGAATCATTACTTGTGGATGGTATTTTAAATCTGGAGACCAGAGCAGATCACCTGGATAGGAGAAAGGGTCTAGAAAGAGGAGGAGACAGCTCAGGATCCCAGTGCAGGTATGGGAAAGAAAGGACCCAGCAAAACAGAGAGCCACCTAGTAAGCAAGAGCCACCATGAAGACGCTATTAGAGCCTGATAGAAGAGATAGATGGCCACTGGAGGGAAGCAGGAGCTACTGAGCAGTCAAAAGAAAAGATGTGCTTGACACAGTCAGTTTCATTTGAAAGTAAGTCCATAAGGGGAATAAGAATATGGAGGGAAGTGCTGGGAGCAGTGCAGACAAAGGAATACTATTGTTTGGTTAACTGGTTTCCTCCCTTCCTCCTCTTCTCTTCTCTTCTCTTCTCTTCTCTTCTCTTCTCTTCTCTTCTCTTCTCTTCTCTTCTCTTCTCTTCTCTTCTCTTCTCTTCTCTTCTCACTTCACCTCTCCTCCTCTCCCCTTCCTTTCCCTCCCTTCCCCTCCCCCCGCCCCTCCTTTCCTCACTTCTCTCCCCTCCCTCCCCCTATTTTCCTTCCTTCCTTCCTTCCTTCCTTCCTTCCTTCCTTCCTCCCTCCCTCCCTCCCTTCCTTCCTCCCTTCCTTCCTCCTTCTTTCTCTTTCTTTCATACTTGGCTTTGAACTCAGGGCCTTAGGCAGGTGTTCTAAGATCTGAGCCATGCCTCTATCCCTCTTAGACATTTTCATTTCTTGGCCTTTTAACGTTTGAATGTAGGAAGTGGGGGAGCACATGGGGTGGAGTCAGCAGTAGGCTGGGGTTCCATTTAATTAGCTGGCAGAGGGCCCATGACCAGCTGAGGGCGCCAGAAGGAGAAGGAACCCTGGCTCCTCCTGATGGGGTTTCACCTTGTCCCCAAACTCACATCGCTTGAAATCAAAGTGACCTCTGTCTGTCTGTCTGTCTCATTATCTTCCTTTTTTTTTTTTTTTTTTTTTTTGCCAGTCCTGGGGCTTGGACTCTGGGCCTGAGCACTGTCCCTGGCTTTTTTTTGCTCAAGGCTAGCACTCTGCCACTTGAGCCACAGCGCCACTTCTGGCCATTTTCTGTATATGTGGTGCTGGGGAATCGAACCCAGGGCCTCATGTATATGAGGCAGGCACTCTTGCCACTAGGCCATATCCCCAGCCCCTATTTTTGTGATGAATTACCCAGTTCTTGCCCCCAAGAAGCCCACCAAATCTGAGCAGTGCCTGTGAAGGTCTCTTGAGTAAAGTGCAGTCATTCTGTCTACACCAGTAATACAAATGATGAGCGAGAGGAGGAGAGAGAGAGAGTTTTAGATCCTTCTATTTCAGTCTTTTGAAATCCCCTGAAAGTGCAGACCAGAACCACCTCTTGAACTTTCGGGGCTCTTGCCTGAGTGGATTAACTAACTCTATTTACTAATATCTCTCTTCTCCCTCTGAGGACCCTTGGCTTTAGAAATCAGTGTTCTCTTGACTTCGAACAAAGCCTCGGGTTTCCTGCTCTTCTGATCACAGCGTGAGAGCAAGCTTATTTGCTTTGGTTAAATGTTGTAAGTGATTTCAGCCATTTGGCGCATTGTATTTCTGTTATTTTGGAGTGAATTCCAGAGACCTCAGAATATCATTCCTTTTTTTTTTTTACTTGAAAATAAACTTAATGAAGAATTGTATGCCTCAGGTTTAAACTTGGCCGAGTTTTATTTCCAAAGAAGGAGGCTCTCCTGAACTTAACTTGTCCAAAGCTGCATCTAATACCTGCTTTGACTGAGGTCTTTACCAAGTTTAAATAATATAATATAATGAGTGCTGTGTGTCTCCTCAGGACACATCTTTGAATAGCATAGAATAACACAGAATTGGGAACTATGTCCCTCCCTTCAGCTGCTAATGCTCCATATACCACTGATAGAGCTCCTTGTTTGCCATAAATAGCCATCTCACCCACTGACTCAGGGCCTGGCAAACAGAACCTCCACTTGTTTGATAGCAGGTGAGTATATCTCTCCCCAGGATGTGCCTCATCCTTGCTCTGACTTCATCACTATGCCTACTTCTCCCTGGCCAATGGCAGGACTGAGCAAGTGAACAAGCTCGGGTTTGTGAAATATGAGATCTAGGAAAGGGGCTAGCAGCATTTGGAGGGAAATCTTCCTCCTGATATAAATAAGGAGAGATACCCACTTTCTTTTCCTACAGATGTGAGGAGTTGGGGTGAATTCCAGGATCATCTGGACATTGTGTTATTTTTGTTTGAAAATAAATGTATGGGGCTAGAGGTCTATAGCTCAGTGGTAGACCACTTGCCTGGCATATGTGGAACTTTGAGTTCCACCCCTACAATGCAAAAAAACCCCAAAACAACCCTAAACAGATAAACACACAGACAGACAGACTAGTAGATATAGATAGATTAGATCAATACATGATACATAGATAGATTGATTGATTGATTGATAGATAAATAGAAGCAAATTAATCTCCTCTTTCTGTTTTTGGTCTGAGACTGGGACTCGAACTTGCTACCTGATGCTTTCAGATCACGAGCTAGCTTCTTTACCCACTAGGCCACGCCTCCAACCCCATGATAGATAGATAGATACATAGATTTAAAGAAGAACTGTGTTTGGAGGTGTGGAAGAGGAAGCAAAGCCTTGGCAAGAAGCAGCCCTCAGACTATTATATGAATTAAATGCCCTCATTACTGCAGCCACTTCTAGCTGAGTATCCTGTTACTTGCAGCTAAAAGCCTCTAGATCACCTGATTTGGCAGAACTTGCTATGCTCAAGAGCTTTATGACTAGCAAGGCTCACCCTGGCTCAGTGAGAACAATTCCCCATGGGCCACTTGGCTCTTAAGCCTTGCTTCCTTAATAGCTTGTTAAATACTGCTAAATAGCCAAGAGAATTATAAAAGCAAAGTGTTTTCATTCTCTAGATTTTCTGTACACTTTGGAATACTATAAATAAAACGATTTTTAAATAATCCGTAGAAAAGACAATGTCATTATTCCTAACTAGCCATTGTAGAGTTTTCTGCTTGAAAGTATTTTTTTTTATCTTTCTGATTCTGAATGTAAATTCTTAATTGGATCAGACCTTGGGGGATTATTAGGGAACCACCATGAACAGCTTCTATTATTGCCTGAAGCCATCAGTTGGGTTTTGTTTTCTGGTTTTTCTAATTGCTGTAAAAGCTCACCTGTATTGTTAAATCCCAAATGGCTTCACCTCTGTTAACTTTTTTTGTCTACAATTTTGATACTTTACTCACTTTTATCACAAGAGGTTTGTGTTCTATAGGTATTGTTTTTGTTGCAGTGTTTCCTCTTTCTAGCCCATTCATACCTGTACACAAGGTGTCCCTCAAAATGGAGAGTATGTCCAAGCTTAATAGATGATAATACTAGAGATTTATGGATTCAGGTATCAAATGTACATCCTTAGTCTCCTAGGCTTTAGTTTTGCTTATCTTTGCCTATAAGTACAACTTGAAGTTGTTAGGTTAAGACCAGGAAATATTTAGGGACTCCCTAATATTTTGTAAAAAGGTAGACCTTGCCCAAAGATGAAAATAAATCCTGTAACAAGCCAAAATAAATAAGCATAATGTTTCCTTCATTCTAGGTTCTCATTTTTAAGGTGGCCATTGTAGATTTCATTATTGTTATCAACTTATTTCCTTAACTAAATGATCTAGGAATGAGATGCAGAGGGTAAAGAGATGGAAAGAAGTACTTCTAGTAAATTCAGTCAATACAATTTGTAGGCCGACGAACAGTTGTGTAAGTGGTTTGTTGGACTTCTTTTCAAATTCCACGTATAGCACTGATTGCAGCAAGTAAGATGAATAATTTATCTCTTCTATCACTAGAGCAAAAGCTAGTACTGTGAAATGTGTTCATTAAGTCTAAAAACCCATGTGAGCCTGGGTGAGGCAGTAAGGCGTATTGCTCTCTGGAGTCCAAAGCCAACACCACACTGGAGCCCTTGGAGAAGCACAGGGTTTGGGTCCCAAGGCAGAAAGGAGTGAGGAGAAAGCTGGGCTTTTCCACAGGAAGGGCAGGCAAAGGGAATAGCTTATGGTGTCTAGTTCAGATAATTTCAGCAGGCTCTGCACTCTAGAAGTGACCCCAGGGTGGCTAGTGCCTGGCCCTGGATGACTTTTGGCAGGGAAGATATGAACTGCTTTCTATGTGATAAGTAGGACACTCTTGATTGGTTGGAGAGCTAGGAGTAGGATTCTTGGGTGCTCATGAAAGCTAAATTGCAAGGCAGATATAAACAATGTGAACTGTTACCCTGGCCCTATAACTAATGAATATCAAATAGACAAAATCAGAATGGAAAGAAATACAACATGAAAGTCCATATGACCAGAAAGTCTCAGTATAGATCCATTCTCTTACAGAAAAACAACTTAGAAACTATACTATGCGCCAAGAAGCACATGGGGAAATAATCACATAGCTATTCCAGGTTTTAATTATAACAATGTGTAGTAAAAAATTTGGTTTTGCCCAAAGAGAAGTCATGACCTTGGTTTTCAACTTCTGGAATTAGTCCGTGTCATACATGACAGGATTGGCTTTGTTAGGGCAGAGGATGACCAAACTGTACCTTGGGTGCCAACTGGCCATGCCAGAAAAATACAATCATGTGATTTAGGGCAGGGCTTTGGGTCATGTTGTGTCAGTGGACCTGCAAAATGAGATCAACCATTTGGCAATCAATCATACATAAAGAAATCCCAGTTTGAGAAAATAAATAAAAAAAGAAGAGGGGGAAACACTCTAGGCAAATGAAGTGAACTAAAATGAACTTCCCTGGTTAACTATATGCTATGCCTGGGAACTGTTATCCACAGATGCTGGGGGTAAGGGGCTCATCCTAACTCACATGGGAAGACAGCAAATATTTTCTGCTTTGGAGCCTCCCAGGCTCTGCCCTGTGCACCTCTTCCTTTGGCTGATTTTAATCTGCATCCTTACCCTGTAACAAACCAGGACCACAAATAGCTTTCAATGAATCTCTGTCCTTCTAGTGAATTATCTAAACTAAGGGTACTTTGGGGGAACCCTTCAAATACACAGTTGTCAGAAGTGAGACAGGCTTGGGGGTTTTGAGCTTGACCTTTGAAGTTTATCTAACTCTATTATTTGTAAAAATCACAAAGAGGATACTGTAAAATATAGAAGTTTCTCCTCTCTTCCATGACTGTCTCCAGAAGACCTCTCTGTGAACTGTTTCTTTCTGGCTTATCTTACCAGACATTTTCTGCATGCATAATAAACACATGGATGCATACTTCTTTTATTGCAAAAAATATTTTTAAATCCTAAATGAGCTTGTGCCTGAAACGTTCTTTTATTACTTATGTTTTGTTGTTTATATGAGCACGTGCAACATGTTGTTTACATGCCCTCCTGAGCACATGTTGAGCACAACCTACCCATGAGCATCTCACTTCCTTCTTTGTTTTATTGAGACAGGGTCTTGCTATGTAGCCTAAGTGCTGGTATTACAGACATGTGCCACTGTGCCTAGCCTACCCCCTGAGCTTTTTGATGATTCAGTGACTTTATATATATATATATATATATATATATATATAGTTACCTTATCATAAGATAAGAATCAAACCTTGAGGGGCTGGGAACATGGCCTAGTGGCAAGAGTACTTGACTCATATACATGAAGCCCTGAGTTCAATTCCCCAGCACCACATATATAGAAAATGGCCAGAAGTGGCGCTGTAGCTCAAGTGGCAGAGTGCTAGCCTTGAGCAAAAAGAAGCCAGGGACAGTGCTCAGGCCCTGAGTCCAAGGCCCAGGACTGGCAAAAGAAAAAAAAAAAAAGAATCAAACCTTGAGGCTCATGGGAGGGCACAGGATTTCACATATATAAGTAATAAGCAAGTATTTGCTATATTTATCTACTATATTCAGTGATATTTCTAATTTTTTTGTTATTTCTAAAGACGCTGCAGTGAAGATCTTTGAGCTTGATTTTATATACTCATATTGAGGATAAATGTCTAGGAAAGGAATTACTGGGACAAAGGCTGCATGCATGTAATATAACAAACTCGCTAGGAGTGAGTGGTCCAATGGTCCAAAATGGTAATTCCAATTTGTATTCCCACCTTTCACATATGGTGTGCCCTTTCTTTTGACTACTGAGTATTATTGGATTTTTCTGTCTTTACTTATCTGAAAGGATTTTAAAAAATTCAATCTCCTTGTGCTTTAGCTAGCGTATCTATAATTACTAGTGAGATTGACTGTCATTTTATATAGTTATACATTTACTCTATAGTACTTTTTCTTGAAGCTGCTTATTCAAGTTTTTATTTGATTTCAACAAACTTCCCCAAATCATCTGATGTTGATATCTTGAATGACGAAAGGATGTCAGCCAGCATTTCACATAACATGATTTCTACTATCATTTTAACTTCCTTTAAAACAAAGCGAAATGAAAAAAAAAAAAGAAAGGCTGTGAAGAGGTAGTAATTTTCTGTGATCGATGGAGGAGTTTTTGTTTGTTTGTTCCTTTCACCAAATAGAAATTATTCCCTTTATTTTAGTTTGTATCTCTTTCTCCAGCATGGAAACCAACCAACCTTCCAAGAACTTAATCTTTTATATATTTTTTTCTTTTTTTTTTGGCCAGTCCTAGGCCGTGAACTCAGGGCCTGAGCACTGTCCCTGGCTTCTTTTTGCTCAAGGCTAGCACTCTGCCACTTGAGCCACAGCGCCCCTTCTGGCCATTTTCTGTATATGTGGTGCTGAGGAATTGAACCCAGGGCCTCATGTATATGAGGCAAGCACTCTTGCCACCAGGCCATATTCCCAGCCCTTAATCTTTTAATTCTTTGATTTAAACCAACTTAATAAATAAATATCCTTATTTCTCAACCCATCAAGAATAGTGACAGATTGCAGACTGTCACCAGTCTGCAATGCCAGTTTGAAGTATTAGAAATTTTTTCACTTTTCATAATTAATTGGCTGAAAACAAATTGACTCACCCTTTGTTCTAAAGATACATTCTTTCTGTGTATGTGTGAGATGGAATTTCCCTATGTTGCCCAAGCTGGTCTCACATTTCTAAGTTCTATGATCATCCTACATCAGCCTCTTAAGTAGCTGGGAATATAGGGTTGTGCCATTATGCCTGGCTTAAAAATATATTCTTCATTTTCAAGTGAATTTTATATTTTGCAAAGAATACTTGCATAAACTCTGAAAAGGAAAGAACTGAAGGTGATCTGTCTTTTTTTTTTTTTCCCCAGTCCTAGGGTTTGAAATCAGGGCATGAGCACTGTCCCTGGCTTCTTTTTGCTCTACCACTTGAGCCACAGCGCCACTTCTGGCTTTTTCTATATATATGGTGCTGAGGAATCGAACCCAGGGCTTCATGTATGTGAGGCAAGCACTTTACCAGTAGGCCATATTCCCAGCCCCGTGATCTGTCCTTTTTTCCAATTGCTTTTCCTTCCAAAACTCACCTGAAGGCTTCCTAAATGGAGCTCATTTTTTAAACTGCACCCCTCCCACTTCACCTACTCTATTTCTCAGAACTTATAACTATCATTTTATGATTATATACATTCTGATTTATCATGTATTTTTCTAAATCTACATTCATCTTATCTCCCCTTCTAAGTTATTAAGCTCCCACAGAGGAAGTTCTGTATTCATTATATTATGTGACATAACAAATTATCCCCAAATTTAGCTTCTTAAAAAATGACATTTATTATATAGCACAGATCTCAGAGATTCTAGGGAGACCCCTGCCGTGGTATCTAGCTTTCCCCCAGAGTGAGTGGTTTAAGAAAGCGCATGGCAATGACATGTCTCTTATATTGCCAGCCTCTAAGTTACACACTCTCATTTCCAAAATACCCTGTTGGTTACATGGATAAGCCCTCCCCAGGGGCATGAAAATCAGCACCAGGAACCAGCTGGGGCTGTCTTAGAGGGTAGCAAGCCAACCAGAGGGACCCTGTTGTTGATTTTTTTATGTTGTACTTTATAAATCATAGATCTTGTCACAGGTATGAGCACTTAAAAGAACCCAATTAAACAGGTATGTAGTGCACAGCTGTAACCCCAGGTTGAGGCAGAGGCAGGGAAATCTTGAGTTGAAAATTAGCCTTGACTACATAAAAAGACTGTCCAAAAACCAAACCAAAACAAAACAACCTAAGGGAACAGGTGAGTGCAGTGTAGACAGGGCTCTGGATGACACAATGTGCTGGGGACTTGGAACAGGGCTATAATCAGGGAACGCAGAACAAAGGCTTTGTCCCATCCCCAGGGAAGCTCTGCTGCTGAGAGGGCCTTCAGATTTACATCATGGAAAGGGTCAATGCCATAAATGCTAACATTATACATGTCATAATTCCTGATTTGAGTCGTTCATTTATCATTTGCCAGCACCCAAGTGATCCATGGAATCCCTTTCTCTGAAAACTAGAATGTAAGAAATCTTATGCTAAGAAAATGTCTCCGTGAAACAGGCATTTTCCAAACACACACAGACATACACACACATGATATGAATATTAATCTCAAACTACAGCCTCAAATATACAAGAAATATTTAATTTCTGCTTCTGCGTCCTTTTCTTTTAGGCTGGTGGGGGAAAAGTACTATCACTTCCTCTTTTCTGGAGCTCTCTTGCCCACTCAAGTCCTGGGATCCTCACCAGATTCTTGCTGTGGGTCTACCCAGGGGCTGTTCAGATGCCTCAAATCCCTGTGCACGTGGCCTGCCAGGTGTGAAGAAGACCCGGAGTGCTTTCTGACAGACACACAGGTAATGGAATCCTCACAAGTTAGGCAAGGTGACTTTCCCCCCCACAAATCCAGTCTACACCACTTCCTGTGGCCTCTCAAGCCTGCTCATCCATTTGGCCTAACTCCAGAAAGCACTTGGCTTACAAACACTGTTCTGGATGCCTGTGCTAACCATTGGTCTCTGTTTCTCCCCAGTGATCTGCTTGAATGCAGGCCAATGGCCCTATTGAACTACAGACACTGGCTTCCCCTCCACTCCTCTGGACCTTCCCTCCCAGTCTCCCCTGCTTCCTCTCTCCAACTTCCCTCCATTGAGACATGGCTCCACATGCATCCAGTCTTTACTAGGGATCTACTGAATTCTCCAGAGGACTTTGCCAGGAGCACTGTTGTTTCCTGTCCTGGCTGAAGCTAGGGTGCCCCTCTCTGCTTCCATGGAGGGGAAATGCAAGAATCAGAGATGAAGTGAACTGGCTCGTGTCTGGCAATACCTCTCTCTCCATCATCTCCCTAGGTGACTTTGGGCAGTTTTGAGGAGCACAGGACCAGGAAAATCTGCAGGTGGCTTCGTCATGGACTACCTACCGAGAAACCAGCTGAGCACTAAGAAGTTGCTCGCGATAGCTTCAGGACACCAAGTCTGGTTACAGAAGGGAAGACAGCGGGAGGCACTCTCATCTGTGGATTTCTGCCCCCCTATAATTGAAGGTGGGTGCAAAAATGCAGTGTGTGGCTTCCTCTCTCCCCCTAGTCCTAGCAGGCCTAGAGTAACCCGGTTCTGAGAGGACTGCGATAGGAAAGCTAATATTCCTGGGGGTTTTGTTTGGGTATTTTTTTTACACTTTTTAAACAAGATTGCATCTTTCTCTACCCTTCCCACATGCTTTTCTATAAAAATGTTGCCTTCTCAGGGGCCAGTGACACTTTGGAAAAGGAGTTGCTCCCTACTATGAGAGTATAAAGGCTCTGACAGCACTAAGCAGCCACACTGAAAAAGATTAATGCATCGACTTCGAAGTGAAACCAAATGAATGCCATTTACATGGGTGGCAACTATGGCAACAGATCCTAGGGTTTTCATAAGATCAACAAATTACCAGTTACTAATTGTAGGTAAAGAGATAAATAAGCTATAAATTAAAGAGCAGTGCCTAGATGCATGAGCTAGTCCATACTCTCTCAAAAAACAATTTTCTTCTTACCCTACACTGGAAGTTTTTAACCTCTAAGCACTGCTATCATTAATGAATATGCTATTCTTCTACTGACAAATTTAAAAGAGTTAAAAAAAACAAAACATAAGAAATCCTGATCTACTGAGGATTGTGGTTCAAATCCAGCTCAGGCAAAAAAGCTTGTGAGACACTTATCTCCAATTAACCAGCAAACAGCCAGATGTAGAGGTGGAAGTGTTGCTTTATCACCTTCACTCAAGAGATAGAGCACCAGCCTTGAGCAAAAAAGGTGAGTAAGAGTACCCAGACCCTGAGTTCCTGTCTCAGTACAACACCCACACCCACACACACCCACACCCACACACACACACACACACACACACACACACACCTGATCTCGCTCGATGCTAGTGGCTCATGCCTATAATCATAGCAACTCAGAAGGCTGGGATTGAGGATCATGGTTCAAAGCCAACCCAGGCAGGAACATTCATGAGGCTCTTATCTCGAATTAACCACTAAAAAATGCTGGACATGGGGGCTGGGGATATAGCCTAGTGGCAAGAGTGCCTGCCTCGGATACACGAGGCCCTAGGTTCGATTCCCCAGCACCACATATACAGAAAACGGCCAGAAGCGGCGCTGTGGCTCAAGTGGCAGAGTGCTAGCCTTGAGCGGGAAGAAGCCAGGGACAGTGCTCAAGCCCTGAGTCCAAGGCCCAGGACTGGCCAAAAAAAAAAAAAAATGCTGGACGTGGAGGTGTGGCTCAAGTGGTAGAGCATTAGCCTTGAGTAAAAAAGTAAGGAACAGTATCCACGACCTGAGTTCAAGCCCCAGTACCAACACATACACACATACAAACACACACACACACACACACACACACACACACACACACACACACACACCTGACCCAATTTACTAAATGTCAATGACATTTTATTCTTTTTTTTTTTTTTTTTTTTTTTTGGCCAGTCCTGGGCCTTTGGACTCAGGGCCTGAGCACTGTCCCTGGCTTCTTCCCGCTCAAGGCTTGCACTCTGCCATTTGAGCCACAGCGCCGCTTCTGGCCGTTTTCTGTATATGTGGTGCTGGGGAATCGAACCCAGGGTCTCGTGTATCCGAGGCAGGCACTCTTGCCACAAGGCCATATCCCCAGCCCACATTTTATTCTTTTTATTCAGGAATATTTTTCCTGAATATTTTCTGTCGGTATATTTTCTGAATATTTTCTGGCTGAATCCGTGGGTGTAGTGGAGCTCAAGTTGCCATGCCAGTGGTACAGAGCTGTCATTTTGGGTCACCATTTGTTCATCTGTGTAGTTCTTCTGTGAGGAGCTGACAGGCAGCAGTCATCCTATCTAGACCTGTGCAGCCTGGTACCTTTCAGCACCTGCTCGTGCATCTGCTGTTTGCTGACCTCAGAGTCAACTGGTACATGTGATTAGACCATTGGGCTTACCCCATGCCAGTTCATATGTTTTCACTTTATCATGAACGTCAAGTGTTCCATGTCCAGCTTCTCACTCAAGTGAGGATCGTAAGGGTTGAATATGACTACCACATTGCTACACTAGAAATGCAGACGTGAATGCCATGCAGTGTGAAGGGTGGCTTGCTTTCCTTCTTTGTTCAGTCTCTGAACATCTGGTTAGAAGAATGTTATCTGGAAAAGGTTTTCACTCTCCTTCAGTCATGGTATGTCAAATGTGTTAGAAATGCTAAGGACAAAAATGTGTCCATTTCTTATTAGTCTTTCCATCTATCCTTTCATCCATCCATCCATTTCATCATTTATTCCTCTCATGTTTACCAAACTCTCTTGGCTGGGCTGCTGAGCAGGGTGCAAGATGAAAGACAAATGTGAGTCTAGCCCATCTTTTTCTGCTGAGTTCAATGGAAGAGGCCAAAATCGTAAATCCTGATTACAGTCTACAGCGCCGTGGGCAGGCCCCACCAGGTCTGGGCCAGGCAGGAAGATTCCAGCAAGTTGAGCAAGTGGAGATGGACAGCAGAGAGCTGTGATTTGCAGGCCTCAGGCTCAGCTCTCAGCAGGAGCACATCACTGGAGGGCTTGGAATCTGGGAATCTGCTGGCTTGGCTCAAAGTAGCCAGGGAACTGGGGCCTAGCACTCAGCATTTGGGGTGGGAAGGGAGTTGGATGTTTTTCTTCTCCGAGTAACTGTGATGTAGGCACACTACCTTCGTTGCTCCATAGTGAGGAGCAAAACAGAAAGGAAAGAAAATCCTAATTATCTGTTGCTTACTGAAAAAGGAGAGGAAGGGGGTGATATGAGGGTGTCTTACCCTCCCTGAGCCTCAGTTTCCTCATGTGTTAACACAGGATCTTAACACTTCCTGTCAGGCTTGCTATAAGGATGAAACGAATTTCCACATATAAAAAGTACCTTCCAGCCTCACAATACTGTATGAAGGACATGGTGGATCATACCTGGTCAAGACCGGATGCAACCCGGGAGGGCTTCCTAGAGAAAGTGGCATCTGAGCTGAGTTTGGAAGAAAGGCCTTATGCTTGCCAGGGAAAGAAATTGGGGAAAAGCATTTTGTGGAGATGGGGAGGAATGTATAAGGGCCACCGGAGAGAGCAAACCTGTTCTGGATGCGGAACTGAAGTCTGGGTGGACTGGGGGTGAGGAGTTGGGGACTGTGTCTCCATGGCAACTCACACACTTTGCTTTGTTTTTAGCACCAGTTTGTGTGAGTGTTTATAGGAAGAGTAGGAAAAAGTGAAAGGAAAACTCAAAAATATAGGTGTCTGTACTTACAATGTGCTTACTGTTTTCCTTTGACTGATTTACTCTTTTTGCTTACATGTATTCCTAAGAGAAACTTTATACTACAACCATGGATGGAAATTTCACAGTGCCAGAGCTGTTGCAGAATGATTACTTCTGGGTTAGGAATATGAGATGTACAAGCATAAATGTATAATATATATGAGGGAATATGGCCTAGTGGTAGAGTGCTTCGTATACATGAAGCCCTGGGTTCAATTCCTCAGCACTACATATATAGAAAAAGCCAGAAGTGGCTCTGTGGCTCAAGTGGCAGAGTGCTAGCCTTGAGCAAAAAGAAGCCAGGGACAGTGCCCAGGCCTGAGTTCAAGCCCTAGGACTGGCAAAAAAAAAAAATATATATATATATATATATATATATATATGTGTGTGTGTGTGTGTGTAGTGTATCTCCCCTCTTCAGTGAAATTTGTGAATATCTATACCAGGTAGAATGAAGACTATTTGCTTGCTTCAGATGAGCTTCTGCTCCAAATTTACAAAACCTCTTTCATTTTTCAGAGCTTTTTGGATTTTAAAGGTGGATGTATCGTATTGCTTGCTGGGCACAGAAGGTAACAGGAAACGCATTCATAGCAGATTGAGTAGCTAGCTGTACTAGAGTCCCACTCTCCTGCCCTCCCTCCCAAGCCATGACCACTGAGGTGTATCTGTGTTCTGAAGAGACTCACAGGCTTCCTCTAGCTGGCCTGAGAAACAAGGAAGTTGGCTGTGAGGTGTAATCTTCTTGTAAAAATAAGAGTGTACTAAACAAACAGCGAACACACCAAACCAGACCCTTTACACCAAGGATGCACTTCCTCGTTGTGTAATTTCACCTTTATCACCTCATTCCACCTGCAGTCAAGCCACAGCCTCCCAGCTTCCAGGTTTGGGGAGGCCCTGGCTGCCTTGGGCTAGGCTGAGAGACTGGACTTAGTGCTGTGGCCAGGTGGTTTCATTAAAGGTGATTTTAAGTGCTATTTGGGGATGTGGGTAGTGGTGAGTACTTTGGCCCTAGGCAAGACTGGAGGTCAATCTGGTCAGCCAACGGAGGGAAGGGGAGACGAGAGGGCGCTAAAGATCCAGGACAACAGGAACCCTGGCCCTGGAGGTGCACGTGTGGAGAGAGTAAAGAGCTCTTCTAATGAGCCCCTCGCCCCTCGCCGTGCCCAGCCCTGTGCTCTGCTCTTACAAATGGGGAAACAGAGGCACCTTCATTCTGGGTGGAAAAGGAACCTTGGCTCCAGGTTGTTAAAGGAGAAGACAGCCCAACTGAGATGGCACTGGCCATGGATATAGACGCTTCCTGAGGTAGGAAGTGGTTCTCTCCCAAAGACAAGAGGCCTACATGCTAGTGGAGCTTGGGAAGTGGGGGGTGGGGGTGGAGAGGTATGGGGGTGGAGGAATCAATCAGAGACCTCCTGGGTGAAAGCGAGGGGACCTCCAGGCCTCTCCTCAGTCCACAGGCCTGGTTGCATTGGAGCCACGATCCAGTGGCCGAGATACCCCCCCCTGCCTTGCCCTCCGGCCTAGGGCTTACCCTCCCCTGCCCAGATGCCCCCTGTCTGAACCTCCACACCAGGATCCTGTGCAAAAACAGTGCTCTTCTGAGGCCTTAGTGGCCAGGAGCGGTAGAGGGACAGTTGGACCTCAGGCCTAGCCCTGGCTGAGCCCAGGAGAGTTCGGGGCTCTGCGGGGAGGGGTGGGGGGCGGCGGGTCAGCCCAAGGTCCCAGCAGATGTCAGTCTGGGAACAGGAAGCAAGCTTGTTTGGGGTTTCTAAAAATAAATAAATAAATAAATAAATACTAACTACAACATTCTTTTCTTTCAAAGTTTTTTTTTTTTTTTAAAGCCTTAATGACTAGAGCATTTAGCACATCGGGGGTTTTCATTGTTTTCAATTACGTGCGCTTCTGAAAGGAGCGCACAAAATCTGAGCCTGACTGGAGAATTGTGGGGCTGCGGGTTGGTGCTGTTTTAAACATTTGCTTTACTACTTTAAGAACAGAACTGTAAAATAGAAATAATGATATATTATTACAAGTAAATTACACTGTGGAGTAGCATTAATATTGCAGTTGAAACCTAGAATTTGAAATAAAGATGGAAATACTCATTTGTACATAGTTTTTGTTCTTAGGAAAATGATTAGGAATGAGGCAAGAAGCTTCCTTCTGCGTGTGTGCTGCGGGGTGGGGGTGGGGCGGGAGCGGCGCAGGGCGGGGCTGGGGGCGGCCCTGTCCCCCGTCGGGGTCCCAGCAGTGAGCCGAGGCTGTGGAGCAGCCCTGTCCCCGGTCCGGGCCCAGCAGGCCCAGGTGCCCTGAGCCCTCAGCCCAGGCCGGGGAGATGCCGGTCCCTCTCCTCTGGCTTTGTGGCAATCTCGACCTGGGGAGAGAGGCCGGAGCCTCAGTGGACCACAAGCCTGGACACGGAGGAATTAGATCTATTTAGGAAGGTGAACTCAGGTTATAGAGATTTGCCTTTTGCCTTTTTTGGTATTGAGTTTTTGTTGTTTTTATGATTTCTGGTGTTGTTGTTCTGATAATAAAAGTAAATAACACTTGTGCAAAAAGAAAGTGAACCTTACATGAGTGTGTGGCTGGAGTCTCAGAGAGGGTGTGAGAGAGGCGTCACAAGGTTCAGTTGGTGGTGGAGAAAGCTGGGGTGTCCCTTCATGGTAGAGCCCTTGTCTAACCAAGTCTTTCCCCCCCCCCCCCCACTGGCAGACCAGAGGGGAGGGGAAAGGAGGGAAGGGGGTGGGGAGGGGAGGGGAGGGGAGGGGAAAAAATGCTATGTTGCTTTGAGGGTATCACACCCTGTGCACTAGTATCAGCTTATACTGTATCCCATAAATTCATACAATTAAAATAATAATAATAATAATAAAAACCTACAGTCACCTCTGTAGGTCCATATGGGCTTCAGAGGTGTAGGGGCTTCATATTATGCCAAGAGAGGCCCTGGTGGTCCCAACCCCGCCCTTCCCCCCAACCTGGGCAGATAGAAGTGGTACGATGCCCAGCTGAGGGACAGCTTGGACTACACAGTGAGACTCTGTCTCAAACAAAAAAGCTAAAACAAAAGAAGAAGAAGAAGAAGAAGAAGAAGAAGAAGAAGAAGAAGAAGAAGAAGAAGAAGAAGAAGAAGAAGAAGAAGAAGAAGAGGAAAATGGCAAGCTGGTTGATGGTGGCTTGTGCCTGTAATCCTAGCTCCCCAGGAAGCTAGGATAGGAGGATTGAGGTTCAAAGCCAGCCTGGGCAGAAAAATCCCTGTGAGACTCTTTCCAATTAACCACTCAAAAAACTGAAAGTGGTGCTGAGGCTCAGGTGGTAGAGCACTAGCCTTGAGCAAAAAAAGCTCAGGGAATGTCCAGGCCCTGAGTTCAAGCCCCACAACCAACACACACACACACACACACACACACACACACACACACACACACACAGTAAATGGCAGCAACAGGTGACAGATAAGCTTTTTCCTGCAACCAGCCCCTCCCTTCTCAGAAGCAGCTATTGTGTGGGCTGGGTTGCCCATCATGGCTTTCTTCTCTGATGGACCATCTCTCTCTCTCTCTCTCTCTTCCTCTCTGTGTGTGTGTGTGTGTGTGTGTGTGTGTGTGTGTGTGTTGTGTGTTGTGTGTGTTCCCCTCCTCTCTTCTCCTCTCCTCTCCTTTCTCTCCCTCCTTTTCTCTGTGCTGGTACTGGAGTTTGATCTCAGGGCCTGAGCACTGCCCCTTAGCTTTTGGATGGTTAGTGATAAGAGTCTCATGGACTTCCTGTCTAGACTAGCTTCAAACTGCCATCCTCAGATCTCAGCTTCCTGAGTAGCTCTCTGATTACAGGTATGAGCTGCTAGAGTTTAGTTGGTTTCCTCTTTTTATTTATCAGTTAAACTGGTTTTCCTTTTAACTAATAATAGAGCTGAGCCCTACTGACTGTATTTTCTATGCCAAACTTAAAGCTCCACAATAGTAGTAAATGATCTTTGGAAATTCATCTTGGAGAAATGCATCAGCCCAGACCCCACACCGTACCACTTGTCTGGGGACAACCCATTTCCTGACATGGCCCTGCGCATGCTGCCAGAGCCTCATGCTTACCGGACAGGCATTCTACTGAAAAGACATGCCTCCAGCCATTTTTTTTTTTTGCATTGGTTGTTTTTGAGATAGAGTCTTGGTTTTTGCCCAGCTGGTGTCTGAAGTATGATTGGCCTAGCATCCCCTGTATCTGGGATAACTGGTTCTTGCCACCATGGTTAGCTTCTTCTGTTGATTGGAATCTCTAAAACATTTCTGCCCAGGCTAGCCTCAGATCCAGATCTTAACCTCCCAAGAGGATAGAATTATGGGCTACCAGTACTTGACTCATTCTAGTTTTTCACTCATCATCCTATTTTATTTATCATAAATTTCATTGAGAAAACAGGTATTTTTATTTTGTGCCAGTCCTGGGGCTTGAACTCAGGGCCTGGATGTTGTGCCTAAGCTTATTTGCTCAAGGCTAGCATTCTACTACTTGAGCCACATCTCCATTTCTGGCTTTTTGGTGTTAACTGGAGCTAAGACTCACATGGCTTTCCTGGCCATGCTGCGGAAAGTAGAAGCTATTTCACAGTTCTTTTCTCAGCTGAAGAAATAGGTACGCACAGCTGCCCTTTGTTTTCATCTAGAATTTGATTCAAAAGCCTTTCCCTACACTCAAGATATAAATATATCCATCCAGTTTTCTTCGAACACATATGCTTCCATGATTCACATGAGGATTTATGGTCCATTTGGAAGTTGTCCTAATGGACAGTAAGAAGTATGGATCTGTTTTCTAAGCAAAGCACCCATGGAGTGGGGGTTGGGGTGGGATGGGGAAAATGAGTCTTTATGATCTGGGCCACTAGGTGGCGATTCTCCAGGTTCATTTCTGTGGGGATGTAAATCTCCAGAAGAAACAGGACATGACTAAAGTAATGCAATTGGCCAAGGAAGCCTTAGGAGAAAGTTTCCCTCATCCACACAACCCAGAAACTGGAGGCAGGCCACTAACTTCCTTTCCCATATTCTAGATTGCATTTCCTCAGCACCCGTTTCCTATCAGGAGCTTCCCATGGGCCAAGAGCATGCCACAAAGACTGCAGGCGTGTCACTAGGCAGGGGTTAGATTGGGAGAGAGAAGTCCTAGTGCTTACTGCCTGGGCTTGTGCTTCTTGGGGAATCTGGACCCAGGAGTGACAAGATCTTGGTTCTTTTTCCAGGACTACAGCTAGCTGACGCTGGTACTGCAGATATGATGCTTAGCCCTCCATCTTTTGATTTCTTCATCTGTCAAATGAGACAGCATACCTGCTCTCCTTATGTGCCAAGGGTGCTGATGGGATCAGGTGGTAACATGTTTGTTGTACAAATATGTTCTTACCATCACTATGGGTGTATTTCCATCATAGGTCTCTCTGCTAGATGGAATCGAGCTGAGAACTTGTATTGATGGGCTGATTGGTTGTTTATAAGCTACTTTCCCCTCTATCCTGTCCTTTGTAGGAGGGAAACTTTAATGAGAAATAAATTTTTATCAAATCACACCAAGTTGTCAAGTGTATTCTAAAAAAAAAAATGTTTGGCTTACAAAGGCCTTCAAAGTGGGGGCTGGGGGCAGAGAGAGTAATGGAAGGGGCGAGACTGATTGGAATGCATTGAAAATGTGGGGAAATGTAACAATGATATCCCCCCTCCCTACATAACTAATGTAAGCTAATTTTAAAAATTGAAAGGCCTGCCTAAGTAGAGATCCCAGGAGATAAGGGACCACAAGGTTTCCTGGGAACACCTACCCCATCACCCTGAAGTTGTATATAAACATTATTCATATCTTAGATTGCTGAAAATCCCTTTGTGGCTTGAAAGTGGTTAAAAACCACCACTCTGAGAAAAGAAACTAGGTTGGCCCCAGAGCCTTCTCCTCATTTAGCTTCTGGAAGGACTTAGCTGACTCAGTTCCTCCTCAAGCCCCAGGTGGAGTCTCACAGCAAGTGGCATCACTTCTTGTTGTAGCTGGTCAAGAGGAAAAGAGAAGAGAGATTCGGGCAGGACCTGAGTGCCTAGAAACCTAAAAATAACTTCTAATGCAGGAAGAACAACCACTGGCAGTGGGATAAACAGGTCAGAACACAATCTAGTCGTGTAAAACCCTCTATCCTATCCCAGGGCCTGTTGCAGAAGCTCTTTTATTTAACTAGAATATTCTAGAATGGACAAGGCTCTCTGTTGATTGAGCCTTCCTTATCATTCAGATTTAAGCTGAATGTCATTTCCCTAGAATAGTCCTCCATGATCACACAATGCTCTAGCTCAAATGATCTTCCAAAAGTGGCTTGTAGAAAGTCATCTTTTTTATTTGTTTCTTCTCACTTGACTTGGCAGCCCCCCCCCCCCCCCCCGCCATCCTGACCGAAGGCAAACACGTGATTCCAGAGTCTACAAAACCTATGACAAGGTGAATACACAAGAAATGATATAAATGGGTGTTCGTAAGTGTGAAAGGAACTATGTTTGGTTTGTTGTTACTATTTTTTCTTTACTTGGTTGGACATGAGGCTTGAACTTATGGCCGGGGTACTGTCCTTGAGCTTTTTTGCTCAAAGCTAGCACTCTACCACTTTGAGCCACAGCACCATTTCTGGTTTTCTGGTGGTTAATTGGAGATAAGAGTCTCACAGAACTTCCTGCCCTGGCTGGCTTCGAACTGCAATCCTCAGATTGCAATCCTCCTGAGTAGCTAGGATTACAGGCGTGAGCCAGGCACTCACCTTGTGGTGAGTGTTAGGTTCTTGTTAGCAATGTAGCACTAGCATCTTTGGCTCACCTCTCTCCCTGATGTCAATGATAAAGTCACCAAATTATTAAGTGTGTTCTAGGACATTTCATACCTGTCCCACTTTTCTTTTCCTCCCCATCTTACTACTTGCATACCTGGCTCAAACAATCAGAGGTACCGTTCTCCTTGCTACCAGACCTTTAAAAAAATCAGTTTGCTCTGCCCCAGCTCTACATCCACCCTTGGTTCTTCTGTTCATCTCCCTTTCCTGTGTCAGCAAGTCCCTCTTGTGTCTTCTGCCATTCTTGGGGCTGAGTCCACTGTCTTCCCAGTAGCCATCAAACCAGTGCTTTCCTAGGCCGCAGGCCTTGCTCATCCCAGCAGCAGAGCTGAGCACAGAGGTTTTTTTGGGGTGCTTCTTCTATTGGGCATGTCCACCCTGGAGCTCATGGGCTTCTGAAGAAAGCAGAACTGGGTGGGGCCTGCTGTAAGGAGTGGCTGAGGAAACAGCTAGAGAAAGCTTCCTGAGAATGGTTAGATCAGAACCCACCCCACACCCCAAGCAAACAAACAAACATGCAGAGCAGAGCTGGAGCCCTAGACAGCTGTCAGAAAGCCTTGGGCAAAGGACCTATGGTGGCCTGACCCAAGTGAGCCAAGGCCTTGGAAGAACCTGAATGGCGCTGCTCACAAGTGGCTAGATCACCTTGTCCCTGTAAGATAAGCTAGTGGACTGTGTCATAAGCTCAGAGGGGAAGATAGAAGATTTTGGGCAAGAGTTAATGTTGCCCACTAGTGATAGCATGGCCCCTCTTCTGCCACCCATGGCTGCTTCAGGTATGGATGGGCAGGGTTTAGCAAGCAATTGCTTAGGCCTCAGCAGAATCCTCACTAGAATGGAAGTGGGAAAACTAGATAGACTGTTCAAGTAATGGTGTTTAGAGATGTTTTTTTCTTATGAAAGGCACTCTATTTCAGGGGCTGGGAATATGGTCTAGTGGTAAAGTGCTAGTCTCATATACATGAAGCCCTGGGTTCGATTCCTCAGCACCACATATATAGAAAAGGCCAAAAGTGGAGCTGTGGCTCAAGTGGTAGAGTGCTAGCCTTGAGCAAAAGGAAGCCAGGGACAGTGCTCAGGCTCTGAGTTCAAGCCCCAGGACTGGCAAAAAAACAAAACAAAACTAAAACTAAAAAAAGAGAGACACTCTATTTCTTGTCACTTATTATCATTTAGGAGTATTTCTTTTTAATTGCATTCCATCTTGTATTGTGTGCTGTCTCAGCAGAAAAACACTCTCCTCAAATGTGTCAGAGGGGTGTGTGTGTGTGTGTGTGTGTGTGAATCTTGGGGCTTGAACTCAGGGCATGAATGCATGAATGCTGTCCCTGAGCTTTTTTTTTTTTTTTTTTTTTTTTGCTTAAAGCTAGCACTCTTTCAACTGAACCACAGCTTTACTTCCAGCTTTTGGGTGTTTGATTGGAGATAAGAGTCTCATGGACTTTTCTGCCCAGGATGGCTTTGAACTGTGATCCTCAGATCTCAGCATCCTGAGTAGTGGGCCTGTGCCACCAGCACCCAGCTTTCAGTTCTATTTTTTCTTAAAAAAAGGTGAGCTACTTCTTTTTTTTTTTTTTTTTGCCAGTCCTGGGCCTTGGACTCAGGGTCTGAGCACTGTCCCTGGCTTCTTTTTGCTCAAGGCTAGCACTCTGCCACCTGAGCCACAGTGCCCCTTCTGGCCGTTTTCCATACATGTGGTGCTGGGGAATGGAACCAAGAGCTTCATGTGTAGGAGGCAAGCACTCTTGCCACTAGGCCATATTCCCAGCCCCTTGTGAGCTACTTCTGTAATTTTCATAGACACTGAAAGAGCAGCAAGGTCTATTTAGGCTCAGTGGTATCACTGAAAAATCATTCCTGCCAAGTATTGCTAGAGAGACATCATTTTGCTTTATAGTAGAAAAGCATAACTGAGGGAGTGCAGAGGATTGTCTGGTTGAGGTTGTGAGAAATACCCACAGCACACCCCCACCTGCAAGCCCTGTTATGAGGACTGCACTCCAACTCTGGCCAAACATAACATTAAGAAATTGCTTAAGAGTCAACCATTTCCTGGACAAAGAACTTGAATACAAGTGTCCAAAGAGGAACTACAACTCATCCATCCTTGAGGAGAGAACCATTTTCCTCTTCTAGTAAACCAGGAAATGACGAGGTTAACAAAGCGACTTGACCAAACTAGCCTTACAGTATGAGAAGGCAAAACAAAGGACTTTGGGGGAGAACCTTCAGCATTTGCTCATATTGTTTTTCAGTCTTGGAAATGCTACTCAAAAGTGTTCACTTGGTGCAAGTTCACTGTTTTGGGGGAAGAATATTTTCTAGGCTTTACTGCAAAGTTTACAGAAAAGAGTCAATTTCTGAGAGAGAGGAAGGAAGGAAAAAAGGGAGGGAGGGAGGAAAAGAGGGAGGGAGGGAAGGAGGGAGGAAATAGTCTGAGTGCTTAAAGCCATCATGAATTTAAAATTTTCAGACACTGCTAGTAGTGTTAAATAGCCCACTTTAGGGAGCAATCAGTAATATAAATCTAAAACTTGGGGTGTGGTGCTACACACATGTAGTTCCAGCACTCAAGAGGCTGAAGGAGACAAGCTTGGGGACTTGATGTCAGCCTAGCTGATATATTAAGACTATCACAAGCAGACACACAAAAAACTTTACAAGCATTCATATCTGTTTACTTGATCATTTTACTTCTGAAACTCCAGCTTTATAACCTTAAATGCCAAAGAAAAGATTTTGTGCATGATGCATTGCAAAAACATTTTAATAAGAGATAAATCTTAGAATAACATTTAAAGCAAGTTAAATATACAACTATAGGGCAATGCTTAGTAAACTGTGATAAATTCCCATGATGACATTTTATGCACTCATTAAAGCAAATTAAAGTGAGTAATGATAGAGGGAAACACAAATAGTAAGCAGGCAAACCTGGGTATGAAATTATGGGCATGATTACAGCTATCTGTTTGGTTTTTTTAAAAAGAAAAAAACAAAGCAAAGCAAAGCAAAAGCCAGGCATAGTAGGGAGGCAGAGGTGAGAAGATCTTGGGTCCAAGGACAACTCAAACAAAAGTAGAACACCCTATCTCAAAAACAAACTTCAAGGAAACTGACTGGGGCATGGCGAAAATGGTAGAGTGCTTGGTCTGAAGCCCTGAATTCAATTTCTGGTAGAAGAAAAAAAATCCACTGTCTATCTGGTACACCATTCCATTGTCCTGTCCCCAACCATACCAGACGCACCGATCCTGAGCTGTTGGTTCATGTCTGACTTGACGAGAAGGCAGCCAGGACAGCAGTAGCAGGCATGGGGAGAGGGATGCTGGCAGGGTTTTTACTCTTGTGCCCTGATAGCCTATGCCTTGGTGTGCTCCCAGCACTCTGGGTAGAGCTCTGCTAATTTACCTTCAGTCTGCTGAGTGGGTCTTCAGCACCATATTGGTAACCCCTTAAACCATGCTCTGCCTTCTTCCTTCCAGGGAAGGAAGAACATTGAAACATTTGGAAGTTAATTCTTCCTGGCTCTCTTTTTTTCTGGCTCTGTGGACTGAACATCATTGAGATGTTCCTTTTCCTCTCTGTAATCTGTACCCTTTCCCTCTCATCCCAAGGCTTCATTCCCTGTCCTTCCTATGTCCCAAATTCAGTAGTCCAGATTAGGGCAGGGCACCACCATTTAAATCTACCAGTGATCCTGGAGTTTCTTCACCTCCTGTTGCCTAATCTTATTTGTAACGTGGAGGTGATCGCTGTGAGTGTCTTGAGGGTTATGGAGAAGATACAGTGGCGGGGGGGAGGCTTTTGTCATTGTACAGTACATGCTTGTCACTGTTAAGCTGATGATCATGGATGGGCCTAAACCTCATCCCCCACATCTGTCCCGCCAAAGTCCTCCTGGGGTCCTTCTGGTGACTTGGAGTTAATCTCTGGAGTTATCTTTGAGGAATGGCCCCACTTCTCTTGAAGTCACCCTGAGGTCCTCTCTATGTATAGAATCGGATCTTCTAGTAAATCCTGTGAGTACTGGCTTCCAAGTAGCTCCAGACAGAGGCTAGATTCTGCTGGCTCAGTGACTCAATAAGATCCCCAAGCTTGTCCCCAGGACTACAAACCTGCCAAGGTCCCTCGGAAACAGTTGAAAGGGACCTGCAATAGTACTAACTGCAAAACACAGGCGCAAACTTGAAACTAGTAAAATTTGTTTTTAATGGCACCTTTAAATGTTAACTTTGGTGTCCATAAAAAATTTTTTTTGTGCTAATACTGGGACTTGAACCCTGGCTTCGCTTTTTTGCCAATGGCTGATGCTCTACCACGTGAACCATGCTTCAAGTTCCACATTTCATTACACCTGAGAGCAAGAGGGAGGTTAGATTTTTCTCATATACAAGAGTTTATGGGCTGGGAATATGGCCTAGTGGCAAGAGTGCTTGCCTAGTGTACATGAAGCCCTGGGTTCAATTCCCCAGCACCACATATACAGAAAAGGCCAGAGATGGCGCTGTGGCTCAAGTGGCAGAGTGCTAGCCTTGAGCAAAAAGAAGCCAGGGACAGTGCTCAGGCCCTGAGTCCAAGCCCCAGGACTGGCAAAAAAAAAAAAAAAAATTGGCAGCCAGATAATTCTAAAAAGAAGTTATTCAAAGTTGCTCAGAAATAGCAATGTAACTATGTAAGATATGAAGTAGGCATACATTTAATGCTTGTTCTGTGTGGGTCAGAGTAAGTAAGAGTGGCTGGAGATGGAATTCTTAGGAGCCCCCGGGCCCTGATTTCTCTCTCAAAGATCTGAGTAAGTAAGAGTGCCTGGAGCTGGAATTCTTAGCCCCTGGACCCTGATTTCTTTCTCAAAGAGATGAGCAGCTGATTGTGTCCAAAATGGGCTACAGGTTCATTCCTGCTAAGGTCTTGGCTCCTGGAGCCTGCTTAAGAGATAATTCTTAACCTCCGGGAGCTAGATACTAATCTAAGTCCGACCTTTCTGCTTTGTCACCTTCCTCTGAGAATGGTAATTATCTGTCTGCCCACATCCTGGGCCAAGCCTGAGGGCTGGGGCCAGCTCCTAGTGAACTTTGGGAACATAGCAGACATTCCCTTGCGTTGCAGAATAAGTGAATGAGTGGCTGGGAGAGGAGGACCGGGAAAGATAAAGTTACCCTTCCAGCATCTTTGGGTTCCCAATCCATGGATCCAATTTACTTTAGGTCAAAACACTGGGGGAGGGAAATTCTAGAAAGTTCCAAAAAGAGAATGCTGAGTTTGCCGGGTGCAGACCACCAAGATGATTCTAGGGAACGCAGTGACTGCTGTAGGCTCAGCCAGGTCACAGATCCCTAGTGCTCCTAGTGAGAATGGGGTACTCTCATCTCTGAAGTACTGTGTACTGTGTGGTTAGGCCTATGGTGGTTGAGTCCATACTGAACCTGCAGACTTTTTTAGTATGGGAGGATGTGCACTGTTTTATTATATAAGGGGCCTGTGCATCCATGGGTTTTTGTAGCCTAAGGAGATCCTGAACCCACCTCAATGGACTCCAAAGGGGTGGATAGGATAGAGACACTAGGGTGGTGGTCCTTAGTGGGGGGGGTGGGGGGCTGTGAAGAAAGTGTGGGGGAGGGAGAAGCCAGAGCCAGGGAAGGCACACCGCTGGTGCAGTGGGCAGAATGGTAGGTAGGGAGCTGGAGTATGAGAACCAGCAGCCTGAGAGGATAAAGGAAGAAGGCTGAAGCAGGAAACCCAGGAGGCAGAGCACATACTCCAATACTCGGAGGGGGAGGCCGTGTCCCCTCCTGCACCCATGCTTTAGCATGGCGCATTTCCAGCCACTGCCTAGCAATGTGGGGATACCCCCAGCTTAGCTGGCAGAGTAACTCCTGAGGTCACACAGGAAGCAAGGGAGGAGCCAGGGTGGAAAATGTGCCAGTAGTTGAAGCTTCAGTTAATCAGCAAAAAGCAAGACACAGAGCTCGGTTCAAGTGGAAAAGCACCAGCCTTGAGCAAAACAAACAAACAAACAACAACAACGAAAAAAACCAAGCAAGAGCACATGAGTGCACACACACACACACACACACACATACACACACTCATATGCGCACCCCCCCCCCCAGGTAGGTGGAGACTAGAGAATGACCAGGGCTGGCCAGGGCTAGAAACAGCTCAGCAGGGGAGGGAGGGAATGGGGAGGGAGGAGGGGGGGACAGGGCGGGGCTTCTGCAGGGACCAAAGGGCATTTGCTATGTCACATGTGTACTGGGGATTTTTCTCACATCAGGAAGCAATTGTGGGTTAAGACTTTCGTAATGTAATTGTAATCCCTCTGTACATCACCTCTATAATAACAATAAAGTAAGTTAATTTAAAAAGAAAGGAATTGCCTTTGGACATAGCAATAAAGCCAGCCATCAGCATGTCTTAGTTACCTTTACCTTCCTTACTCTTCTCCTCTGCAGCACCTTGGCAGCCTCTCTGGTCACGATTCTATATTGTGGATTTTCTTATGTTTTCTTTGTGTATGCTCTTATTGGGGGCCTACTGTCCTCAGAAGATCAAAAAGGGGGCTCTGTTCCTCTCTGGCCTAGGGCCTGGGCAGAGAGGTTCTCTTGGCTGTACCTCACCTCCCTGGTGTTTGCCTGGCTCACTCCCTCACCAACTTGGAGTTTCGGGGAGCCTCTGATTGCTGGGCTCCCCTTCCCTCCTACTAAGCCTCTCCTGGGGCTTGAACTCAGAGCCTGGGCACTCTCACTGAGCTGCTTTTGCTCAAGGCTATTGCTCTACCACTTGAGCCACAGCTCCACTATCAGATGTTTGGTAGTTTGTTGGAGGTAAGAGTCTCACAGAGCTGGGCACCAATGGCTCATGCCTGTAATCCTAGCTATTCAGGAGGCTGAGATCTGAGGATCACAGTTCAAAGCCAGCCCAGGAAGAAAAGTCCACAAGACTCTTTCTTTTTTTAAATTTAGTAATAAAAAAACAAAAATATTTTGACAAGGTGTTGTGCAAAAAGGGTACCGTTACATAGTAGGGCAGTGTGTACATTTCTTGTGATATCTTACACCCTGTTTTTCTTTCCCTTCCCTAGGTCAGGTAGACATATATACAATACACAATGTACCAAGAACATATACAGTAGCCACGTGGCCTACGCCAAAGAAAATTTGCCTAGGGCTTTAAAAGTAATGTCGACATTAGACAATATGTCAACAATAGTCTTATATTATACATAGCTTTTGAGCTATTGTATTCCACTGAGAGGTCAATTTTTGACCTTTATATGTTGAGTAGTTGTTTGCTTTTAGTTACATAATGTTGGGTCGCTGACCCAATCCTGTGGGAAATACCATTTGACAAGAAGTTTATGGTTTCACAGACCTGGTCTCTACTGTCTCCCCGTCACCCCATCTTAACAGTCATATATCAGGGAGATCATGCCCCTTTGTTTTCTGTGTTCTAGGCTTGTCTTGCTCTACATTATTTTTCAAGTTCTGACCATTTCCCTGCAAATAACAATATTTCACCATTCCTAATCGCTATGTAGTATTCCATTGTGTATAGGTACCATATTTTTTGGATCCATTCATCTGTGGAGGGACATCTGGGTTGATTCCATATTTTGGCTATTGTGAGTTGTGCAGCGATAAACATGGAAGTGCAAATGTCTTTTTGATATCTTGGGACCTGCTGTTCAGGATAGATGCCTAGGAGTGGTATGGCTGGGTCATAGGGTAGGTCTATATTGAGCTTTTTGAGAAACCTCCATACTGTTCTCCAAAGTGGTTGTACTAATTTGCACTCCCACCAACAATGGAGAAGGGTTCCTCTTTCCCCGCACCCCCTCCAGCATTTGTTGTTGCCTGAGTTCAGAGTATAGGCCATTCTAACTGGAGTGAGGTGGTATCTCAGGGTGGTTTATATTTGCATTTCCTTTACTACTAGGGATGTTGAACATTTCCTCATATGTTTCTTTGCCATTTTTATCTCTTCTCTTGTGAAATCTCTCTTTAGCTCCTTTGCCCATTTCCTAATTGGTTTACTGGGCTTGGAGGGGCTTAGTTTTTTGAGTTCTCTGTAAATGACAGATATTAGGCCTTTGTCTGTTGCTGTGCTGGTAAAGATCCTTTCCCATATGGTTGGCTGTCTTTCTACTTTGGTGGCTATGTCCTTAGCTGTGCAGAAACTTTTTAATTTGTAGTAATCCCATTTGTCGAGTCTCTCCCCTATTTGTTGTGCCCCTGGGACTCTATTCAGGAAGTTCCTTCCTGTGCCTGTAAGTTCTAGCGTCTTTCCTACTCTGTCCTTCAGTAGTTTCAAGGATTCAGGTCTGATATTGAGGTCCTTGATCCATTTTGAGTTGATCTTGGTGCATGGTGATAGGCTTGGGTCTACTTTGAGTTTTCTGCATATGGCTGCCCAGTTCTCCCAGCACCAGTAGTTGAAGAGGCTATGTTTATTCCATTGTATGTCTTTAGTTCCTTTGTCGAATATCAGTTGGCTGTAAGGGTGCGGTTTTATTTCTGGGTCTTCAATTCTAATCCACTGGTCTTCCGATCTGTTTTTATACCAATACCATGCTGTTTTTGTTATGATGGCCTTGTAGTAGAGCTTGAAGTCTGGTATTGTGATACCTCCTGCACTATTTTTTTTTGCCTAGAATTGCTTTGGCTATTCTAGGTTTTTTGCTGTTCCATATGAATTTATGGATTGGTTTCTCTATTTCAGTGAAGAATGTGGCTGGGATTTTGATAGGTATTGCATTGAATTTGTATAACAATTTGGGCAATATGGCCATTTTCACTATATTGATTCTGCCTACCCATGAGCATGGGAGGTCTTTCCATCTCCTTGTGTCTTCTTTGATTTCCCTTATTAGATTTTTGTAGTTTTCATTGAATAGGTCCGTCACGTCCTTGGTTAAGTTGATCCCTAGGTACTTTATTCTTTTTTTGGCTACTGTAAATGGAATTGTTTCCATAATTTCCTTTTCTGCTTGTACATTGCTGGTGTACAGAAAAGCTGCTGACTTTTGTGGATTGATTTTGTATCCTGCTACTTTGCCAAAATGGTTTATTAGGTGTAGGAGTTTGGGGACTGAGTTTTTTGGGTCCTTCAGATATAAGATCATGTCATCTGCGAATAGGGATAGTTTGATTTCTTCCTTGCTGATGTGGATCCCTTTGATGTCCTCCTCTTGCCTTATTGCTATGGCTAGGGATTCCAGCACTATGTTGAAAAGAAGTGGGGAGAGTGGGCATCCTTGTCTTGTTCCTGAGTTTAGGGGGAATGATTTTAGTTTCTCTCCATTTAATGCGATGTTAGCAGTTGGTCTGTTGCATATGGCTTTTATTGTTTTGAGGAATGTTCCATCGATTCCTGTTCTCTCCAAAGCTTTTAATAAGTATGGATGTTGTATTTTGTCAAAAGCTTTTTGGGCATCAACTGAGATAACAATGTGATTCTTGATTTTAGTTCTGTTTATGTGGTGAATTACATTGATTGATTTACGGATGTTGAACCATCCTTGTGACTGTGGGATGAAGCCTACTTGGTCATGATGTATAATTTTCTTGATCAGTTTCTGGATCCTGTTAGCTAATATTTTATTGAGGAGCTTTGCGTCTGTGTTCATTAGTGATACTGGTCTGTAGTTCTCTTTTTTTGTTGGGTCTTTGCCTGGTTTGGGAATGAGTATGATATTAGCTTCATAGAATGAGTTTGGGATTTCTCCCTCTGTTTCTATTTCATGGAAGAGTTTGAGGAGTATTGGTATTAGCTCCTCACTAAAGGTTTTATAGAATTCGTTGGTGAATCCATCTGGGCCTGGGCTTTTCTTTGTTGGGAGGTTCTTGATTACCCCCTGTATCTCACTGTAAGTTATTGGTTTGTTTAGTTGATTTATTTCTTCTTGGTTCAGTTGGGCCGTTTATACTTCTCTAAGAACTGATCCATTTCAGGCTGGGATGTAGCTCAGTGGCAAAGCGCTTGCCTAGCAAGTGCAACGTCCTGGGTTTGATCCCTAGTACCAAAAAAGAAAACACACAGACACACAAAAAAAAGAATTGATCCATTTCTGTATAATTACTGTTTTTTAGTGAGTAGAGGTTCTGGAAATAGTTCCTTATGATTGTTTGAATATCGTGTGTACTTGTTGTAATTTTTCCGGTGGAGTCCCTGATTTTACGTATATGAGTCTCTTCTCTTCTTTTTTTTGTAAGTCTTGCAAGGGGTCTGTCAATTTTATTTATTTTCTCAAAGAACCAGCTTTTAGTCTCATTTATTTCTTGAATGGTCTTTCTGTTTTCAATCAGATTTATCTCTTCTTTAATCTTTGTGATCTCTCTCCTGCTAGTCGTTTTAGATTCGATCATTTCTTGTTTCTCCAGTTGTTTTAGTTTCATCGTGAGGTTATTCACCTGCTCTGCCTCCATTCTTTTAATGTGAGTGCTGAGGGTGATGATCTTGCCCCTCAGTACTGCCTTAGCTGTTTCCCATAGGTTTCTTTGTGATGTATTTTCATTGTCATCGTGGCTTATGAATTCGTTGATTTCATCTTTAATTTGGTCTGTGGCCCAAGTGTTGGATAACAGTGTGGGGTTTAGCCTCCAAGAATGTGTATAGCCTCTGTGGTAACCGTTGTTATTGAAGGTTACCTTTAATCCACTGTGGTCAGATATAATGCATGGAATGACGTCAATACTTTTGTATTTGCTGAGGTTCTTTGTGTGGGCTATGACATGGTCTATTTTGGAGTATGATCCATGGGCTGCTGAGAAGAAGGTGTATTGGGTCTCTGTAGGGTGGAAGATTCTGTATAGATCTGTCAGATCCATTTGGGATATGGTGTTACTTAGGTCCTCAGCTCCCTTGCTAATCCTCTGGGTGTTGGATCTGTCTCTTGGAGAGAGTGGGGTATTAAAGTCACCCACTATGATTGTGTTTGAGTCTATCTTGTTCTGTAGTTCTGTGAGAATTTGCTTGACATATGTAGGGCCTCTTTTGTTCGGTGAGTATACATTTATCACCGTGATGTCTTGATTCTGGACTTTTTCTTGTATTAAAATGTAGTGTCCTTCTTTGTCTTTTTGAGTTGATTTTAATGAGAAGTCCAGCTTGTCTGAGATCTGGATGGCTACTCCTGTCGTTTTGGTAGGTGCATTTGCTTGGAAGATCTTGCTCCATCCTTTCATTCGGAGCCTGTTTTTATCCCTTGCTGTAAGGTGGGTCTCTTGTAGACAACAGATGGCAACTTTTTGTTTGCGGATCCATTCTGCCAGTCTGCTCCTCTTTATTGGAGAGTTTATACCGTTTATATTCAAAGAGATCAAGGATAAGAGTGTTTTTTCTCCTTCCATTTTCTTTTTTTTTTTTTTTTTTTGCCAGTCCTGGGCCTTGGACTCAGGGCCTGAGCACTGTCCCTGGCTTCTTTTTGCTCAAGGCTAACACTCTGCCACTTGAGCCACAGCGCCACTTCTGGCCATTTTTCTGTATATGTGGTGCTGGGGAATCGAACCCAGGGCCTCATGTATATGAGGCAGGCACTCTTGCCACTAGGCCATATCCCCAGCCCCATCCTTCCATTTTCTTGTTAGGCTGTTTTTCTTCTTTTTTTTCTTGTCTTTAGTGAGCTGCTCTTTCTGTTGGGCTCTGGCTATTGTAGTTTCTTTCTATTTCTGTCTGTGTGTCCTGTACGATTTCTGTTGGGTGGGGTTCCCCTCTTAGAATTCGCTGTAGGGCTGGTTTTTTATTCACATACTCCTTTAGATCCTCTTTGCTATGGAAAGATCTGGTTTTCCCCTCGAATATGAACTACAGCTTCGCTGGATATTTTATTCTCGGTTGGCAGTGGTTGGCCTGTAGGACTTGGATGGTGTTCTTCCATTTTCTTCGCGTGTGGTAGGTTTGTATGGAGGGGTCTGCTGTTATTCGGATCCTCTTCCCATTGTAATAAATTTCTTTCTTTGCTTTGGCTGCATTCAGAATTTGCTCTTTATTCTTGAGATCTGAAGTCTTGATTATTATGTGCCTGGGCGTGGCTTTTCTAGGGTCTGGTCTGCCAGGTGTTCTATATGCTTCGGTTACCTGAATGAGGTCCCTTGTGAGATTGGGGAAGTTTTCTGCAATCACTTTATTAAAAATATGTTGAAGCCCTCTGCTCTGGTATTTGGCTCCATCTTCTATTCCAAATTATGCGCTGATTATATCTCTTGTCTTTGGCCACTAGCTCCTGGATTAGTCTGCCCCGGATCTTTACCGTTTCTTGGACTGTGGTAATTTTCTGGTCCTTATCGGCTGCATCATCATCCAAGAGAGAGATTCTGGCTTCAATATGGTCAATTCTTTGTGCTGTGGATTCAAGTGCGGAGTTTATGGTTGTCAGGGAGCTATTTTTGGTTGCCAGATCAGCTCTGATCGTGAAAATTTCTTCCTTTAAAGATTTGTATTTTAAATCTATTTTTTTCATGCATTTCACTTCTCAGGATGTTAAGGTCTTCTTTAATGGAGGTTTGCACTGTATCCATTTTTGCTTCCATTTCTTTCTTGGCTTCCTGGATGTCCTTCGAGACTTCCACTCGAAACTCCTGGAATTGTTTTCTGATTTTGTTTCTGAGACTTTCCATCATTTCTGCTATCATAGTCTCAGTTGTTTTTTATTCTCCATCTCCTCTTCAGTCGTACTGCTTTTTGGAGCTGGTGAGTTGGCTTGCCCTTTGATGAAATTTGTTATGTTTCTTTGTGATTTGTACATCAGGAGATCTGTGGGTAGCTTCCCTGGTTTGGCTTTGTGCTGGTTCCCGCTGGTCCATCAGTGGGAGACTTGTTTGTGTCCTGGCTCTGGATTTGAATTTGGCTATTGAACCTTACTGCCCAATGGGTGAGCATGACCGTCTTGGTTGTTGCCGAGGTGGTCACACTCACTGCACTTGGGGGTGGGTAGGTTCTGTGTCTTTCTCTGCGGGATAGTGTCCTGCTGCTGTGTTGTGCTGACCCTAGCATGCCCCTGGTGGGGGTTTGCTGGTCGCTGATTCAGCATGGCGTGGAGGCTTTTCTCTTCTTTGGTTCTTTTTTCCACTTGGTATCTTGGTCAGAGGAGCTCACCTCTCAGGTGGTTCACCCTCCTGTGTGGATTGCTCCGGGCCGGTGTTGTTGAGGGGGCGGCCCACCCACCTGTGCAGAGATGCACCTAGCAGAGCAGGCGCTGTCGCAGGGGAGCCCTGCCCACCTGTGTGAAGTGCGCCCACCAGAGCGGGCGCCGCCAGGTTTGGGCAGGAGATCCTCTTGCTGGAGGGCTAGCATGTTGGTCCATGCTGGCCCTCGGGGGGGCATGTGTGTGTGCACTCCAGTGCTTCCTCCAGGGGCATGCTGCCCCGAGCTGCCGGAGGGCACTTGTGCCCTCCTGCAAGTCCGCTGTGGGGGGGGGGGGTGCGGTATGCGCAAGCCCCAGCTGGGCCAAGTGTCCAGGCACAGGTTGGTACACACAGACTCTGTGCCTCAGCTTCAAGGGGGGCGTGTGTTCGAGCCCAGTGAGCCTGTGACTGCTGTTCAAAAAGTCCGCGAGGACCAGGTGCCTCAGGTGGGGCTTCCAATGCCCACTGGTCCCCAGGCCCCAGTTGGGGAGGGGGCAGGGCCACTGCGGCTCAGCTCAGGCTCCTCTGCTGCCTTGGCGCTGCTCCGCCCCTGCTAGCTCCGGTGTCCTCCCAGAGTCTGCAGGGGCCCCTTGCCGCTTGGCTTGTGGCTGGCTCCTTTGTTCCCTCGGAGTAGGGAGGGAGGCGGAGGGAGGGAGCTCTAGCCTCCTTGCAGGCCTTGAGTCTCTGCTAGAGCTGGTCTCCCATGGGGGAGGGGCGGTGGTAATGGGGAACTTACTGGTCCCGGATTGTGTGAGCGTCCGCTGCCAGGGGCTCTGGGCTCCTCGGGGCTGTGGTGCTGGGGTGCAGCGATCGGTCGTTTGGTGGTGGTGTCCCCGGCTCTCCCCGTCTGCCTCACCCGGTTCCCCTGCTACCTACGTACAATCCCGGCCATTCGGTCCCGCAGCTCTGCACTCAGTTCTAGGGTCTTTGGAGCTCCTGGCGTCTGGACTCTGTGCTCCTGGCATGACTTTTCGACAGTTGGTTTGCTGGCGCCGGGTCCCCTTTCCCAGCCTGCTCTGTTCGGGCCAGGGTCGGTGGGTGGGGGAGGGGTACCCCGGAGATTTTCCGGCTCCGTGCAGGCTACAGGCTCTTCTTTTTTTTTTTTTTGTTCTTTTTTGTTTCCTGAGTTCCTCTGTTGCTTCTGGTTGTTGGGTTTGCTGGATTCTTGATGGGGTGTTGGGTGCTGGAGTTCCCAGCTCACTATTCAGTTGGAGTGAGTTGGGGTGCCTCCCTACTGTGGCGGTGCCATCTTCTGTCTCCCCATAAGACTCTTATCTCCAATAAACTACTCAGAAAAATCTGAAAGTGACACAGTGGCTCAAGTGGGAGAGCACTAGCCTTTAGCATAAAGAGGCTCAAGGACAATACCCAGGCCCTGAGTTCAAGCCTTGGGACAAGCAAAAGAGCAATAAAACATAACAAAACAAAAGAGTCTCACAGACTTTCCTTCCCAGGCTGGCTTCAAACTATGAGCCTCAGATCTCAGCCTCCTGAGTAGCTAGGATTACAGGTATGAGCCAATGACACCCAACTTAGTCCTATTTTCTAGAGTAGCAATCAGCTACTAATCATCCTGTTACCTTGTGTGGTCAAGATGCCCCCAGGACTACAAGCCAGCTCTAGAAGGCAGGCTGGCCCTTCTTGATCTGTTGTGTTCTGACTCACCCTAAGTGCCCAAGCAGGCTCTCAATTCATATTACTGGATTAAATAAAAATAGGCTGGGTTATCACAGTGGGCCTAGTCCTCTTCATGAGCTAGGACGGCTTCAACCAGTGTTTGGGAGATGGAGTGCCCCTCCATGGGGGAGAGAGGCAGAGCAGCTTTCCTGGTAGAGTGACCTGAGAGGGACAAGACATGTGGAAGGCAGTGAAAGATGGATTTGGCAGTGGCTGGGCTCTGGACATCAATAATAGGGTGGAAAATATGGTTTTCCTTCATAGGCAATGGGAGATGAGGGACTTGAATTAGCCAGGGGATGCAAGTGATATTCTTTCCTTTATTTTATTTTATTTGGTGCTAGTCCCTAGGCTTGAACTCAGGGTCTGGGTACTGTCCCTGAGCGTTTTTGCTCAAAGTTAGCACTCTACTACTTGAGGCAAAGCTCTATTCCCAGCTAATTTAGTAGCTAATTAGAGGTAAGAGTATCATGGACTTTCCTGCCTAGGCTGGCTTTGAACTGCAATCCTCAGATCTCAGCCTCTTGAGTAGCTAGGTTTATAGGTAGGAGCTACGGGGCACCAGGCTTGAGCTGTTTTTTTTTTTTTTTTTGGCCAGTCCTGGGCCTTGGACTCAGGGCCTAAGCACTGTCCCTGGCTTCTTTTTGCTCAAGGCTAGCACTCTGCCACTTGAGCCACAGCACCACTTCTGGCCATTTTCTATATATGTGGTGCTGGGGAATTGAACACAGGGCTTCATGTATATGAGGCAAGCACTCTTGCCACTAGGCCATATTCCCATCCCCTTGAGCTATTGTTTTGATCCCCTGCAGATCATCCCTACCCCCATTCCAACCTCACAGAGCACACTGGATCAGGCTGGGCTTATCTGTGCCTGCTTGCTCTGTGCTCATTGCTTTAAGTGAGTGGAATCCCAGGATGAGGGTGTGTGGCAGGTCCTAGATGCAGAAGGAGGCGGCTTTGGCTCTGAAGGGGGAGGCATTATTTATGGCCTACTCATCCATGGCCTCTAGACACAAATGGCACTCAGCCCTTAGAATGCCTCTTCATGAATCTCCATCTTCAAATCTAGAAGTGAATGGTACAGAGACCTTTGGCTGGTACACCATGAATGAGAACACATTTAGAGCCCAAAGCCAAACCAACTCATTAGCACAGACACCTGGAAATTGACTTTCTTGCAATCTCCCCATACACACACACACACACACACACACACACATACACACACACATACACACACATGTCTGCACACTGTCACATATACACATTGATGGAGCCCTTGATAGATCAAGGCCCATGGTAAAGCACTTGTTCCCCAAGACCTCTAGTTTATACTGGGAACTAGTTATAAATCTCCCTCTGGCACTTACCTTCCCTTGCAATGATAAAGAGCATGTCACATCACACTAAGTGTGACACTTAATCAAAATCCATCTTCTTTAAACCCTAACCTCTAGCATGTAAGAGTAACCAAGGCCAAGGGAAAAGACCGGAAACCGATTCAGGTGGCAGGTGCTTTGATTACGATGAACAGATTTCCTTTAATGTACTTTCATCAGAGTTGTAAGATTCTGAATCTGTCCCCTTTGTCAAGCACACACACACACACACACACACACACACACACACACACACACACACACACACCTCTCTTCAGCTGGGAGTAGGCCATGATTCCTCTGAATCCTCTTCAGTAATGATTGTCAGGACTTCTGATCTTCCTTCCCATACGCAAGTTTGCAGGAACGGAAGCCTAGGCCTAGCTAGCATTGGGTCCTTCCTTAAGTGGTACTGAAATACTTTTAATCTGTAGGCCCTGGAAAAGATTTCCCATGCCTAAATCCTTAAAGGAATTCTTTAGGAACATTTCTTAAAGGAAATCTTTAGCCAGATTTCTGGAATAGGAAATTCTCTGCTTCATAATACTAGAGGGGGCTGAAGCAATTGTCCATTTCTATTGCATGCGTCATGGTTTTTCCCATGACCTATTAGGGGTTTTTGTTTACAAAGTTTAACCATTAGCTAGATTAGATAATTTTCTTTCAGTTTATTGAATTCCACTTAAGCATGAGTTATATATCCTAAAAAGATCTATTTCTAGTTTTTTAAAAAAGGAAACAATTTGCAGTCGGTAAACAAGGTGCAACAATGCAATGAATGGTATACGGCAGAGGAGACAAAGTGTGTGCCAGAATTCCAAAGCCAGGTCAGTCGACAAGAGAGGAAGTTGGAGCATCTAAAAATGTTCACATCTGGGTATCTACTAGTGCCCAGGTGTGAGCACGGAGATACAGTGATGTACATAGTGTATAACGCTCGTATGAGGTGCTTCCATTCTAGTGAAGGCTGGACAATAGTTTCAACTTTTGGAAATTTGACTTTAAACAGGGTCTCTCTGTATAGCCCAGACTGGCCTCAAACTCATGATCCTCCTGCCTCTACCTCCTGAGTGCTGGGATTAGTGCACTACCACATGCAGTTGCTTTGGCTTTTGAACACACACTGTCAAACTTTATGTATTGACCCTCTTCCCCTTCCTTTTGTGGGTTGATTCTGGACTGTCTTGGTGAGTTACTGCTGATGTCACTCTGGCGGGACTCCTGCTTGCTTTGTGCCATGTCAGCTGCCTTGCCTGTTGATTCTCCAGTGTCAGTTCCTTCATTAGTCACTAAAAGTGAGCAGAAATGAAAACCACGGACATATGAATCCTATTGGCAAGTAGCACAACACCTGTAATTGCAGCACTTATGAGGCTGAAACAAGATCTTAAGTTTGAGATGAGCATGGATAATGAAACCTGTAGTTTCATCACTTCCTTTAGATTGAGACGAAAATAGAAGCCATGAAGGGGGAGAAAACAAAGAAAAATTAGAGAACTCATCTAAAATATACAGTAGGAATCTTAAGTATGAAATTTAGCAGATGTAATATAATAGGGTGTTTTAAAATATAATTTTATTTTTTTAAGGAGTTGTACAGAGAGGTTGCAATTCCATAAGTTGGGTAATGAGTGCAATTTTTCTTGAACAATCCTTCACTTTCCCCCAACTTTCCCCTCCTATCCCTGCCCACAAGTTACATAGTTTTTTTTTAATAGTGTATATTGAATACCATGACTGCATTTGTTTGCATTTTCCTCCCTCAATTTCTGTGCCCTTGCTTAAAAGGAAAAAAAGAAAAAAACCACCAAAACTACAACAAAAACTGTATTTCTATTTCTTGGAACTTGTTTTGATAAATAGTATTTTAGCTGTTCAGAGAAGTTATACCTTTAGGTTCTTCCTCTAAGCGTATCCTTTAGTCTGACTGCTTGTGTGTGAATGCCTAAAGGCCTGTATAGATGATCATGTTCAGCTATATTTTAGATCTAGCTTCCACATATGAGAGGGAACATGCGCTGTTTGTTTCTCAGAGCTTGGCTTACCTCACTTGATTTGTTCTAGGTCCATCCATTTCCGTGCAAATGACATAATAGTATTCTTTCTAATGGATGAATAAAATTCCATTGTGTATATGTACCACATTTTTTAGTTAGTTTGTTTGTTTGTTTGTTTTGGCCATCCTTGGAGCTTGCCTCAGGCCCTGAGCACTGTCCCTGGCTTCTTTTTGCTCAAGGCTAGCACTCTGCCACTTGAGCCACAGTGTCACCTCTGGCTGTTTTCTATATATGTAGTACTGGGGAATCGAACCCAGGGCATCATGTATAGGAGGCAAGCACTCTTGCCACTAGGCCATATTCCCAGCCCCTGTACCACATTTTTGAAATCCACTCATCTGTTTTAGGGCATCTGGGCTGTTTCCCTAACTTGGCTATTGTGACTAGTGCAACAATGAACATGGATATGCAAGTGTTTTTATCTTAGCGTTACTTATAATGATCTGGATAGATGCCCAGGAGAGGCATCTGGGTCATAGGAAATTCTATGGTTAGTATTTTGAGGAGCCTCCAAACCTTCTCCCAGAGTGGTTGTGCTAGTTTATATTCTCATCAAGAGTACAGTAGGGTTTCGTTATCCCCCACGTCCCTGCTAGCATTTCTTACTGTTCAAATTCTCAATGTTGACCAACTGAACTGGGATGCAATAAAATTTCAAAGTTGCTTTGATTTGCAATTTCTTTATGGTCAGGGGATGTTGAGCATTTCCTCATATGTTTTTTTGTTTGTTTGTTTGTTTTGTTTTGTTTTGCCAGTCCTGGGGCTCCACAGCGCCACTTCTGGCCATTTTCTGTATATGTGGTGCTTCATGTATACGAGGCAAGCACTCTTTGCCACTAGGCCATATCCCCAGCCCCTCCTCATATGTTTATTTGCCATTTTTACTTCTTCTGAGAAGTCTCTTTTTAGCTAATCTGCCCATTTATTGATTGGTATTGATTGGACTCTTTTCAAAAAGTTCCAGTCTTTGCCAATATGTTTCTCCTACTCCATTTTGCAGTAATTTCAAAGTTTCAGGTCTGACATTGAGGTCTACTTTGAGTGAAATTGGTGCACGGTGCTAAAGTTTTGTTTAGTTTCGTTTTCTACCTATGGATGTCCAGTTTTCTTAAGCCCATATTATTGATTTGTTTTAAAATGCATCTTTCGTTCCTGCAGGGATAGAGCAGTCTTTCCTTCAAAGCTAGTAGGCAGGGCTTCAGCAACCAAGCTCTGGGTACTCCCTCTCTACCAGAGGCTTTCCTTGCCTCTGCAGGCCTGAATGCTGTGGTCAGTGTGAATAACAGAAAGAGAGGTATGGCCTGCCCTTAACCACTCACCTCCCACTCACCCAAATACCCAGCCTAGGTCACCAAGACCACCAAAGAGCTCACTGAATATAATAGGAATGTGTGACTCCCATTATGCAGAATCCACATCAGTGGGAAATCCCAGCTTGGTTAATACACAGAGCGAAGTATGTAAAGGATGGAAAACAGATTCTGGTCTATGATCTGGACAACAAACTCTTGGAAGACCAGGAAAGGGTGGTGATTAGGGCACACAGGGAACCTCTAGGGCCATTATGTCCGAGTCCAGTACACTAAGATCACTGGCTGCGCCTTGGGTGTGTCTAAGAAGACATAGATCTGTAGACCTTTTCCAGTGATAAGAATTTATATACCTAAAAATACATAAGATAAAATACCTAGCATATATCATGGCAGAAGGGAAAATAATGGTTTCCTAAAAGAGCTCATGGTACAGGCCAGAAAGAAGACATAAGTAAATAAGGAATGCTTCCTCCTTCCAACTAGGCCCAGGCTATTGATGGCAGACCAACCAAGAATACAAGCGGGGGCTGGGAATATGGCCTAGTGGCAAGAGTGCTTGCCTCCTCCACATGAAGGTCTTGGTTCAATTCCCCAGCACCACATGTATGGAAAACGGCCAGAAGGGGCACTGTGGCTTAGGTGGCAGAGTGCTAGCCTTGAACGGGAAGAGGCCAGGGACGGTGCTCAGGCCCTGAGTCCAAGGCCCAGGACTGGCAAAAAAAAAAAAAAAATACAAGTGGGAGGTTGTGCCAAGGGCAGGGGCGTATGTGTGTCAGGCCCTGCTTTAACTTGTCCAGCAACAGGCCATCCTCAGGGATAGGTGTGTGAACAATTTGGTCTTTCTACACCTGTACCTGTTGTCTAGCAGGATGGACACATGGTTGATGTTGAATGGTGGGTGGTCTTCTGAATGAGTCCATGTGGGGTGGCAGTCAGCACAAGGACAGGACAGTGCAGAGCTGTAGGGGGTATGGACAGCTTGCTGTAATAACAGGAATCTTACTCGGTTGTCAGTCAGTAGCATATGGTCGGTGTCCTGCTTTTCCGGAGCAGACCCCTGTGAAGCCTGTGGAGGAGGAAGCCACAGCACTAGGAGCCGCGAGCTGAGCCAGAGGCTGCAGAGACTGCATGGGTCTCTAGAAAAGCTCCTCCTGAAACGAATTCCTTCCACTCCCTGGCCAGCTTTGGCACTGTGCAAGTCATCTTTTTCTTTGTTGTTTTTTTTTTTTTTTTGCCAGTCCTGGATCTTGGACTCAGGGCCTGAGCACTGTCCCTGGCTTCCTTTTGCTCAAGGCTAGCACTCTGCCACTTGAGCCACAGCGCCACTTCTGGCCATTTTCTGTATATGTGGTGCTGGGGAATCGAATCCAGGGCTTCATGTATATGAGGCAAGCACTCTTGCCACTAGGCCATATTCCCAGCCCTCCTCTATGAATTTTTTTTTTCTTTTTTTCGGCTGGCGTCGGTGGGGCGCCCCACGCCCGCCCGGCCCGGCGCCCCGGCCCCGCGCCCACCCGGCCCCGCGCCCCGGCCCGCGCAGGGAAGCGCTGTTGCTTGTGCAGCTCCAGCGCCGCAGCCACCGCGATCTGCGGGCCGGAAAGGCTGCCAAGCGCTCATCTGCGCCCTTCTTGACACCGCGTCCGCTAGCGGCCAAAGCGGACGGGCAACACGAGGGCGGCGGGGCGGCCTCTATGAATTTTTGTGATGAGAACCTCTGTATTTTAATCCCTTTATTACAAAATTATTTCCATCTATAGAAGTGGAGAGAACCATATAAAGAATCCTGTGTACCTACTGTCTAGATCTAACCATGAATATCTTGGGTATATTTCTTTTATCTTGTTTCTGAAGTGTTTAAAAACAAATTCTAGCCAGGTGCTGGTACTCAGGCCTGCAATCTTAACTACATAGGAGATTTGAGGATTGGTGTTTGAAGCCAGCCCAGGCAGGAAGGTCCATGAGACTCTTATGTCTAATCAGTGACCAAAATGTCAGAAGTGGATCTGTGGCTCAAGCGATAGAGTGCCAGCTTTGAGCACAAAAGCTCAGGGACAGCACCCAGACCCTTGGTTTATGTCCTAGGACCAGCACAAAACAACAATAACTATAACAACAACCCCCCGCAAATTCCATTTAAAAATGCAAAAGTTACAAGAAAAACAAATCCCAGGCATTAATTTCACCTTTAAATATTTCAATAAAAAACCTTTTTGTTTTAAAGCCAGGAAAGGTGACTTACTCTGAGCCAACTCAGAAGGTTGAGATCTGATGTTCCAGGCCCCAAACCAGCCCAGGCAGACAAATCCAGGAGACTCTTATCTTCAATTAACCAGCAAAAAACTACCGGTGGAGGTGTGGCTCAAGTGGTATAACCCCACCGTTAGCAGAAAAAGCCAAGCAAGAGTGGGAGGCTCAGTACTATCCCTTCCTCCACACAAAAGTGAAGTGGGTTTTTTTTTTTGTATAAGCACACATACTACAACTAATAATACTCTAATATTTTCTAATATACAATCTCAATTTGAATTTACCCAAATTAACTTAAAATTATTTTCTTACATTTGGATTTTATTCAAACCAGGTCTACACCCCTTGCATCTGATTGTTACCTCTTCAGTTTCACTAGATTAGAGGATCACTTTGAAGTACAAACCAGTGGACTACTTTCTCTCGCTCCTCCTTCTGGCCCAGGGAAGTCCCATGAGTTCACCCAAGTCACTCCAAGGTCCCACCCTCCCAGTGCAGGTGGTCAGATCAAGATGACCAGGGGCTGATGAAAACCCAGAAATCCTCAACTTATGCAGAGGAGCTGGGCAGGCACCCACCTTAGGATCTTCTGGTGACAGCTCCTTTGCTCCTCCAATGAGAAGGATGTGAATCTCTGGGGAGCCGTCCCTATGACCCCAGCAAGTCCCCTTGACTCCTTAGTCAGGAGACCATGGCTACCCAGAGGGTGGGTGGCACTTGGAAGGAAGTCTCTTGCAGCCACGCCCACCAGCCAGTACTGCACTGCAAATGTGCACGTGCAGTGCAGTTGGGCAGGGTGCTCACCGACAGTTCCGAGCTCCCTCTGAGATTTCAACAATGCGCTCCACTCGGGCCTCCCACATTGAAAACTTTGATCAAAAGAACAACATTTCCTCCACAGGAGATGGAGAGCCTGGTGCCTGAGCTTTGCACCCACCTGACACTGCTGCCCTGGACCTCTTGAACCACACAGGAGCCATGTGGGCCAGCACCTAGAGCAGCAGCCCACTGCCCCCAGAGGCAGGCTGGAGAGGGCAAGCCAGCATGTGGACCACAGCTGTGCTCCTGGCCCAGGCCTTGTATAGCTGGGCCTGCGTTTCTGCTCCTATCTGCAGGAAAAATGTGTTCCTTTTGGAGCACGTTCCTTGATGACCTACTTAGTGCTGCTGGAAGGGGGGGGGGTGGGCGGGGAGAGCTCTCCTCTCTTTGGTCCCTGGAAGGTGCTGCTCTCTGGGACTCAGGATGGAGTTCCGTCTATACCCACCATGGGAGCTCTGGGAAGAGGCTGCCCGGCTGGCCTACACATGGAGCCCAAGGATCTTGGCAGCTGGGAAAGCTGGCCTGCTTCTGATCAATTTTATCTGTAAAGTATTCCGAAAATTTCTCCCCCAGAGAACACGCTGACCCTCTGAAGGAGGGAATGCAATGTGGGTCTCCTGTTTGAAGACACTCTGGGTTTTGATGAAGCTTAAGCAGAGACCCTAGATAAGCCTCAGAAGATGAGCCAAGCGGGTGGGGAGGGAGGGGCTCCTGGGCTGAGCCTCCACGTCCTCCCCGGCCTTCCATTTTACGTGTTTACCAATTGTAAAAGCCGATCCAGCTGCTGGGAGGAATTGCTTCCAGATGACACGATGAGAAAGGAAAACATGCATTCTAAAAGAGCTGCAGAATGAAAAGCAGAACATGTAGGCTCTGTGGGCTAGGATCTCAGATGGGCTATTTCCTGATATTGTGCAAGAAGCCAGCGCCAGGGGAAAGGAACAAGAACAGAGCAAATGTCTCCCTGCCAGAGTCAAGAGACCAGAGCTGGAACCCATCTTGGCAGAACTTGGGGGAAAATCACTTGACCTCTCTGGGCCACTATATATATATATATATATTGTTTCTCTTGCTGGAAAATGACTTCCTACATTCCATGGGGGAATCCCTGAGATGCCCCCCAGGAGGTGTTCTGTGGGCTCAATTGTGGGCTCAGAAACCGATGAAAAGCAAATACATTTGGCTTTTGAAACTGGGATGCTTTCCACAGCCCCCACCCCCCAAGTGCAGAATTTGCTGTGCTGGCTTTCTCAAAGATTTTAGAAGCTCTCGAACAAGCTGGAATTAAAGTGTCCCTTTACTAATTCCGTTTTCCAGGTCACTGGATAAACCTACTTAGAGTGGTTTGGAAGAGGGTTAGGGCGTTCACATCTCTTCCAAGTCGACTTTCCAGGCAGGGGCAGGCCGCAGCTGGAGACTCCATTGGCCAGTGGCCGAGCTCTTATAAACTACACATTTTTTAAGGGCCTGGAGAGCACACTATAACTTTGTTTTATTGCATTAAAATGGAAACGCTTAAAAGCAGGACCTACAGTCCCAAATCTGCCTGCCCAGAGCAAAGCCAGAAAGCCCAGCAGCCCCACTGGCCAGGACAAAGGAACCCAACCAGGGGCTCCCATTACCTTTGCTGCCTCTGCCTAGGGCCATTCTCTTAATCCTTTTCTGGGGCAAAGTGGACCTTACTAGGGGTTGAATGACCTTAAACCAAGGGACATCTCCTTACACAGGTGCTATAGTCACTAGATAACAGTAGATGTGTTCATCACATTTTAAATTCATAATCCCAGTTACTTTGGATGCGGAGATTACAGTTTGAGGCCAACTCAACAGAAAAGTTAGCAAGACTTCATTCATCTCAACCAAGACTGTGTGTGTCTGTAGCCTATCATCTCACCTATATAGGAAGTATAGGGAAGAGTATTATAGTCTGAGACTGGTCTGGGCAAAAAGTACAAAATTCTATTTAAAAAAATAATAACTTAAAGCACAAAGGTCTGGAAGTGGGGGTCAAGTGCCTGTCTAGAGCCCCAGGCCCTGAATTAAAAAAATCCTGGTACTGCCAAAATGTCTTTTCAAAAATAAAGTACAATGTATCCATCTTCGTTAGACACATTTCAAGTGCTACATGCAGTAGTGACAACTGTCAGAGATAGCAGAGACCCAATGAACGCACACATATAGATTTAACAAATACTTATGGAGTACCACCACAGTAAACAAAACATACAGAATCTCTGCCTTTGGAGAGTTTATGTTCTAAGCAGGAAGATGAATGGTAGACAAGAAACCTAATGAGTAAGTCACTTTTTCCATCAGTTGCTATTCCAGATGGAAACCGATGACACACTCAGTTAAGGAAGGGAGAGGGAGAATTTACCAAGATGTGGGCAGAGTTCAGGGAAAGCAAGTAAGAGTGTAGTATCAGAGTTTTCCACTGTGAGGAGCTATTCCTGCTGGGGGGGGGGGGGCCTGGCCCAGCAAGAGCTGGGGCAGCTCCCATAAGACAGTATGGAGCTATAGGGACAAGGCTGCCCAACAGGAACAGCCTCTGCTAGGGAAATGGCTTACAAAGAGCACCCTGGTGGACAGTGGTCTAAGGCCTTTGAGACCACTCTGCTGTTCCCTTCTCAGAGCTCCTGCCCCAGCTTCCCACAGGTCTAGCCCCAGGGTAATCAGAGGCAGGTTATAAGAGTAGAGTCCAGTTCTTTCTGTGGCATGATAGTATCTCACATAATCACAGCTCTTGCAAGGGAGAAAACTGCAAGACAAGAGGTCAAGAGTTGAGAGGAGGAGGAGCGGGTCACAAAAGCCAAGGAAAAGAACTTGCTTGGAGCATAAAGCTTTTCCTTCACCATGCTACCTACTTCCTTAGGCTATTTTGCTGTTTACCTATGATTAATTGTGTCTCCACCTCTGGTGCTAGCATTCCTATGTCTCTTCTTTGTGCTACATACATGCTCTGTTCTCTCTGGAACCCAAACAAGTCTTATAAACCAGAAAAACAAACAAACAAACAAAAAACTAGAGGAGTCCTGCTCAACCATCAGGGAATCTTATACCAATAAGGACTTTAATTTTAAAAAAATTATAGACTGTGTGTATGTATGCACATGCATGTGTGTACGTGCGTATTTATACTAGTACTGGGGCATGCTCTCAGGGCCTTTCACACTCATTCAGCTCTTCCCACGGAAGGCTAGCTTTCTACCACTTGAGCCACAACCCAGCTTCCAGCTTTTGCTCGTTAACTGGAGGTAAGAGTCTCTCATTTGTCTGCCTGGGCTGGCTCCAAATGGAGATTCTCATGTCTTAGCTTCCTGCATAGCTATGATTATAGGCATGAGCCATCAGTGCTTGGTTATGAATAGACCATTTTTAGAACAGAAAATAATTTTGCGGAACAGTTAGGGAGGCAGCATAGAAAGTTTTCATATACCCCACACCAGCTTCCCCTTTACTAATATCTCACACTAGCATGGAACATTTGTTAAAATGAGTGAACAAATAATAGTGTATTTATTATTAACTAATACTTTTATTGTTTCTCTTAGTTTTTTACCACCAATTGGATCTGTCTCCATGCCTGCTCTGTCACTGCTGGCTGTCTTTTCCAATCCCCTTCTAGGCTTTCAAAGGCCAATAGAGAAACAGTGTATTCTGTAGTGACCAAGAAGGTGCCGTGTAGTGAGATGGAAGCATCAAAAAAGTAGAAAGCACTCAACAGGTTGAGGTTTGTAATCCCAGCCATTCAGAAGGTAGAGATCAAGAGACTTGAGGCAGCCTAACAATCTGAAAAATAACTGAAGCAAAAAATTCTTGGGGTGTGACAAGTAGTAAAGCACCTGCCCAGCAACTATAGGACCTAGAGTTCAAAGTCCAGTAACAGGGAGGGAGACAGAGAGGAAGAAAGAAGGGAAAGACAGGGAGAGAGGAAGGGGAAGGAGAAGGAAAGGGAGAGACAGAGAACTCCATAAAGGCCAAGTGTTTGTAATAGCCTCCTCCCTAGCCCTCAACATCTGGGCAGCTGCTTATCAAAGCCATCACTGAAAAGTTCCCCTAGACTCAACGTTAAAACCTTCATAGCCAAGGTTCAATTATAAAAACAGAGCCTTGCATTCTAACATTGATACAAGACTCTGGCGCTCACATGTGCAAGGCTAGTACTCTATCACGGAGCTGCTTTCTCAGAATACTCCCCCTCCACATATATATGATTTAAATTTTTAATTTTAGGTCAGGCACCCATGTCTTAGCTACTCAGGGAGCTGAAATTTGAGGATCATGGTTTGAAGTCAGCCTAGGCAGGAAAGTTTATAAGATTCTTATCTCAACTACCAAAGAGCTGAAAGTGGAGGTGGGGTTCAAGTGGTAGAGCACTAAAGCTCAGGGACAGTGCTTAGGCCTTAAGTTCAAGCCCCAGGACCAGCGCACACACACACACACACACACACACACTCTCTCTCTCTCTCTCTCTCTCTCTCTCTCTCTCTCTCTCTCTCTCTCTTAAAAATACATATTTATTTATCTGTGATACTACTGAGACTTAAACTAAGGTCACTTGCTCTGCTTGCTTGTTCACAGCTGGTACGTTACCACTTGAGTCATGCCTCTAGTTCTGCTTTATATTGATTAACTGGAAATGGGATCTCACAGATTTTTCTGCCCTGGTAGACTTTGATCTTTGATCCTCATTCTCCTCTCAATCTCCTCAGTGGCTAAGATTACAGACATGAGCCACCAGCAACAGGCCACATAAAGGTATGAGCATATGTTGTACCAGGGGGTTTTGTTGTGATATTTCCATACATGCATACAATGCACCCAGCAACCTTATTTCTCTACCGTTTCTCCTTATCCTCCCTCCTTATTTTTTGGTTTTTGTTTATTTTTTATTCATTGTAGGGCTTGAACTCTGGGCCTAGGCACTGTCCCTGAGCTCTTCAGCTCAAGGCTAGTGCTCTACCACTTGAGCCAAAGCGCCACTTCTGGTTTTCGGGTGGTTAATTGGAGGTAGGAGTCTCACTGATATTTCTGCCCAGACTAGCTTTGAACTGCGATCCTCAGACCTCAGCCTCCTCAGTGGCTAGGATTACGGTCATGAGCCACTGGTGCCCAGCATATCCTTCCCCCTTCTAAAAATAATTTCAATACAACTGTGTGCCAGTGGCTCAGGCCTGTAATCCTAGCTACTCAGGAGGCTGAGAACTGAAGATCAAGGTTCAAAGCCAGTTCAGGCAGAAATATCCATGAAACTCTTATCTCTAATTAATCACAAAAGGAGTCAGAAGTAGAGCTGTGGCTCAAGTGGCGTAGTGCTAGCTTTGTGCAAAAGAAGCTCAGGGCAGCACTCAGGCCCTGAATTCAAGCCCAGGACCGACACACACACAAAAAGTGAAATTAATAATTTCAATGGGTTTCATTGTTCTATTTTCATACATGTAAATGGAGTACTCTACTCCCCATCAAAGCCTGTTTTTCTTTCCCATCATTCACTTTTTTGGTTTCACCATAGTATTTTTTTTTTTTTTTTTTTTTGGCCAGTCCTGGGTTTTGGACTCAGGGCCTGAGCACTGCCCCTGGCTTGTTTTTGCTCAAGGCTAGCACTCTACCACTTGAGCCACAGCGCCACTTCTGGCCATTTTCTGTATATGTGGTGCTGGGGAATTGAACCTAGGACCTCCTGTATACGAGGCAAGCACTCTTGTCACTAGGCCATATCCCCAGCCCTCACCATAGTATTTTATGAGACAGTATCTTGCTACAACAAAGCTCAAGCCGGCCTTAAAAAAGGATATGTAGCCAGGCTGGCCTCAAACTCACAGTCCTTCTGTCTCAAACTCTCAATGCTCAGATTACAAGCACATGCCCCTATATCTGGCTGATATGAGACTGTTAACTGTGTATGAGTTTGCACCAGCTTTCCAGTAATACTTTCTTTTATGTTTCAAAATCCAATCTAGAACACTTCATAATACTTAGTTAGATGACTCCTTAGTCTTCTCTAATAGGTAATAGTTTCTCAGGCTTTCCTTACATTTATGTCTTTTGTAACATGTATTTCAATTGGTGTTTGTCTGATAATCTTCTCAGGGCTGGACCGAGGATGTGAATTTTGGGGAGGAATGCCAGGAGGGGACATGCCTTTCTCCTTTCATGGAATCAGAAGTGTCAGCATGATGTCATTGTGACAGTTGACAGATAATGTTAAGCTTGATCACCTCCCTTTATCCTCCTCCCCTCTCCCCCCTTCTCTCTCCTCTTCCCTTTTTGTCTTTCTCTTTGTGGTCCTAGAGATTGAACCCAGGCCTTTGCACTTGCCAGGCAAGTGCTCATAGCCCTCTAATCTTTCCCCTCATACTCTGTGAGAAGCACATGGCTAAGTTCAGCTCACACTCCAGGAACAAGGAATTAAGTTTCTTTTCTGGAGGAAGGAATATCATAGAATTCATGGATATGTGATTGTAACCTAACACTATTATTGTTTCATTGCTCAAATTGTTCCAGCTTGGGACACTGGAAGCTTTATCAGGTTTGCTGCTGTGGCCTTTTGCTATGGCTTCATCCTTCCTTCGTGTTTTGTGCCCCCTCCCTCAACTCTGTATGTTGAACACTTTCCTTTCCACCCATGTAAAATTCTCCAGGCCCACCATGTATGTTCCACCCCTCCTCCATTGCCCCATCCCCATCAGGTGCCAAGTCGGGCGGGGGGTGGGGTTCCCAGGACATTTTGACTGACCCTGTTGCTGTGCTGCAAGTCATTTCATGTAGGCCCCAGATCCGATCAGAGTTTTAAGCAACTCCCCCAGTGATAAAGGTGGGCACATTCTCCTGTGTAAGCCTGAGAGGGGAATTACTGCCATGCTTCCACCTGGAGGTTCTGCAGGGTGGCAGAGCCTGTGAAGCAGACCACCTGCCTGGCCAGAAATCCTACTGTGTTGCAAACATATTGTTCACTGCTTCCAGTGAGGTGACTGGCCCGAGGTCATGACCCCTGGAAGCAGACTGCCTGTTTGTTCAGAAAATCTCTCTGTGCATCACTTTCTTATCTGAAAAACAGGGGGAATACTATGGCGGGCTCTTAGAGATGGTAGAGGATTGAGTTAGGGTGTATAAAACACTCAGAACAAGGTGTAGGATGTAGAAGGCATTGGCTGACTATTAGGTACTATTGTTTTGTAATTATAATTGTTGCAGGCCAAATCTCTGGCTCTTTGGTATTGTCCTATTTTTGATTGGTAGGGGAAGCGTCACGGTAGAAAAGTTAAATTATCAGGTTGGAGGCGTGGTTCAGGTGAAAGAGTCCCAGCCAATGAGGGAAAGTGTCAGATATCAAGCTCAAGTCTTGGTCTCAGGTAAAAAGAAAAATGAAGCTATTTAGCTTTTTCCATAAAAATAGTGAAATTTAATGTAACAGTTAACACTGTATACTTTAAGTTCAAATGCATAACCAATTTGATCATTGTCCTGTGCTGCTAACATTTTCTCTTTGGAGGAGTTGACAAATGCCTGAGACAGAATTACTCAACTCACATTTGTCTCACATCAATTCATGAGCCCCAAATGGCTTGTACCTTTGGGGAAATTCCTTGTACATCCATCAGATTTGGCCATTAAAAGATAATAACCATGATCAGCCAATACTGAGGGATCCATTTGTGGGGGGGGAAAAGCACTGGAACCAATACAGTTAGCGGTACAATAATTAGGACGCAGGAGAGACTATTGGCATTTGGAAGTATTTTCTCAGAGAAAATGCCCAATGGCTTACAGTTTGGGGGACATTCATAGGCAATGACATTGGCACTTATTGCCTTAGCATGACTGTTGTAGCCCTCTCTCCAGGTACGCAGTCAGCATCCTCAGCCAACTCTGCTCTGTCTTAACTCTAGCATAGAACAGAGTATCATGAGAAGGCCCTCACTCCCACTCAAACCCCATGAGTTCTTAAAAATTATTTTATTAGCATACATTAGCTATATAAAAGAATAGGTTTATTATAACATTTTCAGAATACTTTGATCGTACTCATCCCGCCCCCACCCCAATTTCCCCCTTTTATTTCCTCTCCCTCCTCCCTGCTGCTGGTCTCTTTCCTCTTCTCAAAGAGACCCTTTTCTACTTTCATATATTTTAAACATAACTCTAAATTTTCTTTATTAGAGAAAAATGTAATATTTCTCTTTCTCAATCTGGGCTATTTTGCTTAACATGAAGATCTCCAGTTCCATCCATTTCCCTGGAAATAACATACTCTATTCTTTATGGCTGACGAATTTAGTATATACACGTGTATACACATTCATTTGTTGTGTATACATGCTATATTCTCTCTATAGGCACCCGGCTGACTCCATGACTTGGCTCTTATGAATAGTGTGACAATAAACATGGATGCTCAAACGTCCCTATTGTATGCTGGCTTAGATTCCATCAGAGTGTTCCAGCAGGGTCACAAGGTAGAGACATCCATATTGTCTTCCATAGCAGCAACACTAACTTACATTTCCACTAGCGGTATATAAAGGTTCCTTACCCCTGCATCTTCCCAGCATGTGTTTATTTTCCTGCCCATAACCATTTGACTGGGGTGAGATGGAATCCTAGGGCAGTTTTGATGTGCAATTCCTTATGGCTAAGTATCTTGGACATTTTTTTTTCCTGGTTTCATGCCAGGAGAGAGGGCCACACAATAAATAAAAGTTCCTAGACTTGCATGGCAACCTACTTCACACCACATACTTCATGCCATTTCCCTTTTGGACCAGGCCTACCTTCCCTAGCCTTCTAGAGCCTCTGCCATGCATTTTTTGTTTCTTATTTGGTCTTTGGAAACACTTGAGTTTTCCCTCATTTCAAGCCAACACAGCTGCTCAAGGTGAATGGCTGATTGCATTCTCATCATCTCCCCTGAGACGGGACTCCCTGGGAGTTAGACCTGTGTCTGGCATCAAATCACTTGCTACATTTTGCTTAATGATTCTGTGAGGCTCGTCCATTGCAAGCATTTAGCTACAGGTACAAAAGTTGAAATCACAGTGCTGGCCTCAGGTCTAAAACCCTGAGTATGGAATGAACCCTAAAGAATAAGCTTAGTGGTCAGGCACTGGTAGCTCATGCCAATAATCTTAGATACTCAGGAGGATAAAATCTGAGGATTGCAGTTTTAAGCCAGCCACAGAAAACTCTGTGAGATTCTTATCTCCAGTTAACCACCAAAAAGCCAAAAGTGAAGCTGTGGTTCAAGTGGTAGAGTGCTAGCAGACAAGCTTAGGGACAGTGCCTAGGCCCTGAGTTTAAGACCCAGGACCTGTTACCCCCACCCCCAAACACAGAAAGAAACAAAGAAAGAAAGAAAGAAAGAAAGAAAGAAAGAAAGAAAGAAAGAAAGAAAGAAAGAAAGAAAGAAAGAGAAAGAAAAAAGAAAGAGAGAGGGAGAGAGGGAGGGAAAGAAAAAAGAAAGAAAGAGAGGGGAGAGAAAGAGAGAGGGACGAAAGAAGGGGGGAGGGAGGAAGGGAGGAAGGAAGGAAGGAAGAAAGAGAGAGAGAAAGAGTTAGAGGGAGGAAGAGAGGGAGGGAGGAAGGGAGGGAGGGAGGGAGGGAGGGAGGGAGGGAAGGAAGAGAAGGAAAGAGTAGGTTCAGTGATCAGAGCATCTCTTATCTCTTGGTAGATAAGTCTTGAAGTGATAACCATCTGGGTCTCTTTTGAGTCAGTACATGAATACAAAACAACAAAGAGCCTGTTTTGTTTCTTTTAACCAAATGTTTCCTAATCATTTCCCTTTTCATTATTTTGACACCCAATGTTTGATTTTGTAACATGCCCTCTTCCCAGATGTACTTATGTTATATTTAAAAAAAAAGAAGAAGAAGCAAACCATTTTCTAAAATGGCAAACTAAAGCCAGGCACTAGCTGCTTATGTCTAATCCTAGTTATTCAGAAGGCTGAGATCTGAGGATCACCATTGGGGGCCAGCCCAGGCAGTAAAGTCTGAGAGACTCTTATCTCCAATAAATTACCCAGAAAAAGCTGGAAGTGGTACTGTAGCTCAAGCAAAAGAAACTTAGGGATAGCACCCAGGCCCAGAGTTCAAGCCCCGGGGACCAAAAACAAATAAACAACAACAAAAAAAAACAAACAACATAAAAAACAAAAACAGATGGTGAACTAAAACTAGCCTAGTTAAGACAACTTTGCAATAATTTTGTGACAGTCCCCCAGGGGGGTCTGGGGTATCTGCCAGGGCATTGCCTAAGCAGCACTGAGCAATCCAGCCTTTTGTGGTCTTGTGAGAAGTCAGGACCAAGATATCCTGTTTCTTTTTTCTCTGAGGGGCCCCCAAATCTCTGAAGATAAAATAGCTAACATTTGTATGCCATTAATAGTTTACATTACCATATGCATGATCTCAGTTTCTCCTCCCAACATCCCTGAGGGCACGGATTGCGATTCCACTTTAGAGATGGAGAAATGAACTGGCAAAGGTTCAATGATTTCCTTTCTGCCCAGAACTCACCAGAGATTAGTAATGCCCAGACTTCAAGCACTGGGTCCTAGACCTGACGCTCCTGGCCACCATGTTTTCGTTTGGTTTGATGAAAGTCAGGACAGGGACTATAACTTCCCAGACTTGGGGTTGTAACCTTTCAAACTGTCATCCTGACCACCAGACTTGCTGAAGTTTTGTGTGGCACCTGCAGACCTGGAGCGCACAGGCCCCCAGCCTCTCCAGGAGGGGTGGGGGGGGGCGGGATGGGGGGCTCTTTGCTTCCTTCATCCCCTCCCACCCCTTGGCTCAGCCAGGAGCCCCAGCTGCGTCCAATCAGTTTCTCTAAGGAGTTGTAATCTGGCCTTATTTTGCCCGGTTGGGCGGGAGGAGCTCCCCGTGGGAAAAGCATGGTTGGAGGAAAGGGCCTCCTGCAAACCCACTGAGCGGCTTCTGACCGGCTTGGAGAGGCACTGGCTGTTTGCAGATTCTGGGTGGTTCGGAGACAGACAAGGGCTGAGCGGCCTCAGCCACCACCTCCCTGGGGAAAAGGGCAGCCTCCATCTGGGCCTGGAGCCTCGGCCCAACGGATCTGGGGATCGCCTGTACACAGGAAAGGGAAGGCAGGCGGGGAGGGGTGGGGGAGGGGGGAACGGGACAGGGGGGAGGAAGTAGGAGGGACGTGGGTCACCAGATCCTGCCTGGCCCCACGGCCACCCACCAGAGGGCTCCTGGCACCTCCAAGGCTGGAGGCACTCCCCGGGCAAGGACACGTGAGGGTCGCGCACACTCTGCCTGGGGGGCGCTGGCCAGGAAGACAGCCCAGGTCCCACTGCAGGGGGCAGTCTGGGCACAGGGGCTGGAGGACAGCGTGGGGGGAGGCACTCGTGGATTCAGCCTCTGGAGGCCATCTGGCCCTGCTTTGGGCCTAGAGGGCAAAAGCCGAGGGCAAAAGCCTAGCACACATCTGACCCCAAAGGTCAGGGGTTCCTGAGCCTAACGATGGAGGTCTTGGTTTTTGTAGGCCTCCCAGTGCAGATGAAGGAACGTGTGTGAAGGTGTGAGCTTGTGAGCCCCCACAGAAAATGGGGCCTCTCCCCAAACCTGCATGAGTGTGGGGGTAAAAGGCAACTAGTCACCTGACCAGGTGGCTGAGAATGTCCAACATGACAGGTGTGCGGGGCATTGTAGCGTGTCTCCCCCCACCCCTGCCCCCGGGAGACACCTGGCCAGCACCTCGGTTCCTGCCCTACTGAGAAGGGGGGGGGGGGGCACATCCAGGAGTGTTAGCTCCATGTGTTCTTGTGTCTGCTGAGCTTGCCTGCACGTTTCTCCGTATCCCTCCACAACCCGGCCTCCAGTGGGCCTTTGGACACGGTGTAGAAGACTGTAAGAGCCCATCTGCACACAGAGGCAGCAGGTGCAGCACCACTTTCCCAAGTCCCTAACCTGCCTCGCCCCAGTGCTGGCTGCTGTAACCTGGAGCTAATCACGATCATACCCAGTACATAAGGCTGGCAGGCGGAATCAAGGAAATGGCTTCCTCTGTTTACTAGGCTGAACCAGTAGGGATCATTTATGAAAAGAATAGAGATTTATTTGGCCTCTCAGATGCAGCGGGGGAGGGGAGGTGGCATGTGGAAGGACAAAAGAGGGTAAAAAGGACAGGGCCATGCCCACTTTTATACTAAAGCCACTCTTGTGATAACCTACTCTGGAGATAAGGACATTAATCCTTTAGGAAGGGCGGAGCCCTTGTGACCTAATCCCTTGTTAGTTGGATACCCAAAGAGATTTTCCTACAATGTTCCAGGTTATGAAAAACTGCTCATTGGACAGGATGAGTAAAAGGAAACGTAAGCTATGAAGTCTCCTGTTCGCTTAGGGCCAGAAAAATTGTATACCATGTACATCAAAACTACACAAACTGAAAAAATAAAATAAAATTGGAAGGGAGCAGGTTAAAAGTTATCATTATGCCTCAAATTAGAATTAAGAGCAATTTTTTCCCTTTATCTTTCTTGGATCTTTCCAACTTTTTAAAAGTGAGTATACATTAAAGAGTTGCTCTGGAAAGGTACTTCAAATATGTACATGGGAATATATGAAATATGTATACATTTGAATATATGAACATATATATTTACTGATAAAATGGTCATATTGTGAACAGTTATGGAAAAAATCTGTTTGGAGGGGGAAAAGATCCTGAGAACCCTACAGTAACATTTTCTAATCTTTCCTTTACATTTTCCTGATTAGTCAGTCTTTCCTGATTCTGTACTAGAAAATCAGCGCATCAGTTTGAAGTGTAGACAGCTTCTTCCCCATAATCATTATTTGTTTTACTATCTAGGAACTACTACCTTTGAAGTATCAAGATCCAAGATATTGGGTTCCTAAAAAAAAAATCTACGGTCAAATAAAGTGATTTGAATGCTCTTAATGATTAGTTCAACTAGGCTAGTGAGCTTTAACCTTCCCAGTGATTTCCTTTTTAGGCTGTAAGGTATGCTAGTGCTTTTCTGATTGCATTACCATAACACTTTTTAAAATATTCTGCAGAATGTATAACTCAGTAGTTGAGCACTTGCCTGACATACAGAGGGCTGTGGGTTTGATCTTTAGCAAAATAAATAAATATCGAAATTCACAGCTCACTGCTATCAGAGTTAACCTCCATATTTGGTACAATGCCTTGATTCGTCTGTGCACAAGGTCATATATTTAATAAAACTTTCTAGCTGGGTGTTGGTGGTTCACGCCTGAAATTCTAGCTACTCTGGAAGCTGAGATCTGAGGTCCAAAGCCAGCCTGGCAGACAAACCCAAGAGACTCCAATCTCTAGTTAACAAGTAAAACACTGGGAGGGTAGATATGACTCAAGTGGTCGAGTACTAGCCTTGAGAGGAAAGGTTAAGCAAGTGCACAAGGCACTGAATTCATTCACACACACACACACACACACACACACACACACACACTTCCTAAGTATCACAGACTTTCCTGCCCATGCTTGTCTGAAACAGCAATCCAATTTTCAGGATTACAGGTGTGAACCATTGGTGCCTAGTGAGATTTATTTATTTATTTATTTATTTATTTAATGTCACTACTGTGGGAACTTAAGGCTTGGGCACTGTCCATTAGGGTTTTTTTTTTTTTTCCTCCCTTTTCTTTTTTGCTCAAGGCTAGTGCTCTTCTGTCTTTTTGCTGGTTAATTGGATAAAAGAGTTTTCCGGACTTCTGTTTGTGCTGGCTTCAAACTCTGATCTTGAGATCTCAGCCTCCCGAAGAGCTCAGATTACAGGCATGAGTCACTGGTGCCTGGTTTATGGCTGTGATTTATAAAGCATATTGTGTACGCTTTTAATTTTTATGTACAATTTTTAGTTTTACATTCATTCCTAATTAGTAAATGTCAGGTCCAGTGTGTCTGTCCTCTGAAATTACTTGTTTTTCTTGGATAAGCCCCACTTTTCACAAACTAGATTTATGGTTTTTAGCCTTGGCTTTTCTTAAAGACAGCATTGTAATAATAATGTGGATTTCTTTTAGGCTTTGAAAATTCTTGTACAGTATTCAAATTCATGGCTAATTTGACAGCAATTTTTTATTGCATTCTCTTTAGTGACCTGCTTTTATAGAGACTTCTAAAAACAATTTCATTTTCATAACTTTAGGGTTTTGCTGTTTTGTTTCATTGTTTTAAGTAATGAACATGTTTTAGAACAAATAAATGTCTCTAAACCTACAACTCAACTGAGTTGTGTCATTTAATTTTTAAAATGCCAGTTATGATCCAGTGAATTTATTTCACTGCAGTAAAATTTACTGCCATGTTAAAAGTTGGAGCGTTAAAGAGCAGCCTTAGCTAGGCATTGGTGGCTCATGCCTATAATCCTAGCTGTTCAGGAGGCTGAGATCTGAGGATTGCAGTTCGAAGCCAGACTGGACAGAAACCTCTTTCCTGCCTATTAGACTCTTATCTCCACTAAACTACCAATAGCCGGAAGTGGAGATGTGGCTCATGTGGTAGAGTGCTGGCCTTGAACAAAAGAAGCTAAAGGACAGTGCCCAGGTCCCCAGGCCCTGAGTTTAAGCTCCAGGAACAGAAGAAAAAAAAAAAAAAAAGAGTAGCCTAGCCTTCAGGGTGCCCTGGTTACTGTGCCAGTCCCAGGCTGTGAGAGCAGATTAGAGAGTGTCTGCTCATCTGGAGAGCTGTTTAAGAATTGTTAAGGAGCTGAGAATATGGCCTAGTAGGGTGCTTGCCTCGCAAACATGAAGCCCTGGGTTCCATTTCTCAGCACCACATATATAGAAAAAGCCAGAAGTGGCACTGTGGCTCAAGTGGTAGAGTGCTAGCCTTGAGCAAAAAGAAGCCAGGGACAGTGCCCAGACCCCAGGACTGGTGCAAAAAAAAAAAAAAAAGTATTATTTTTTAGCTAAGCACTGGTGGCTACTCAAGAGGCTAAGAATCAAAGGATTGAAGTTCAAAGCCAGCCTGAGTGGAAATGTCTGTGAGACTCCATCTCCAAAATAATTTTTTTAAATGGACTGGGGATACTAGAGACATGGTTGAGGTCCAGCTGAGTAAGCACATGGCCCTGAGTTCAAATCCCAGTATCACCACAAAAAGTAAAAATAAAAAACAGCAAAACAAAGCAAAAGTATTCTGTAAGGCTTCTACTATATTAAAATTTTGTTAGATTATATTTCTGGATCAACCACTAGGGGTTAGAAATCTCATTGCAGTCAAGCTTTGACTATTATAATTTAAGTTTTAAAAATACCTGGCCTGGATCTGAAGCTTTTGAGCTTACATTTAGTACTAATGGCCCATAAAGTTCATGCTACATGCTTAACCAGCCAGCACTGAACCATTTGATTATATCTTTTTTTTATGGACAGAACGAGGAGACTGATTAAATGTCTATGCTAATCTATGTGAACATTTTTCCTGATTCATGACAATAATGGAAGCTTCTAAGAACCCCAGTTTACTTTCTTCATAGACACAGAACTTGAAAGATATTTCATGGAGCCAGAAAATATGACAAGCTAGAATATTTGAGTTGAAATCAAGACCTTCCTTCTCTCTGACAGAAGTTCTCAGATACAAAGGAAGCGACAACAGACACATATGTATTTTCCTGCATTGACAGCTTCATTTGCCCTGGTCCACAGGCCTAGTTCTCAGAAGTGTACCCCCTTTCAAAATGCCTGTTGTTTATGGGTGTAGCCATCCATGCTTATATAATTCAAGCACTTGGGAGAAAGAAGGTCAAGAATTTGAGGCTAGCCTGGCCTACTAGCACATTCTCAGCCAATCTGGGTTACATAGCAAGACTCTATCTCAGAAAACAAAATGAGACAAAACCAAAACAAAACAAAGCCTGTTCTAGGAAAATAGGGCCAATTAAAAGGATGGCTCAACTCTTGCAAAATATCTGAAAATCTCTTCCTGCAATTCACAAAGTATATGTACTTCTGACCCTTTCATGAGGGCACACACAGCCTTCATTTTTTGTAGATGCTAGGTCAGATGTAACACTCCTTATACAGAGGATGAGAGAAACCAATCAATTCTGCAAACAGGGCTGTCTTATTCTATTTTTCTATTGTAACATAATATCTGAGGCCAGGTAATTTATAAAAAAAAATAGAAGTTTATTTGGGCTATGGTTCTGGAGATTGAGAAATTCAAGAACATGAAGCTGGTATTGGCTTAGCAGCTGGTGAGGACCTCATACTTTAATACTGTAGAGGGCATCATGAAACACCATAGAGGGAGAGCAAGTTAGCTGAGTCTCTCTGTCTCTCTGTCTCTGTCTCTGTCTCTGTCTCTGTCTCTGTCTCTGTCTCTCTCTCTCTCTCTCTCACACACACACACACACACACACACACACACACACACACACACACACACACACACACAGTATTGGGGCTTGAACTCAGGCCCAAGTGCTGTCCCTGAGTTTTTTTCACTCAAGGCTAGTGTTCTACCACAGCACTACTTTCTGTTTTCTGGTGGTTAATTGGACATAAGAGTCTCACGTACTTTCCTGTCTGGGCTGGCTTCAAACAGCAATTCTCAGATCTCAGCCTCCTAGGTAGCTAGGATTACAGGCATGAGCCACCAGCACCTGGCTAATTTTCTCTTCTTATAAAGTTGACAATACTGTCATAGAAGACCCATCCTCATGACCTTATATTCCTACTTCCCAAATGTTTTACCTCCAAATGCTCACCCTTCTTCCCTCCCTCCCTCCCTCCCTTCCTTTTTTTTCTTCCCTCCCTTGCCTTCCTTTCCCTTCCCTTTCTCCCTCCTTCCTTCCTTCTTCCCTCCTTCTCTCTCTCTCCCTCTATGCTATCTCTGTGCTCCTTTTTTTCCTGTGTTTTTCTTCTCATTCTCCTTTTTTTTTAAATTCCTTTTTCTTTTCAGTGCCAGGCCTGGGACTCAAACTCAGGGCTTGTGTATGGTCATTGAGCTGTTTTGCTTAAGGCAAGTGCTCTACTACTTGAGCCACAGTTCCACTTTTGGCTTTTGGGGGCTTAATTGAAGATAAAAGTCTTATGGACTTTCCTGTCTGGGCTGGTTTTGAACCAAGATTCTCAGATCTCAGCCACCTAAGTAGATAAGGTTATATACATGAGCCACCAGTGCACAGCTCCAGCTCTCTTTCTTTATTTGAGATAGGATCTCTCTATCTAGATCAAGCTGGTCTGGAACTTAATCCTCCTGCTTCAGCCTATGGAATACTGCAATTACAGGCATGTATCACCATGCCTGGCTTTCCAAATGCTATTAACAATAAATCTGGGAATTAACTTTCCAATGCACAAAAATTTAATGGATATATTCAAAGTATAGCAGGGCTTAATGAGGGTGTATATCGTTCTCAAACCTTATCTTATTGATATGAAGAGAGTGACCTGCCTCCCAGGACCAATTAATTCATACTTGCCAGACTCACCTAAGATTTGTGAGTGAATAGAATGTCTGCTCACAATGGGGTCATTCATTTCCAGTGACCTAGTATATTTGTGTATGTTCTCCAGGAGCCCACTGTTAAATCCACTGCTAAATCTGGGGTTCCTCCCATGCTAGTAAGCAGAAGTAGACAATATACCCATGGTGCTTTTTATTGGAGTTTATTGGAGAGGAGTCTCATGACATTTCCTGACCCAGCTGGCTTTGAACTGTGATCCTCATCTCAATTTCCTGAGTAGCAGAAGTTGTAGTAGTCACAGAAATGAGAAATTTGAACCTAGACCAACATGGTGAAGATGAAGGCGGTGATCAGGAGGCTGCTTCTATAAGCCAAAATATGCCCAGTACTACAGCAGCCCCCAGAACCTAGAGAACAGGCCTGGAATAGCTTCTTCCTCTTTTTCCTCAGAAGGAAGCAACTCTGCTGTTACCTTGACCTTAGACTTTCAACCTCCAGTACTGTGAGACAATACATTGTCCAAGCCATTCGGTTTTATGGTATTTTGTTAAAGCAGCCCTAGCAAACTAATACAGATGCTTTTCAGGACTATTTCACATTGTGAAATTCCCTCACAACCCTGTCTAGTGTGGAAAGTACTTGTAATCTTGATCTAAGTCTTTGTTTCTTAGCCAGTACTGGAAACTCCTCAAATTTTGGTTGTTAGGTTTCTTTTCTGAATCCAAGATCTTTCTTCTGATGCGTTAAGACTATGTATTATATCTCCATTCTTAGTCACACTTCATTTCCATTGCACAGTGTGTCCCTGTTGTCCTGCCAAACATTTATACACAGTCCCTAGACGATTCTCCATTTTAGAGACTAGAAAAATCATCTGGAACGGCCACTGATTTTCTGTTAATTCATCCATCTTTCTTCTTAGTGCATACTGTAGGCTCTGAGCTCTGCAGACAGGAGCTTGATTTTACTCTGGTAACACTCCCAGCTTCTAGGACATAGGCATTTCCTTGCTACCAGTTCAGAAGTAGAGAGGGTGTCCTGAGCCAGTCTTCTTCACTCACTCAGTCGTTAATACCTGTTTTTTCAGCACCTACTGTGAACAAAATACTGTCTGTAGTCTGGGAATCTATCAGTAGAACAAATAGAAAAAAAAATCCCTTACATAGCTGGGAAAAAGCAGTATGTACTTTAGTAAATACACTAAGCAAAGCAGAGGGATTGAGAGTGCCAAGGCTCTTCAGGTATTGCTGTTGTAAGTGGGGTGTCCTGCCCATGTTGATGGCTCACACCTGTAACCCTAGCATCTCAGAATGCTGAGATCTGAGGATTCTGGGTTGAAGCCAGCCCAGGCAGCTGTTCCATTAGCCATGAAGAATATCATGGTTGCTTCTAAGTTTTGACAATCATGAATAAAGCTGCACATGTAAGTACCCAGGTGTTTGTATGGGCTTAAGTTTTCAATTCCTTTGGGCAAATAACACAGTGCACAACTGTTGGATTGTGTGGTAAGAATATATTTGTTTTAATTTTTGTTGCTGTTGGTGGTGGTTTTAAAAATGAAAACAAAACAAGCTGAGCATTGGTATCTTATGACTGTAATCTTAGTTACTCAGAAGACTGAGATCTCAGGATTGCAGTTCAATGCCAGCTCAGGAAGGAAAGCCCATGAGATTCTTACCTCCAATTAACCACCAAATTTCCAGAAGTAGAGCTGTGGCTGAAGTGGTAGAATGCTATCCTTGAGCAAAAAAAAACCTCAGGGATAGTGCCCAGGCCCTGAGTTCAAGTCCCAGGACTGGCACTTGCACACTGCAAAACTGTCTTCCAAAATGGCTGTATCATTTTGCATTTCCAGTAGCAATGAACGAAAGTTTTGCTCCATATTCTCACCATCATTTGATGTCAATAATCTGGATTGTGGCCATTCAGATAGTAACACCTTTTTATATGTTTATCTGCCATCTGTATATTTGCTTTGGTATTAAGGTCTTTGGACCATTTTCAGATTAGGTTGTTTGTTTTCTGATTGTTGAGTTTTATGAGTTCTTTTAGATATTGTAAATAATATTCTTTTATCAAATGTTTCTTTTGTAAATATTTCCCCTTAATCTGTGGTTTCTTTTCTCATTCTCTTGATAGTGCCCTTTGTAATGCAGAAGTTTTAGATTTTAATGAAGTATAATTTTTCAATTATTTCTTTTATAGATCATGCCTATGGTGCTCTAGCTGAAAAACATCACCATACCTTTGCCATCTAAGTTGTCTTCTATGTTATCTCCAAGTTTTAAAGCTTTAGGTCCATGAGCTCTACTGAGTTAATTTTTGGGAAGGTTGTAGGTAGGATCAGGTCAAGATACATTTTCTTTTACATGTGGATGTCCAATTGTTCCAGAGTCATCTGAAAACCTATTCACAATTCTACCAGAGCTAGTCTACTGACCTCACTGCTGACTGCTACTGGTCTACTCTACTGACCTGTCTCTCCCATCTCATTGAATTGATCTCTTTGCAAATTGAAAACTTCTTAGAGCATTGTGTAAAAAGCAGAGCCTGAAATTGCTAGCCCCACAAACCCATGCAACCGAGAGTAGTTTATAAACTATATTCTATGAAGTTGAGAGTAGATATTAAAAGACTTCCTTAGGATCAGGAAAGCCTCCTATTTCAATTTTAAGATTAGTCTGTCTGAATTAACCAATTACAATGCACCTGTTTTGTAAAAGGAAGGGGTGCTTTCTAGCAAGAGACCATCTGGCTGGCTTCTTCCCTGAGTAGTAATACATTGGTATTACTGCTCTCATCTGAAGTGGTAGAGCACTTGCTGGGCAGGCTTGAGGCCCTGAATTCAAATTCCACTACTGCCAAAGTAAGTAAATAAAATACAAAAAGAAGCTAGGTGTGGCTTTTCACATCTGTAATCCCAGTGCTGGGGATGGTGAGGCAAAGGATCATCAGTTCTAGGCCAGAGTTGCATAGTAAACATAATGAGACCCTACCAGAAAGGAAGAGGGGGCTGGTGAGAAGGAGAGAAGAGAGGGGAGAAAAGAAAGAGGAGGAGGAGGAAGCGCAGGAAGAGAGAAGAGGGAAGAAAGGGAAGGGAAATAAAGCCTTAAAGTTTTATCTAAACAATTCATAGACCTCTGAGAATATACTTTAGACTCCATTCTGAAAAACAATTCAATTAGAGAAGGGCTTTGTTTGAAAACTGGGGCTGTTTATATATACAGAATGCTCAAGCAGGAAACGTGGTTGCAGATTCAAAGGCAGATTGATGAATGTAGAAGGCCAACAGAGGTAGTCAGTGGGCTGTTCTCAGGGTTTGGTGCTAGACAAGGGTAGCTAGTTATCCTGTCTCTATTCGCTGCACTGATATTTCTGCTTATGACTCCATCATGGGGAACAGAACACCCCCTATTCGCATTATGGAGAAAGGGAGACAGAATGTTACTCAGCAACTTCCCTAGACTTCATTTGGAATCCACGAGCCCTCCCTGCCAATGGATCATTTCTAGGTAAACAGACTTGTGCTTTCCTCTTACAAGGAGACTTGGAGCAGATCCTGCAAGGCACAGCCCACGCCTTTCCAATTAGCACACTGCTAGTTTGTGTCTTGAACGAAAACTACCAGGGGCCTTTGTGTGCTGTGGGCGGTGGCAAAAGCTTTCCCAGTTTTTTTTTTTTGGTCATCATTCATTGCTGTCAGAGGTGTCCCACCTCCAGCCTGCATGCAGTCTGTGCTAGGAACCAGAGAGCACCCACCGCCCTCCGCAGGCACTTCCACTCCCTCCTGGCTCGGGACACAGACTGGGCCCGGGCCAGGCCCGGGCTGGGCTGCCTCCCAGCAACCGGAGAGAACGCCTGCTGTTCCCAGGCAAATTCTGATTCCGGGAGAACATTCAATCTGCAATTCTTCCGAGGCACCTCGGAGCCCAGCAAGGACATGCAATCTCTTACTCTTCTTGGCAAAGGCCTGCTCGTCCTTTAGGAAGGACGGTGCCTGGCTGGAGGAGAGAAAGCTCTGCAGCTCAGGCTGGCGGCTGCCCGCGGGGATTTGCCGACCCTGCCTTTACCTGTCGGCCCCACCCACTTGCGGTGGGTACGGATGTCAGCGCATGCGCTACCAGTGAGGCCAGCCAGGCTGCTGTGGCCTTCATCTCCCCAACCTGTGTCTGGCCCTTTATCTTCTTCCTGAATCCTGGATGGCTCATCCCAGGGAGCAGCTTCTCATTAAATCCAAATCCTCTCTCCCTTCTTCAAGAGCCAGCTGAAATGAACCTTTGGGGAAGCTTTCTATGATTACCACTGGATAGAAGACTTTTTTCTTTTTCAATACCAATTACCATGGTTTTCTGGATCCTTCTTCAAACACAAACAACTTCCTACTTGTATTACGGCTATTGGATGTACATTCCTTATCTCGTCTGTCAGGAAATAAAGTAGAACACAAGGTCAAGTCTGATAGATGGTGTTTTCCTCACAAGGTACTACGCATTGTTGGGGCTTAATATTTGTGGAGCGAATAGTCAGAAGTATTGTACCATGATTCACAAAATACTGGGTCCTTCACAAGTTTCGCTACAGAAGCTGCACCTAAGCAGGATTTCCCTGGGAGCCCCTGATATTGCAGGATAGAGCCAACAGACCCTTGATCCAGCAGTAAGACTACAGCGTTCAGATTGCCTAGTGCTTAGGCTACAACCAGTTAACTAGTGTAAACATCAGCCCCGCCTGGAAGACAGGCAGCACTCCAGCCCATGACGAGGGCACTGTGTACAGGTGCAGGTTGCAGTGCTAAGATGTATATGTTGAAGGGAATGAGAGAGGCTACAGAAGCTAGATGTCGCAAAGAGCTGAAAAAACACATTGATCATTTAGCTTTTCATCTATTACTTGTGTGTACTTTACCTGGAGCAAAGGAGCACTAGTCTGAAGTCAGAGGACTTGAGTTCTAATGCTGACACCTTAGCTCAAGTCATGAGCAAATCACTTTGTCTAATCCCAGTTATTTCATCCACCCAATCAGGATGGTAGGTAGTGGAGGATATAGTGAGATACATACATAAGAGCATTTATAGGAGATAGAGAAAGTCTGAACGTGGGGCTGGGAATATGGCCTAGTGGCAAGAGTGCTTGCCTCGTATACATGAGGCCCTGGGTTCGATTCCTCAGCACCACATATACAGAAAATGGCCAGAAGTGGCACTGTGGCTCAAGTGGCAGAGTGCTAGCCTTGAGCAAAAAGAAGCCAGGGACAGTGCTCAGGCCCTGAGTTTATGGCCCAGGACTGGCAAAAAAAAAAAAAAAAAAAAAAAAAAGAGAAAGTCTGAATGAGCAAATGAATGAATGAATAAAGAGGTCAAAAGGAAATCTTTTTTTTTTTTTTTTTTTTTTTTTACCTGTGAGGCTTCCTGTGGGGGTGGGTTGGGGAAGGTTATTTTCTTGTTGTGCTTTAACAGGCTATGTTAGTTCTAGATCAAGCCTTGAAAGTGAGAAAGAATTGGGATAACAAACAGTTATAGCCAATGTTAACCTAGGACTACAATGTCTAATGCTCCCAACAGTCTGTGGCAATTTTGTCTGAAATAGGAAATGTTTCTTGTCTTTTCCAATCACAATTGAACCATGCTTCTTTTTCTTTCTACCGAAAGGTTTTTGTTTTGTTTATTTTTGCTAGCTTACATTAATTACACAGAGGTGGTGTTTCCTGTTTTCATTTGTTTCTCCTCTGAAAGAGTTCACATGTTTCAAGATCTGTCTTGTGATCATGGAGTAGGTTGTGTGAAAGATTGGCAAATCTTAGTTTATTGTGATTGCTCTTATGATTTAGTTTAAAGATATATCCTGTTGTCAGGCACCTATGGCTCACATCTGAAATTTTAATTACTCAGGAGGCTGAGATCTGAGGATCACGGTTCAAAGCCAGCCAGGGAAGAAAAACCTCTAGTTACCTAACAAAAAGCTGGAAGTGGAAGTGTGGCTCAGGTGGTAGAGCTCCAGACTTGAGCAGAAAAAGCTAAATGAGAGCAGTAAACCCTGAGTTCAAGCCCCAGTACTGGTACACACACACACACACACACACACACACACATCTCTTGTTGATTTTGTTTTTAAGTATTAATAGAATTGCTTAAGAGAAGAAAGGAAATGAAGCAAGTATCAGTAAATCACCCAAAAGCAGAAGCCAAGGGCCTTTCACAAGAGTTTTCAAGTCAAAAGTTGGAGTGATACTCTGGTCTTGAAAGCTTATGTTGGAGGAGAGCAGAGAACCTGGAGCAAAGTGAGAAGTAAAGATGGATAAGAAAAGCAGAAGGAGGTAGACAGGTAGAGGTGGGCTGGGATAAATCTGTGAGTGGTCTTTTAGTAACAATGCATGCCACTCATAAACCCAGTCTTTAATCCATGTAGCAGAAACATGTTGTGGACTTTGTCATGTCTCTGACTTGTGTTTTATTTTAGGAATCTTGATTGCTCCCCATGGGAACTTTCTCCAAACTGGTTCTGTTCAGGATCAAACCCCTGACCTGCTGACCAGTAAGATCATTGCCACATTCAGAGCTGTCTGGAACTTGAAAGTCTTGAAAATAAGCATAATATAATAGTTTGGAATCTAGATTTATAATTTTCACATATGCACTTAAACTTGAATTATTATCATGGTGACACATATCAAATTAATCCAACTCATAATTCTTGGCTTCTTTTCTTTTCAAGAAAAGAGCCATAAATGTAGTCATAAATGATAAAGACTGATGGGTGAGCAATGAGACAGCTGATTGTTTCTTGGTAAACTTTTATGACTTGTTCATAGGCTATTTAAAAAATGTATTATTATTGTTGTTATCATTATCATTATTAATTAAAGAGCTGAGGATCAAACCCAGAGCCTTGTATATGCTAAGTAAGTACTCTGTCACTGAGCTACATCTCCAGCTATTTCTTCATGTACTACTGAATTACCACTAAGACTGGTTGTTGCCTATTAATGAACCCCTACAAACATTTGTCTTCTGTTTTTCATCTTGATAAGAGATCACTAGTTAGTACAGTCTTCAGAGAAAGAATGCTACCTGAGAACATGGCACCAAAAAGTAGACCCACAGCTTCAACAAGGGAAATTTTGTTATACAGAAAGGATTTAGGGGATAGTATTGTAACACATTCCTTGTCAGAGAAATTAAGTTTTACAACTGCTTTTATTATTAGGATGCAAAGGTATAAAATGTGTATATGATTAATTTCATAGTAAGCTAGTACTTCTCTAGTTCTGCTTATATAAGATATTAAGCTGATGCATTATTTTTACCTTAAGTTTGATGTTTTGAAAACACTTCATTATTACTATTTATTATTATTTTTTATTGTGTGTATATGTGAACTGGGGCTTCAACTCATATCTTTACATTTAAGTTTAGCTTTCTTGATCACAGCTGGCACTCTACCACTTAAGCCATGCCTCTAGCCTGACTTTTGGCTAGTTATTTTGGAGATAAGAGTCTCTTGGACTTTTCTGACAGGCTGGCTTCAAACTGAGATCCTCCAGGTTTCAGCCTTCTGAGTAGCTAGGATTATAGGTGTGAGCCACCATCACTCTGTTTAAGAAGCCCTTTAAATGCAAGTTTTACAACTAAGGGGCAACCCAGACAATTATTTAATTTCTTCAGCTCTTTGATCACTGACACTATCTCATGAGGCCTATTTGACTATCATATTTAAAACTGATACTGTCCCTACCTCTCACACTCTGTTACTTTTTTCCATAGCACATATAACTTTCCCAGCTACTGACTTATTATGCTTATTGTTTATTATCTGTCTCTTTTTACTAGAAGGGAATTTTCAAAGAGGCAGGATTGCTTGAGTTGTACACTTACAATTTTAGTGCTCAAAACAAATGATGTCTGCGTTGATATAGGTACATAGTAGATATTTGTTGATTGGTTGGACATCTAACATCATTTTCTATACTTTTGAATTCTCTTCTGTTCATAGGCTACTCCCCACCTTTAAGAATCATAGGTGTATTCCTCCTCACCCTCCCCTTCCCCCTCTTCCTTCTCCTCCTCCTCTTCTTCCTCTTCCTTTTCCTCCTCCTCCTCCTCTTTCCTTTTTGAGACAAAGTCTCACTATATTGCCCAGGCTAGCCTTGAACTTGTGATCTTCTTGCCTCATTCTCTTAAGTAGCTGACCTAATGTTTATTTCTTAAAGGTAAAACTCCTGTGGGTATAAATGATCTAAGCATATAGTCAGTGCTGATAAGCCACAAATGTTGAAGTTACCAGTTACTCTTTGAGAGCTCTTTCTCTTAGTCTCTCCTTCCTTCCTTCCTTCCTTCCTTCCTTCCTTCCTTTCTTCCTTTCCTTCCTTCCTTCCTTCCTCCCTCCCTCCCTCCCTCCCTTCCTTCCCTCCCTCCCTCCCTTTCTTCTTTTCCTCCCCCTCCCTCCCTTCTTCCCTCCCCCTCCCTCCCTCCTTCCCTCCCTCCTTTTGTTCCTTCTTTGCTAGGGTTTGAATTTGAGCACATTTGTTGACTTTCTTTCTTGGTCAGCTAGCACTCCAGTACTAGAGCCACACTTTAACTTGGTGTTTTGCTGGTTGGTTATTTTGGAATTGGAGTCTTAGACTTTTCTGCCTGGGCTGGCTTTGAACCATGATCCTCTAGATCTCAGTCTCTTGAGTAGCTAGGATTTTAGGTGTAAGCTACCAGCATCCAGTTTTTTTTCTTTTGAGACAAAGTCTCACTATTATTGCCAAGCCTGGCCCCAAATTCACTATATAGCCAACACTGGCCCTGAACTTATGATGATTGAACTCAGGTCACCATATCTGGCTCTTTGAGCATTTTTATAAGCTAGTAAGTGCCAATCTTTGTGCTATGTATAAAGTGAAAACTCGGTTTCTAGAAAGTCAGGTCAAAGTGTGTTTGTGAATCATTAATTTTTGTGGACCTGGTGCTGATCCTCTGTGGGACCCATCTATTTTTCTTAACAGATTTGCTATCTGGCTGTGGAAGTCTCTACCATAATGGCTGCTTCACGATTCATGCCATAAGTTTCATGGCTCTTATCACAAAAGATCCACCTAAGTTTGACAAAGGACCTGCTCTAATATGAGGGCTTTTTTCTCTCAGACCATTAAAAGCACTTGCATCTGCGTGCTCGAAAGAGTAGCCAACCTCTTTGGCCTGATGACCAGTGATTTTTAAGAGTGATTATGTGTGCAGTGAAGCTCTGTGTCTGAGCACTCTCACAAAGATGTCAGATGAACAATGCAGTCATGACAGGACACCCCACTCTCTTCCCTCTTGATGACTCTTGACTATCTCATCATCTCTCTGCTATCATCCCAATTCCTTAGGGATGCTGTCATTGGACTGTTCTTTCTGTAACTTTACTCAGTCAAGACCAATGCATTCTGCGGGATGAGAACCATCAGGATAGAAATAGAGATGCCTCTTTCTGATTGGAGGCCAACGGGGGAAGGAAACTTTTACAAACCGAAGGGGCCCGAGTTCCCAGCTAGTGTTAAGTGGCCATAGCAAAGTAGAACCCGTGGCTTCAATTTGGTCTGTCAAAGATGGAATTAAAAGGAGATTTGAAGTTTCACAACATAGTTCTCTCTATTATGAGTGCTGCTGTGCATTAAAATGGTCTGTGTGAGGCTCATTGGGATGGGCAGAGATTCAATCACTGCTAATGCCTTAAGGAAATGGGGTGGTGAGAATTAGGGTCATCTATTCCAATTGGGGCAAGAAGGAGAACCAGGAAATGTGTTTGCAGACTTGACATCTTGCCAGCTGGAGCTAGAGGGAAATGTTTTTCTGAACTCACTGAGCAGCCCACTCACAAATCATAGTGATAACGGCATTCATAGAGAATACACATCATTTTTATGTATTCTAGTTAAAGATTTGCACCACCCACTCAGAGTTGTACAGAGCACCCCCAAGGGACCCTTGAAACCACACCATATTAGTAGGTGGAAGCCCACTTTAACAAATTCCATAACTGGTTTTATGCAATGGGGGCTATTAGCACATAGTTCAGAATAGAATAAGACAAATACAATATGGCAGATGCACTCTCTGCGTCTTGAATGCTGCATATTTAGTGGTCAAAAGCTAAGAGGTTGTCTATCTGGTGTAATGTTTAGGTGGAATATCTGTTTTAGCATAAATTTTTGGTTAAGTAGTCTTAAGAATGAATAATCTAAAAAGTTTACAAATCAACTTTGAATTTTTCAAAACATTTAAATGATCTCATTTGGTTCTTGGGACAGCCTGAGTTAAGGGTGGAGGACATAGTGATCAACATTTTATGGAGAGAGTTTAAATGATTTAGCCAAAGTCACAAAGCCTTTAACTAGCAGAGGTAGGATTAGAATGCCAGTAGAAATCATGATCATCAAGATGATTATTATATTGACTAATTGACATACTTCTCTGAGTTTTCTGCTCTGTTGAGCTGTTCAGAGCCAGGCAGCCGTGGCTCACACTTGCAATCCTAGCTGAGATCTGAGGATTGTGGTTGAAGCCAGCCTGTGCAGAAAAGTCCACGAGACCTTTATCTTCAACTAACCAGCGAAGACCCAGTAGTGATAAGGTGTGGCTCAAGTAGTAGAGTGCCAGCCTTGAGTGCAAAAAACAAGCAAGAACATGAGGCTCTCAGTCAAATCCCAGTTCCAGCACACAGACACACACACACACACACACACACACACACAATCAAATAAGCAAAACAAACAAGTGAAACACCTAAAACAACAACTCCTCTTCAGGAATGTGTGTGCTCTTGAGCTCTTTTCTTGTATCCTAAACTGGGAAAGGGAGTCCTTGGCTTCCATTTAAGCAAGTAAAGCCTAGAAGCCTGCTTGACCCTCCTGGCCCATTTCCTAGTTTTTCTGGGGCCAAGCCTATGGGGGGTGGTCAGAACTGGAGACTTTTTACATTTCATGTTTTTCTGGTTTTTGTTTTGTTTTGTTTTAAATGAGAGTGGCAAGAAACGCCTGCAGCAGGAATATTTGTTCCAGGCATGGTGTTTCCTGCTGGCTCCTAGAATGGTGGGACTGGCCACAGGGATTCCTCCTCTTCTATCAATCTTGAGTTTCAAAGCCAAATCACATTCAGTATTGCAGGTGTGCCTGGTCTTACTATTGGATCAGAATACAAACTGCATAGATGGATAGAATGTGTACATTTCATTTACAAAACTATTCTTAAAGATAGAAGGTGCACACTTTAGCACTTGGGGAGTTGTGCTGTTGGCTTGAGTGCAGGAAGGAAAGGTGACCAGAGCAGGCCTGGATACATGAAAGTTTAATTGTAGGGTACAGAGGATGGGAGCCTTAGTGGTTCATTAATTTGCACTCCTTCTCATTCAGGTCTTTGCTTAAATTGAGAGAGAGTGAGAGAGCAAGGGAGTGAGAAACAGAGAGGGGGGGAGGAAGAGAGAGAGACCTAAAGTTCCAGGTAGTAGAAAGAACTTCATTGGCTAACTAACTGTGTGTGGATGGGGAAGCTTTTCATTGCATAAGAAAATGGAAAGCTGGGGACTATAATCCTCACTCCTCAGGAAGCTGAGATCTGAAGGATGAGGTTCCAAGGCAGCTCAGACAGGCAAATCCCCATAATATCTACCGCCAATAAGCTGGAAGTAGAGGTGTAGCTCAAATGGTATAGTGCCAGCATTGAGCAAAACAGCCAACCAAGAGTGCAAGGCCATGAATGAGTTCAAGCTCCAGTACTGGCACATGAAAGAAAGAATGAAGGAAAGAAAGAAGGAAGGAAGGAAGGAAGGGAGGGACGGAGGGAGGGTGGAAGGAAGATTGGGTGAAATCCTATCCTCTGTAGCAACAGTTCATCCACAGCACACATCTGTGTTCACCTTGGTGCTAAGGGTTGTTCTGAGGACAAGGACCTGAGTTTGGGTGCTCACAAATCAGAGACTGGTGCCAGGGGAAACCCAGAGCCATTTAGCTCATCTAGTGGGAGGATGCAAAGCATTTGCACTGTCCTGTTGGGCCGCCTTAACACACAGCCTAGACATGGTCCACTCAGGTTGCAGGGGAAAGCCTGATTTTGAATGTGTCAAGCAAACTGTAAGAACATGCTTTCCTGCATACACTCTGAGACATCTGGGGAGAGAGGGGCAGAAAGGGGTGGGGCCAACTGTGCAGCAGCAGCAGCAGCAGCAGCAGCAGCAGCAGCAGCAGCAGCAGTGTGCCAGAAGAAAGCAGGCAGATGGCCAAGGAGCTCAGCGCAAAAGCTCAGCAGCAGCCTAGGCCCCTCTCCTAGCACAGACACTGGCCTAGAAGTGTCCAGTGTCTGGACACTTGTTGCCTAGGCAACAAGGGACTGACTAAGCCCCAAGAGGATGATCATCTGAGCTCTGAGCTCTAAGTGGGGGCTTGCTAATACTTTCCTATCTGTGTGGTGAGCAATTGGAGGGTCTAAAGGGACCATGGTGGTTTGGAGGTCTGAGATCCATTTATACACACACACACACACACACACACACACACACACACACACTCCCTGCCAGCAGACTCTCAGCCTTGGTGTGAACAGGAACACATTATGTCAAACATTCCAACAGCTTTGTGCCTCTCAAGCTCCTCTGCATGTAAAATCCTATTTCTGCTTGCATCCTACCCCTTTGAGTATAGATGTAACTTAATTTTTAAATTGTCTTTTGCTAGCTGGGGATATTGTTTTCTAACACTTCTGTCTCACCGTTCCTGAGCCTCCTGTGTCCTCAAGTGCTGATGTTTTTTTTCTGTCACCCTTAGGAGAGAGAAATTGAGCATTGTGACACATAAGTATCTCATTCTCCAGGTCTTGAGAGGGGGAAGGCAGGTCCTAGGAAGAGAGAACAGATAGCCTTGTGCCCACCAGCTGAAGAGAGAGGGCAGGCAGCCCACCCCCTTCTACCTCTTCCAAATCTCTTCCTTTCCCAACCTACTGTGTTCCCTAGGCTGCCTGACTTTACTTCCTGACTCCCAGAAATCTTTGGTGTGAGAACAGGCAGCGAAATCTCCTGGGGTGGATTTGGAAGGAAGGGAGTAAGCTCAGGGGTTGGATAGCTTCCATCAGTGGTTCTTAACCCAGCTGCACAATAGGATCATCTGGGAGCTGTTTAAAAAAAAAAAATTGCAAGGTCCAGGCACAGGCACAGAGATTCAGTTCAATGGGCCTGAACAAAGGTTTTTGTTTTTGTTTGGTTTGAAAACAATTTTTTGGCAAAGGTGTTTAAAACAACAACAACAACAACAAAAACCCAACAAATAATTCCCAGGGGACTCTAAGAGGCGAGGCACTGATCTCAAGGTAAGTGGTTTGGGCACACACTCAGAGAAGGCCCTGTGTGCCACCTCGTGGGCCTCAGCCTTGTTTGTCTGCACGAAGCCTCTTGGGGCCAGACAAGCCCCTGTGAAGGCCTATGTTTTCTTTCCTCCTCCAGATGTGCCTTCCTCTCACTGGTGCATGCATGCGTGTGTGTTTGTGTGTATCCGTGTCTTTATGTCTATGTCTGTGTGTCTCTGTTGCAGGCTTGAACTCAGGGTCTGGGCATTGTCCTTTGGCTTTGTCTGTTCAAGTGAGTGCTTTACCATTTGAGCCTTACCTCTACTTTCTGGTTTTCTGGTGGTTAATTGGAGATAAGAGTCTCACCGACTTGCTTACTCAGGCTGGCTTTGAACAGTGATCCTCAGCTCTCAACCTCCTGAGTAGCTAAAATTATAGGTGTGAGCCATCAGTGCCTGGCTTCTCAAGCCTTAAACTTGAAGGAGGTGGTCCTGTGTAAGAAGAACTTAGTTCTGTGGCATCATTATGGGAAGGCAGGGGAGTGTGCCTTCAGGGCCTGGCGTTGGAGGGGCTGTTTGACTTTTTTCCTGCACATCTAAAATAAAAACCAGAGGAGGGGTGGGGCTGAGATGAAAGGAGCAAAGAAACAGAAGTGAAACAGCAGATCAAATCAGGAAGGAAAATGAGAGGCTCCAGAGTGATTTAAACCATTGAACACACCTGTTCTTTGAACCTCTTAGAAGGTTGGGCTTTTGACTCCGATAATTAGAATTACAAGTGGCCTTCCTTGGAAATTTGTCCCAAATCTCTGAATAGCTATGCTATAGCTCTGGCAGCTGCATTGGGACTGTTATTTCAGTGTCCCAGAGGAAAGATATTTTGGGGCTTAGTTCTTGCCAGAAATAAGAAGCTAAGGGAAAAGGAGAAACATTACAGAATTTCCAAAAATATTTTGATAGCAATGCAAAACTTTGTAGAGGCTTAAAGAAAAACTAAGAGTACACTCATTTTAAGGAAGCCAAATAGATGGTACCGTGTTTGGAATTCTAGACTAATTAGGTCTCTCTGTGTGACCAGATCTGTGGAAGGCAGTAAGTTCAGAGATAAACATGGGAGCGTTCATATATGTCATACTTGCATGTGTGTCTGTTCCTAACTATTGTGTGCATTTACTTACAATATCTGTTTTTAGTTTTGAGATTTGTATATATGGAGTAGATTAATTCAATATGAGTTTTAATATAATATAGAACTCACTGGGAGCTAGTGGCTCACACCTGTAATTCTAGCTACTCAAGAGGCTAAGATCTGAGGATCATAGTTCAAAGCCAGCCTAGGCACGTAATTCCATGAGACTCTAATCTCCAATTAACCACCAAAAAGCCAGAAGTGGATTTGAGGCACAAGTGGTGAACCTCAGGGACAGTTCCCGGACCCTGAGTTCAAGCCTCAGTACTGGCATCATCATCATCATCATCATCATCATCATCATCATCATCATCATCAATAATATAGAACTGAAAGGAAAAAAAGGGTGAGTGTAACTCAGTGATAGAGTGCTTACTTAACATAAGCAAGGCTCTGGCTTTTGATCACCAGCACTTGAAAAAAATAGTTAAATACTTTTTCCTATTGGAGAAAATAAGGAAGATAGCATCAGGGAAGACTAGTAATACATTTAAAGACAAGGCTTTAGGTAGTGATAAATGTGGGGCTCTGTATCTTGTAGAGGCCACCCTGCCCAGCTGTGGTCTTCTATATAGCTCTCACTCAGGGACCTTTGTAGGACTGGTGGAAAGTCATTCATGGTTACTACAGCTTGCTGACCTTATCAACAATTTTTTTTTTGGGGGGGGGCAGGTTGTGGGGCTTGAATTCATGGCCTCAGCACTGTCAATGAGCTTTTTCACTCCAGGCTAGTGCTCTACCACTTTGTGAGCCACACCTCCACTTCCAGTTTTCTGGTGGTTACTTGGAAATAACAGTCTCATAGACTTTTCTGCCTGGGCTGGCTTTGAACCACAATCCTCAGATCTCAGCCTCTTGAATGGCTAGGATTACAGACGTGAGCCACCAAAGCCCAGCCAACTCTTATTTTTCTTCAGTCACTTAGGAAAAAGAATCTCTCTCTAATGTGTCCCAGTTTTGATGGTCATAGTATTTTTCTCCTTCCCAGTAGCCTGGCAATAGACTATTTTATAAGTTCTCATTTTTAATTAGTTTAAGCTATTAATTTTCGTCACCCAATATTTTTTATATTGTGTGCACTTTCTCTACATGGGCAATGTTGCAAAGGGTACAACTTTATAAATAAATTAAAATAACATTAATTATGCCCTGGAGGTTGGCAGGTGTAGATTTAAGAATTTTGTATTGTAAGGATATCTCTTTCTCTCTCTGGATCCTATGCATGTTAATAAATATCTGCCCATTGTCAACTTGTTTAAAACAGCCAAATCTATAGAAATCTGTTTTGAATCAAAGACCCAAAGTGGCCAAACTTTGCTTATCAGAGCAAAGAAGATCTTCATATAAGTTACAAACACTTCCGTGGTGGGAATAAAGTTAAAGAACTGTGATTTTTCCTGGCCATCAAAGCATGAGCCTTTTGAAATGCACGCAACTGAGATACACCAAAATTCACAACCCAGCCACCGAGGGACCATATGTCCCCTGTTCTGTAAGATGTGTTAAAAAAGAAAAGAAAAAAAAAAAAAAACCTTCACTCCACTGGCTCTTCTTTTAACTTTTCTCTGTGGTAAAGAAAAGAAAGTGTATATTTTTTTCAAAGAAAGAATATTTTCATTCACACAATAATTACAGGAATTAATTTTGCTACTTTGAATTTTAAATAACTGACCTTAACAACATGTAACAGTCTCTCCCCATCAAAAAAGTTTCAAGTTCATGTAGTTCCGGAACATGAGACTAAACTCAATTAAAAATAGTATTTTAAATTGAATATCTAACTGATAATGGTAATTAAAACTTTACAGTGTTTTTCATTTTATAAAAAGCATTCATGCTGGGTGCTGGTGACTCATGCCTATAATCTTATCTACTCAGGAGGCTGAGATCTGAGGATCCCAGTTTGAAGCCAGCCCAGACAGCAATTAACCACCCAAAACTTGGAAGCAGAGCTGTGGCTCAAGAGGTAGCATACCAGCCTTAAGCTAAAACAAAAACAAAATAACAACAAAAAAACAATGAGAGCTCAAGGTACTGCCTTCATATCCCAGTACCTGCATAACATTCGTGGGTTTGTTCATTTAATTTTCATAATGTAACAAGGTAGATTAGAGGGTTTTTTGTTTTTGCTAGTCCTAGGACTTGAACTCAGGGCCTGAGCACTGTCCCTGGCATCTTTTTTTGCTCAAGGGTAGCACTCCACCTCTTGAGCCACAGTGCCACTTCCAGTTTTTTCTGTTTATGTGGTGCTGAGGAATCGAATCCAGGGCTTTATGCATGCTGGGCAAGCATTCTACCACTGCTAAGCCACATTCCCAGCCCCGAGAGTTTAAAAAAAAAAAAAAATCATCTCTGCTTTATGGATGGTAAAGATAGCAAGGCTTAGAAAAGTAAGGGATCTTTCCTCTAGTCATTAAACTGGTGTGCAATGGAAGAAAAGTAAATCTGACATCAAATTGTTGCTTAATTGATTTGGTGGTCCGAAATGTTTAAAGTTATAAAATACTGCATAGGTATCCTAGATCATATGTGGATTTTTTTTTTAAATTAAAGACTTATTTTTGCTAAGGCTCTTTATGAGAAAATCTTGAGATGAGAGGTGAGTTTGGCTTCCTGGGGTTTTAGCTCTGTTTTATTCTTTAATCACCAGAGCTGTTGGCTTGTTCCTCCTACCACTAGTGTAGGAGATCTAAAAAAATGCTTTTCTCTTAGCTTAGTCTAGCCCAGCTGTGACAATACTGAACCCTTTCTAAATTGAGTCATCCTAGAAAACAGAAAAAAAAAATCTGAAAACAAAGAGATTTATAATGCACTTTTTTTTCTTTTTAAACTTTAACAACTGTAGCCTGGCCAGTAGCCATATCTTTCAGAACCTCCACACCAATATGTAGGCCTAGGTTTAATCCTGCTTGGCTTGATAGAAGATATACCAAGGCTCTCAAATACATAGCCTTGGGTGGATTTCTGGTCTAACCAGATATTCAGTCCTCTCCATTATTATTCCCAAGTAAGAGCTCCCTGACCTTTCAGACCTGCCTGCCGCACCTCTGGCTCTTTTGACCTGTTGTATCTCACACTGGTGTGTCATTTGTTTTGCAAGTGAGAGGGCTGGGGGGAAGGGACTAAGGACATACCTAAGACCTCAGTGTGACACCAGGAAATCTTTTTCTTTTTTGGACGATTGAGGAGCTTGAATTCAGGGCCTGGGCACTATATCTGAGCTCTTTTGCTCAAGGCTAACACTTTGCCACTTTGAGCCACAGGTCCACTTCCAGTTTTCTGGTGGTTAACTGGAGATAAGAGTTTGACAGCTTTTCTGCCTGGACTGGCTTCAAACCACAATCCTTAGAGCTCAGCTTCCTGAAGAGGTAGGATTACAGGGGTGAGCCCTTTTCTGGTCTCAGTTTCTCCATCTAGGAATTAGGAGGGTTAAAGCGAACCCACACATATTTTCCCAGACTCTGCCCTAGAGTCTTTCTCTGTGGTCTAAGGTCCCCAATAGCCAGAGCCTAAGAAACCCCAGGCTGAAGTGGTCAGGAATGTGTCATCGCTAGCAGGTGCATATACATATGGGAAAAGGGCTCTGAGAACAGACATTCTCCAAACACTCAGAGGACTGAAAGCAAAGTCATTTCGGGCCTGAAGATGCAAATACCAGGGGCAACCAAGGTAAAGACCTCCAAGAATTCAGACCTTCAAAAGATGCAAACCTACCACAAGCGTTGACAGATGAGACCCAGGTGGGACACTTTTCTTGGTGTTCTGTTTAACGATGGTTCTCACACATAGGTACTCAATATGAGTTTATGGAACGACTAAGCTATCTAGTTACATTCACCATAAAATTATTTGTGGGTCCTAGGGCTGTTCTCTATTGGGAGAGGTGTATTTATTATCAGAAGCTAAACTAGAGTTCATATAGCCACCAAACAACTTGTTAACTGGATGCCATCCCTGGGCTTTTCTGCTCAGGGCTAGTGCGCTACCAATTTGAGCCACAGCTCCACTTCTGGTTTTCTGGTGGTTAATTGGAAATAAGAGTCTCATGGACTTTCCTGCCTGGGCTGGCTTCAAATCATGATCCTCAGATCTCAGCCTCTTAAGTAGCCAAACTTATAGGTGTGAGCCATAGGCACCTGGCTGGCACTAATTTCTCCTTCTTTTTCTTCTTCTTCTCCTCCTCCTCCTCCTCCTCCTCCTCCTCCTCCTCCTCCTCCTCCTCCTCCTCTTCCTCCTCCTCCTCCTCCTCCTCCTCCTCCTCCTCCTCCTCCTCCTCCTCCTCCTCCTCCTCCTCCTCCTCCTCTTCTTCTTTTTCTTTTCTTCTTTATTGTCAAAGTGAAGAACAGAGGGGTTACAGTTTCATATGTAAGGCAAGTACATTTCTTGTCCAACTTGTTACCTTCTCCCTCATTTTTCTCCCCGCCTCTCCCCTCCCCACTTTCCTCCCCTCTCATGGATTGTACAGTTGGTTTACACCAATTGGTTTTGTAAGTATCACTGTTGCAATGGTTTGTCTTTTTATCCTTTGTCTCTCGATTTTGGTATTCCCTTTCCCTTTCCTAGTTCTAATACCAGTATATATAGTATCTGGGGTACTAAGATCAGTTACAGTAATAGCACAAGTAAAACCACAGAGAGGGAATACGAGAGGAAAAAAGAGGTACGGTTTCACATGGCATGTTGAAAATAACGACAACAATGATATAACACGTATTTCCACAACGTGGAGTTCATTTTGCTTAGTATCATCTTATGTATTCATACAGGCATAGCTATTGAGCTATTGTCATCTTCTGCTATGACTATCCTAAAGACGTACTAATTATTCCCTTAGGGAAACCATAGAGTCCATGTTTCTTTGGGGCGGCATTAACTTGTATAAATTTAAGTCACCCTAGTTTGATCCTTGCCTATGGAATGGTTGGCCAGACATTGGTGACTCTGCCTATTATCAGTTAATCAACATCTCTAGAATTATCATTCCAGAATACAGTTCAGACATTAAGCTGAAAGGATGAACAAGATCACACATTTGCTGGAGACACTGATTATGAGGAACTAAGGGTACACTAACATGTGGGTGGGTTTGGAAATAAGCAAATACACAATTAAACTGAGAAGAAACAGAGAAAAACAAGACTAAGTGACCAGGTTTCTTTCCATGGGCTCCTCTGAGAACCAAAAATGCCCTCAAATCAATTTGCAAATACTCTCGTCTAAGCTCTACTTTTACAAACAGACTCCAAATCAATTTCACTAACATCATCTTGCATGTAATGGCTGCACTCAGAGGTTTTTGAACATAAATATGGAACAAACCATATAGGGTAATAGGGTTAGAAAAAATTTGGCAGCCGGTGCATAGCCTGCCTGGAGCCAGTTCCAAAGCTCTAAACTGTTGTCAAGCCACACCCATTTCTGAGCCTGGGTTGTCTTCTTTCTTTTCTCTTCTACAGGCAGGTTCAGGCTTCTCTTTCTTTGGCTTATCTCCTCTGCAGAATCTAGTTCCATAACCTGATGATAATTTGGCTTTTTATTTGCATAATTCCTATCTCTGTATTAGTTTTGCTTTATTTTTAAATTTCTCCCAGTCTTTGTTCTGTCTGTGCTGCATCTGTGTCTTATGAAACTTGTGCTGTGTTTGTGCTCTGAGACACATATACCAACCAGGACACTAGACACAAAGAAATCTGTAGTTTTTAAGTAGTTTGGGTTTATATGGATTCCTAGCCCTCCGAGAAGTTCACAAAAAGTAAACTGATAAAGTAAATACTGCATGATGACTAAATGGGTAAATCAATCTAGTTAGACAATCGAAGTTACAAGGAATATATTTTCAATTCATAACATACAGAGAAACAGGGTTAGTTGTTTTTAGTAGAGCGAGCAAAAAGGCCTGGCAGACATCAGAGAGTTATGATGAGTTTTTCCCCACATCTAATGATAAGTAAGTAAATGTGCTGTTTGGACTCTAAGATAGAAGCTGGACAAAGCATGGTTCCTTGTCTCAAAGGTTATAATTAGAAGAGACATGATGTGTGAATATCTAGAATACTAGGTCAGATGTTACTAAAGAGGTCCACAAGGCCTAAAGTTTGCTGGGGAGGAGGTGAGGCATTTGTAGTAGACATGGGGGAGATTTCATATTTGTTTTGCATCATGGATATTTTAGCACAACACTGATGGCTTGAGGTAAAAGTTAAGTTATATTAACTGAGAAAGCAGCCTTTTCTCCCACTGGCTAATACTTGCTTTAGTAGCATTTTTTTTCAATCATATGAAATGTTTTTGTGACAATATTTTTTTGGCAGTTGCTTAGGCAGTGGCTATTAACCTTTTGAGGATCATACCCTCTTTGGAGAACCTATTAAAAAATCACAGAACCTCTTTTGAGATAAATAAGATCAGTAAGTTGCTTGTAGTTTATAGGGGTTGGTGAACCCTTGCATCTATTCTCTTTTCTTCCCCCCCCCCCTTCCCTCCCTCGTTTCCTCCCTTCCTTTCTTTTTTTTTTCTTTGCTGATCCTGGGGCTTGAACTCAGGGTCTGCATGATGTACCTAGGCTTTTGTGCTCCAGGCTAGTGCTCTACCTCTTAAGCCACAGCTCCATTTCTGGCTTTTTTGTTTTGTTTTGTTTTGTAGTTAATTGGAGATAAGAGTCTCAGAAACTTTCCTGCCTGGTAGGCTTTGAACTGCAATCCTCAGATCTCAGCCTCTTGAGTGGCTAGGATTATAGGCGTGAGCCACTGGCACCTGGCCCTGCATCTATTCATGGACTGCCAGGAACCATAGTCTCTGGGGCTACAAATTCCTGCTGCAGAAGCTAGTAGCTTATGCCTGTAATCCTAACTACTCAGGAGGCTGAGATCAGAGGCTAGAGGTTCAAAGCCAAACCCAGGCAAGAAAGTCCATGAGACTTGTATCTTGATTAATCACTAAAAAGCCAGAAGTGGAACTGCACCTCAAGTAATACAGCACAAGCCTTGAACAAAAAAGGTCACTCAGGGATAGCACCCCATCTTTGAATTCAAGCCCTAGTTTGTCGTTCCTCCCCCCTCTCCCCCACCAGGAAGCCAACTTCAGTGCTGAAGTGGTATTCCTTTCTAGTGGCTACCTACCTACCAACCAACCTACACACACACACACACATACACACACACACACACACACACACGCACAGCCAGAAGGAAGGATGCACTTTGCACTCATGCAGAGAGCACATATTTTTTTGATCCCCTAATGACTGTGATACCTGTGATATCCCTTCTTCCCCAATGCTTTAGGATGTTCCCCCTCCCCCACCCATGAGCCTCTGCACCGCCTCCTGCAGAGACGCCTGGCAAGCCCATCAGACATGCCCAGGCGAATCTGTATCCTGGCCTGGAGCCCAGCTTCCAGCTCAGGCTAGAACATCCCTCTCCTACTCCTCTTCCATGCTGCATTAATATTGAAACTGGATGGCAAAACAAGGTCACCAAAAAGGAAATGTTAGAAAGCAGGCAGTTTACAAGGGCTAAGAAAAGACTTCTATAACACAGCTTCACTGAACAGGAGCAGGGCTGTGACCTGGGGTGGCTGACTGAATGTTCATCTGTTCTGATTTGTAGCTTTAGAATAAGATCGGTTTCTAAAAGTGGTCACTAAATTGATGGAAAAACCATGTCCTTTTTTACTATTTTAAACATACCATTTAGCATCTGTGAGATAGGAGATGCCTTCTTCAGGACCAGGCTGTGACTCAGTAGACAGAGTGAGCTCATGATTAAGACAGCGGTTCCTCCCTTACCCGCACCTACCTTTGTTAAGGCCATCTTGTCTCCTTTTTTCCATCAAGGCCCCTTTCTTAACAGGAAAGGGCAATGGACAGAACTGGCAGCCCTTTGTTTCCAGGGGATAATCTGAAAGTTTGAAGACTGGCGCATCTGTGTCTTGTTCATAGACCTTAGAACTTCCCGTGATTCCCTCCATTGCTAACACCTCTGTCTGCACATGGGCACATTGGAAATAAGATATCCATGGTAAGGTTGTAGCACGGTCATATTCTGGGGAGTGTGTGAGTAACAAACCTTCCTGAGGCCCTAGGACTAAGTAGAAGCAAACTGCGCTCACATGAGTTGGGATGACTATTATAAAAAAAGATGAAAGAGAAATGTTGGTGAGAAGGTAAAGAAAAGAAAACCTTTGTATACTATGATGAAGATGTAAATTAGAATAGCCATTATGGAAAATAGTATAGAGATTCCTTAAAAAAATAAAAAATAGAGCTACCATATCTTTATTTTCAGTTACTGTAACAAGATATTACAGGCTACATAATTTATAAATAATAAATAGTTTTGTAGGCTAAGAAGTTCAAGAACATGGGCTGGGAATATGGCCTAGTGGCAAGAGTGCTTGCCTCCTACACATGAAGCTCTTGGTTCGATTCCCCAGCACCACATATATGGAAAATGGCCAGAAGGGGCGCTGTGGCTCAGGTGGCAGAGTGCTAGCCTTGAGCGGGAAGAGGCCAGGGACGGTGCTCAGGCCCTGAGTCCAAGGCCCAGGACTGGCCAAAAAAAAAAAAAAAGAAGTTCAAGAGCATGGTACTAGCATCTGCTGAGGACCTTCTCACTATTGTCACAACACAGCAGATGGGAAACCAAGCGTGTGTGTGGGGGGGGGAATTGGGCCAAACTCCTTTTTAGCAGGAACCTACTATTGTAACAATTAATTCCCATAACTTATGATGCTTTAATATATATAGATACATATATATCAGAATGACTAAATCAAGTTAATTAACATATGCATTCCCTTATGTGTTTGTTTTTGTAAAGGACACTTTAAAAATCAGCCATCTTAGCAATTTTCAAATATACAATGCATTGCCATTGACTATAGTCATCATGCTGTACAATTGATCTCTTGAGCTTATTTCTCCGAACCAAATAAATCCAGGAAGGCAGAACCTTTATAACCAAGTCACCTCTTAAAGGTCTCCCTTGTTGCTATTATTATGATTTAATGTCATCATGAATTTGGGAGGAGATATTAAATCCCTAGTATATGTGATCCAGCCATGCCTCTATTTGGTACATATCCAATGGTAATGACAATGGAAGACTCACCTGAACACCCATGTAGCACTCTTGCACTCTTCCTAAGTGTCAAGACATGGAACCAATTAAGGTGTCCATCAAAAGGTGAGCAGTGACCACACACACACACACACACACACACACACACACACACACACAGAATCCTGCTCAGCCTTAGAAAAGAATATGAAGGAAACAAGAGGACATTACACTAAGTGAAATAAGCCAAATGCAGAAAGACAAATACTGCATGACCTCACGTGGAATTAAAGGACCTCCTTCAGAGACAGAGTAGAATGCTAGATTCTAGGAGAAGTGGCAGGAGTGGGGAGATGATGGTCAAAGCTTGCAAAATTTTGGTTAGGAGGAATAAGCTCAAGATCTATTGTACAACATAAAGACTATAGTCAATAACAATGATGGTATGCTTGAAAATTGCTAAGATGGTTGATTATGTCTTTCTTTTTTTTTTTTTTTTTTTTGCCAGTCCTGGGCCTTGGACTCAGGGCCTGAGCACTGTCCCTGGCTTCTTCCCGCTCAAGGCTAGCACTCTGCCACTTGAGCCACAGCGCCGCTTCTGGCCGTTTTCTGTATATGTGGTGCTGGGGAATCGAACCCAGGGCCTCATGTATCCGAGGCAGGCACTCTTGCCACTAGGCCATATCCCCAGCCCTGATTATGTCTTTCTTATGTTAGATATGGCTTATGATGTTGGGGTGTGGCATAGGAATAAGGACATTAACTGGAAAGGAACTCATCAAAGACAAAGTTTACTTCTGCAGAAGGGTACACTGTTCCTCAAAATCAACCAGGCAAATACATAGAAAAGGCAAGCTCCTTCTTTTTTTACCCCTAACTCAGAAGGCCCTGCCCCTCTGCTCAGATGAGCTCAGGTTCACAATCTGCAAAAGGATATTTTAATTAACAGGAACGAGATATAACTAAAATGCAACCATCTTGTAACAGGATATCTTTTTTTTTTTTTTTTTGGTCCAGTCCTGGGCCTTGAACTCAGGGCCTGAGCACTGTCCCTGGCTTCCTTTTGCTCAAGGCTAGCACTCTGCCACTTGAGCCACAGCGCCACTTCTGGCCGTTTTCTGTATATGTGGTGCTGGGGAATTGAACCCAGGGCCTCATGTATATGAGGCAAGCGCTCTTGCCACTAGGCCATATGCCCAGCCCGTAACAGGATATCTTAATTAAAGTCTAGTCACAAATGGATATAACTAAAATTTAATCAATAAGGGCCAAGCCATCTGGCCAAAGCAGGAACTTTTCAGAAAAGTAATTCTCACAAGATTGACAGAAAGCAAGTGACCTACTTTGATAGAGAAGAAGGCTTTTCTCACAATTAGAACAGTAATATGAAATTCATATTTAGAATCAGAAAGTTCACTTTAACTTATTGAATAATCTTGGATTATTCAAAAGTGATTTATTATCAAAAGTGATTTACTTTCATCTCTTTTATTGAAAATGATGTTCTGTGGAATTTAAAGTCTGTAATGGTTATAATGTAGCCATGAAAATAAGCACTGATATTCTGTAGTTTATAAACAAGTTAGGGGGCTGAAGGGGTAGAGTGCCTGCCTAGCAAGTGCAAGGCCCTGAGTTCAGACCTCAGGACCCCCAACAGAATAAACCAAACACATTAGTCCCCCAAAGTCCATGACACAAACTAAACATGAGGAAGGTATCAGATAAATCCAAATCGAAGGACATCCTACCAAATGCTTCAGCAATACTCCTTTAATACTGAAGATATTGTGGGGGTCAAGAGGAAAAAAACAAAAGAGAAAATGTCAGTAGACTCCAGGCCTAAACATGGTGAATGTGGTATCCTTGACTAATCCTCTAATAGCAAAGGGGGATTGGTAGAAAAACTGGTGAAGTCTAAACAAAGTCTAGAATTTGGTAAGAATGCTTTGACAAATGTTCCATTATAACATATGATACGAGTATGACAGTGTATGGTAACATTGCCAGCTGAGGATACCTGGGAGAAAGGTTGCTTGGGATATGGGAATTTCATTGCTAAAAACCAAGCCAGTCCAAAAAAACTCAGATGATTTGTCAGTTGACATTGAGGAAACAGAGTTAAAGATATATAAGAATTCTATTTTATTCTGCAACCTTCTATTTTTTTTCTTATTTATTGTCAAAGTGATGTATAGAGAGGTTACAGTTTCATACATTAGACATTGGATACATTTCTTGTACTGTTTGTTACCTCCTCCCTCATTCCCCCCACCCCCCTTATGTTTGTTTTTTATAACTCTAAAAAATATTTCAAGCCAAGCACTGTTGGCTCACACCTGTAATCCTAGCTACTCAAGAGGCTAGGGTTTGTAAAACTGTCATCCAAGGCTAGCCTGGGAAGAAACAATCCTAGACTCCACCTCTGCAAAAAATAACCAGCAAAAAGTAGGGCTGGAGGTATGGTTCAAGTAACAAAGCACCAGATCAGTAAGTGTGAGGCCCTGAGTTTAAACTCCAATATAATCACCACTACCAAAAAAGAACAACAAAAAAGTGTCCGAAATAAAAATTTTATTTAAAAGTAAGATAAATAGCTGGGCATGATGGTACATATCTGTAATCCCAGCTCTCAGGATGCTGAGGCAGAAGCATTGTGAGCTTAATTGTGAGCTGAGATGGTTGATATTAAGGGTTTCCAGGCCATCTTAGACAGATAAGTCCACTAGACTCCTGCCTCAATGGAAAAAGCTGGGCATGGTGATGCATGCCTGTCATCTCAGCTATGGTGGGAAGTGCAAATAGGAGGATCATGGTCTAGTCATGTGCTGGGGCAGGAAATAAGACTCTCTCAAGAATAACTAGTGGGTCTGGGGGCTGGTGGCTCATGCCTATAATCCTAGCTACTCAGGAGGCTGAGGTTTTAGAATTGCGGTTTGAAGCCAGCTGGGGTAGGAAAGTCTGTGAGACTCAGGGCCTTGTGCTTCCTAGACAAGCTGTCTACCATTAAGCCATACCCTTCCTAGCAAGCATTTTAAAGTGAAGAATCTTTTTATTTAATTCATTCTTTCCTTTAAAAAGTAAAGTACAGTGCTGGTGGCTCATGTCTATAATCCTAACTATTTTGGAGGCTAATATCTGAAGAGTGCAGTTCAAAACTGGCTTAGAAAGACAGATTCAAGAGACTGACAGCGTGGCTCAAGTAGTAGAGTGCCAACCTTGAGTAAAAATCTGAGTGAGAGTGAGTCCCTGAGTTCAAGCTCTAGTATTGGTGTGCACGGGTACATGCACTCTCACACACACATACACAGTAAGTATAACTTACAACATAAAACTCTCAACTCTTTTTTTAGGTGCAGTTCTACAAATTATGACCACCTGATTTTTACTCTTATAGCCGAAATATTTTTTGTTTCTTAATAGATCATTAGATTGTTCCATGAAGACAAAGGGACTTGAAACACTTTAACTATGTCTATAACAAATATAATAGGTAAAATCCTCATAAAATTTTTGCTCAGTCCCCAGATATCCCTTTCTTTTGGGTAAAGTTTTGTTCAGAGAAGATGACATTGGAGTAGATTCTGTAGGAAAACAGCCAATAGGAACTTTGGACTGCTATGATTTCATTTAAAAGTAAGCATGGGGGCTGGGAATGTGGCTTAGTGGTAGAGTGCTTGCCTAGCATGCATGAAGCCCTGGGTTCAATTCCTCAGCACCCCATAAACAGAAAAGGCCGGAAGTGGCACTGTGGCTCAAGTGGTAGAGTGGTAGCCTTGAGCAAAAAGAAGCCAGGGACAGTGCTCAGGCCCTGAGTTCAAGCCCCAAGACTGTCCCCCCCCCCCCAAAAAAAAGTAAACATGGGTTCACAGCTTATCTGCCTCACTGATGTGAAATAACTTCTGGCTCTAATAATACATATCAGTTGAGGGAAGCTATCAATCATTTGGGCTTTTGGATAAAGTACCATAAAAGATAGTATACAAACAACTAATCCAGAAGTTACATAGGGATGAACTACTGATTAAACATTGATTCTGATATCAAAGTATGGAATAGATGGATTACAAAGCCCCAGCAATCAATATTCAGACCATTTTTACTCATTTTGTATGGCAATGACTTGGAAGAAGGGCCATGCAGTAAGTTCGTTATACAGAACTAGAGGGAGGGCCAGCCAATACAAGAAGGAATGAACAGACTTGAGTAGACTAAGGACATAAGCGGATAAGTCGCTTATTCAGTTTATTGTGGAACCACAAAAGAGAAAGATTATTTCACAGAAGAATCTTTTTATTTAATTCAGTCTTTCTTTAAAAAAGTGAAGTACAGGACTGGTGGCTCAGGCTTATAATTGTAGCTACTTAGGAGGCTGATATCTGAGGGCAGCAGTTCGAAAGCAGCCTGGGTAATAGACAGATTCAAGAGACATTTATCTCCAATTAACTAGCAAAAGCTGTAACTGGTGGTGTGGTTCAAGTAGTAAAGTGCCAGGCTTGAGTAAAAATCTGAGTAAGAGCATGAGTCCCTGAGTTCAAGCCCTAGTATTGGTGTGCACATGAATGTGCACATATATATGTACACACGTACACAAAATAAGTATAATTTACATAGTAAAACTCTCAAGAGGACTTTCAAGTCAGAATGTTCAAAACAGAGTAAAAAAAGGGCTTGTGAGAAACTAAGCATGGTAGAAAAAATCACATAGCAATTATATAAATAATATATTAACATAAATAATATAATAATAATTCAAATGTTGTGAATAAGTAAATCGTTGACTATGGTATTTTTCCTTTTTTTTTTCTTTTTTTTTTTGCCAGTCCTGGGGCTTGAACTTAGGGCCTGAGCACTGCCCCTGGCTTCTTTTTGCTCAAGGCTAGCACTCTGCCACTTGAGCCACAGCGCCACTTCTGGCTTTTTCTATATATGTGGTGCTGAGGAATTGAACCCAGGGCTTCATGTATACGAGGGGCGCACTCTACCACTAGGCCATTTTCCCAAGCCTGATTATGGGATTTAAACAAATATAGCATGTATATATTTGTGTGCGGGTACTATGGCTTGAATTTAGGGCCTGGGCATTGTCCCTAAGTTTGGTCACCTTTCCACTTAAGCCACAACTCTACTTCCAAATTTTTGGTGATTAATTGGAGATAAGAGCCTCATGGGCTTTCTTGCTGGCCTGGCTTTGAACCTCAATCCTCAGACCTCAGTCTTGTGAGTAGCTAGGATTTTAAGTGAGAGCTACCACAGTCCGGCTTCCTCATAACTTTTTTTTTTTTTTTTTTGGCCAGTCCTGGGCCTTGGACTCAGGGCCTGAGCACTGTCCCTGGCTTCTTCCCGCTCAAGGCTAGCACTCTGCCACTTGAGCCACAGCGCCGCTTCTGGCCGTTTTCTGTATATGTGGTGCTGGGGAATCGAACCTAGGGCCTCGTGTATCCGAGGCAGGCACTCTTGCCACTAGGCTATATCCCCAGCCCTCCTCATAACTTTTAATGGTTCAACTGGTAAGTACTCAGGGCCTGGCCTCTGTTAGGCAAGTGTTCTACCACTTAAGCCACAACTCTTCCCCTCCCCCCATCCCCCAGCTCTGTTTTCTTTTGGTTATTTTTTAAATGGGATCATAAATTTTTGTCTAGGCTGGTGTAGACAGAGAGTTTCTTATTTCTGCCTCCTATATAGCTGGGATGACAGGAGTGAACCATTGTACCCAGCTTGGTGAGTACTTATTTTGTGCTGCTTTACAATCCACAGTTTTACTATCAATTTCTTCATTAAAAGAAAAAGTTTGAAACATTAATCATAAAAGATCAATGTCTTATCAATAGTTATTTGTTATCTTTTATTTGCTGAATATTATAGAAATGTTTCCTGATCCCTTTCATTAAGCAATGCATCTTTTTTTGATAAGACATAAGAAAACTCCCATTTTCCCTTAATATATTTGAAATTTAAATAAGTTAAATGTCAACCAAAGGCAATCAGAGAAAGCTGTTTTGTTTTCAGGGTATAACTCTTTCTCCTTGAAAGTCACTGTGTAAGAATCACAGAGAGTAAGTTATGCTTGTGCACAATGTGCTTAGGGTTAAATTGGGGCTGACAATGCTAACTCTTGAATGATGTGTGCTACTGAGGTGTCCTCTTCAAGTGCAATGGAAGCATAAGATGAGGGAATTACCAGTAGGTGGAAGCAATTGCTGTATGGTAAGAGGTTGTGACTTGAACTGAAGCTTAAAGTCTCAGAATTCAAAGGAGCGCAGGGCACAGGGAGGGATCTCCTGCCTTTGGGACAGTGAGCCATTGTGAGAAATACCCTTGTATGGGAATCACTAAAGGTTTTTTGGGCCAGGGAAAGGAAAATTAATAGGGTGACAGTTGTAGAACACAAAGGACAGGAAATCCTAGAGCCCTGAGCAGCAGGTCCAGCCATGGCAGAGCAAGCTTTGATGCCTTCCAGAAGGAGCTGCCTGACCAGTGTTTTCTGAATTTGGAAAGTTCTTTGGCAATACATCTGGTCTATTTTATTTTATTGTTAGCAGTACTGGGGACTGGATAAGGGGCTTGTGAATGCTAGGCAAGTGCTTTACCACTAACTATTCTACCCTAATTGACTGTGTAGTTTAGACTTCATTGTGTCTTTTCTTTTGATTCATGTATGATTTCTATTTTTGTGCCAGTATGAGGACTTGAACACAAGGCCTCACACTCTTTCTTAGCCTTTTCCACTCAAGGCTGGTCCTTCACCACTTGAGCCATACCTTTACTTCTGACTTTTTGGTGGTTAAGTGGACTTTAGTGTCTCAGACTTTCCTGCCCAAGTTGTTATTACACAGCCATCCTCAGATCTCAGCTTCCTGAGTAGATAGGAGCCATCAGTGTTTAGTTTATATTTTGTTTCTTTTTTTGTTATTAATTAAATTTTGTTGACAAGGTGTTGTGCAAAAGGGGTACAGTTACATAATAGGGCAGTGAGTACATTTTTTGTGATACCTTACACCCTTGTTTTTCTTTCCCTTCCCTAGATCAGGTAGGCATATATACATTACCCAGTGTACCAAAATCATATACAGTAGCCACATGGTGTATGCCCAAGGAAATTCACCTAGAACTTTAAATATAATGTCAACAATAGAGTTTGCTTATCTTTGTCTTATATGGTCATATATACATAGCTGTTGAACTATTGTGATCCACTGAGAGGTCTATTTTAGACCTTTTTATGTTTAGTAGTTGTTTGGTTTTAGATACATAATGTAAGGTTGCTGACCCAAACATGTGGAAATACCACTTGACAAGAAGTTTTTTGTTTCGCAGACCTGGTCTCTACTGTCTCCCCCACCCCCAACCCTAACAGTCATATATCAAGGAGACCATGCCCCTTTGTTTTCTGTGTTCTAGGCTTGTCTCACTCAACATTATTTGTTCAAGTTCTGACCATTTCCCTGCGAATACCAATATTTTATCATTTCTAATCGCTATGTAGTATTCCACTGTGTATAGGTACCACATGTTTTGGATCCATTCATCTGTAGAGGGGCATCTGGGTTGTTTCTATATTTTGGCTATTGTGAATTGTACAGCGATAAACATGGATGTGCATATGTCTTTTTGATATCTTGAGAACTATTGTTCAGGATAGTATATTTTGCTTCTTATTTGCTTCTCCAGGGTAGGTGTCTTGCAGGGTGGAGCTCAGTAACTTTTGTAGTTTCAACAAGAGGATGTTGTGTAGGAAAATTTGCCAGCATGTTGTAACTCATGTGATTTTGTCTGGACTTCTAAGAGAACCATCATGGTAGAAAACTGTCAGAAAGGAGGGTAAATCTGCATCTCTAAGGAAGTTAGGGTCTTAGCTTTGAGCATTTAGAGTCTGAGACAAAATGAGACATTCAAGAGGAATTTATGGTATCTACAAACGTGGAACAGGAACCCAGTCAGGGACAACTTAAGATAAGACTTGGGACTGAGTTTAGAGAGAGGGGCTGGAGTTGTAGGAATGATCAATGTTCAGGGACAAACTTCTCCTGATAGCCCAAGGAATCAAAACTTGAGTCTGTAGCCATGTTCATACTTAGGCACGGTTCAATCTGATAGCTAATGGCCACACATAGCCATTTAAATGTACATCTATTAAAACAAAATAAAATAAATGTTCAGGGGCTGGGAGTATGGCCTAGTGGCAAGAGTGCTTGCTTCATATTCATGAAACACAGGGTTCGATTCCCCAGTACCATGTATACAGAAAATGGCCAGAAGTGGCGCTGTGGCTCAAGTGGCAGAGTGCTATCCTTGAGCAAAAAGAAGCCAGGGACAGTGCTCAAGCCTCAGGACTGGCAAAAATACACTTAAAAGTAAATAAAAATGAATAAATAAAAATGTTCAGTTTCTCTGTCACATCAGCCTTATGTGGTTATTGGCTACTGTCTTGGGCAGGGAAAATAGACATTTTGCATTGTTATAGATTGTTGTTGTTGCAATGGGACAACATTGTAAAAACAGAGATATACGCTGAGAGAAACCCAGGAAGCAGAGGATATTTAAGGAAGGAGATCATTTTTTTTTTTTATTTATTTTTTTTTTATTTTTTTATTAATTGGACATAAATTTTTTTACAAGGTGTTGTGCAAAGAGGGTGCAGTTACATAGTAGGGCAGTGTGTACATTTCTTATGATATCTTACAACCTGTTTTTCTATCCCTTGTCTAGGTCAGGTTGACATATATGCAATATACAATGTATCAAGAACATATACAGTATTCACAGACTTGGTCTCTACTGTCTCTCCGTCTCCCTTTGTTAACAGTCATATATCAGGGAGATCATGCCCCTTTGTTTTCTGTGTTCTAGGCTTGTCTCACTCAACATTATTTGTTCGAGTTCTGACCATTTCCCTGCAAATAACAATATTTCACCATTCCTAATCGCTATGTAGTATTCCATTGTGTATAAGTACCATATTTTTTGGATCCATTCGTCTGTGGAGGGGCATCTGGGTTGTTTCCATATTTTAGCTATTGTGAATTGTGCCGCGATAAACATGGTAGTACAAATGCCTTTTTGATATCTTGGATTTTGCTGTTTAGGATAGATGCCTAGGAGTGGTATGGCTGGGTCATAGGGTAGGTCTATATTGAGCTTTTTGAGAAACCTCCATACTGTTCTCCAAAGTGGTTGTACTAATTTGCACTCCCACCAACAATGGAGAAGGGTTCCTCTTTCCCCACAGCCCCTCCAGCATTTGTTGTTTCCTGAGTTCAGAGTATAGGCCATTCTAACTGGGGTGAGGTGGTATCTCAGGGTTGTTTTTATTTGCATTTCCTTTACTAGCAGGGATGTTGAGCATTTCCTCATATGTTTCTTTGCCATTTTTATATCTTCTCTTGAGAAGTCTCTCTTTAGCTCTTTTGCCCATTTCCTAATAGGTTTATTGGGCTTGGAGGGGCTTAGTTTTTTGAGTTCTCTGTAGATGACCGATATCAGGCCTTTGTCTGTTGCTGTGCTGGTAAATATCCTTTCCCATATCGTTGGCTGTCTTTCTATTTTGGTGGCTATGTCCTTAGCTGTGCAGAAACTTTTTAATTTGTAGTAGTCCCATTTGTCGAGTCTTTCTCCTATTTGTTGTGCCCCTGGGACTCTATTCAGGAAATTCCTTCCTGTGCCTATAAGTTCTAGTGTCTTTCCTACTCTGTCCTTCAGTAGTTTCAAGGATTCAGGTCTGATGTTGAGGTCCTTGATCCATTTTGAGTTGATCTTGGTGCATGGTGATAGGCTTGGGTCTACTTTGAGTTTTTTGCATATGGCTGCCCAGTTCTCCCAGCACCAGTAGTTGAAGAGGCTATGTTTATTCCATTGTATATCTTTAGCAAGGAGATCATTTTAAGGAGGAAAAACGTACAGTATCAAATGCTGAATTGGGTATACAATGAGTGTTAGAAGGGCAGCAGGAAGAGAGTAAGTTCTTGAGACCTGGGTCAAAGAAAGGAATAAAAGACAATCACTAGAGACAACTACAGGGTTATAACCAGGTTATTTAAGACAGGAGACTTTTTCATGTCTGGGGGTAAATGGACATGTGAGGATGGCATAGGCTGCTAAGTCTCCACTCTGCCCTTGTTTCTCCTTTTAGCTTTGGATTCAAATTTACAAGTGTCTGGTGTTCTGTTGGTGCCCCTACTCCAACACATCTGAAACCACATTTATGATAGGCCTAGTTCTATTCCTCACATTCCTCATTTCAGTTCCTCCCCCCAGGTACTAAAAAGCTGGAACACTTAGTCATATTGTGTCATTTTCTTACTTTTTTTGTTTTGTTTGTTTTTTGCCAGTCTTGGGGCTTAGACTCAGGGCCTGAGCACTGTCCCTGGCTTCTTTTTATTCAAGGCTAGCACTCTACCTCTTGAGACACAGTGCCACTTCCAGCCTTTTCTGTGTATGTGGTGCTGAGGAATCAAACCCAGGGCTTCGTGCATGCTAGGCAAGCACTCTATTGCTAAGCCACATTCCCAGTCCCCATATTGAGTCATTTTCTACAACAACAACTACCACCCCATCAATTGGTTGCCTAAAGTCACCTCTAGCTTTAGTAGATACAAGTAGGCATACTTGTTTCACTGCTTTCATCATGCATTCACTTATTAAAATACTTTCAAAGCTTGGTACAGTGGCTCATACCTATAATCCTAAGCTACTAGGAAGGTCAGTCAGGGAGTGGAGAGTGGGAAGATCACAGATGGGGGTCAGCCAGGGCAAAAAGTTTGTGGACTCCATAACAACAACAGCAACAACAACAATAATAATAATAGTAAAAGCCGGGGCTTTCATCACAACAACAACAATAGTAAAAGCTGGGCCTTTCATCCCAGCCAAGCAGGAAGCAAAAATTTAGACTTCAAAAAATAACAAAAGCAAAAAAGAGCTGAGAACATGGCTCAAGTAGTAGATCACAAGGCTTTGAGTTCAAACTCCACTAGCAACAAGACGACTTTGAAGTTAAAATATAGTACTTCAGACAAAGAAAGCAATATGAGGATATAATAAAATAATCACAATATAGTCAAGTCCATTCTTTTTTTGCATTAAGGGTAATCATATTTACAATTTAGCATTTGTCTGCCTGGAGATACGACTTGGGGGTAGGACTTGAGTGCCAAGATGCCAGGAGTGAGAAAAAAGTATTTATCATTGCCTTGAAAGATATCATTAGTGTTGCCACACACTTTGATATCCCTGTATAATATGGGATGGGATTTGATTTTAAGACTTTACATAAATATATTTATCCTTCTTACAGCTATATTTCTTCAGTTTTCCAATTATTTGAGAGGATTATCTCTCATTTCAGTTTAAATTTCATTTTCGTATGTCAAAATTTATCAATTTATGATGGGTTGTATGATGCATTCTTACACACATATCTGTATGTGTGTGTATATTATGTATATATAGGTAGTGTGGTTTGCATGTGGTTCAAATATGTCTTCCATAGGTTTCCATGCTGGAATTTTGGTTGCCAGTGGGGTGTGCTATTGATAGGCAGTAGAACCTTTAAGAGGTGGGGCTGGTGGGACTTAATCCGGTCACAAGGGCATTTCCCCCCACCCCTTGGAAGAAATTAATGTTCTCAATGGGGAACCCAGTTAATTTCCTGGTGAGAGGATTGTTGCAGACAGCGCCTGGTCCCTATATCTCTCTGGATTTTTGCTTTAGCATCTCTTCTGCATATAGTTCCTCTTCCTCTTTTCTGCCATGTTGTAATGAAGCAGGGGCCAGGGGATACCCTCACTATAGACTGAACAGATGAGACTACCCAATCTTGGACTGTCAGTCCAAAATTATGCACTAAACAACCTTTTTCTTTATAAGGTACCCAGCTTTAGATATTTCCTTTTAGCAATAAACAGATGAAAACAATAGGTATATAATTTTTACTGTAGCTCTTGGGTTGCAATGGAGTGACATGATGTAGTATTTCAGCTATTTGGGGGGAATTAGAAAAAGTCTATTCCTTTAAAGCAATTTAAAAATCTGTATTCAATATTTCTAATTTTCTGTCACTTTATTAAAAAATTCATCCAGAGAGGCTGTGATTGTGCTATTTTGAAATTAGTTTATGTGTCTGATCTATATGATTAAAAGAAAGGATACATTGGCTGGGAATGTGGCCTAGTGGCAAGAGCGCTTGCCTTGTATACATGAAGTCCTGGGTTCAATTCCTCAGCACCACATATATAGAAAAGGCCAGAAGAGGTGCTGTGGCTCAAGTGGCAGAGTGCCAGTCTTGAGTAAAAAGAAGCCAGGGACAGTGCTCAGGCCCTGAGTCCAAGCACCAGGACTGGCAAAAAAAAAAAAAAAAAAAAAAAAAAAAAAGAAAAAGAAAAAGAAAAAAAAAGAATACATTATAACAGAGATTGGTCAGGAAATAAATATGAAGATACTCTAATACTGAAAGTTGTTCTTTGTCATTTAAGGACATTACAGGTTAAGAATGATAGGCTGTTTATTATTATTTAAATGAAGTTTCTTCCTGGGATTGCTATTACAAACAAGATAATTTTAGTCTTGTATATTCTTCTAAGACAGGTGATTAAAATGTTACAAATACATAAATCATCTTTTCTTAGAAAGTTATCCTGACTTAGAAAGCTAGTGTCGGTTGGATCACTTCAGGGATATTGTAGATGATTTTGTTTTCCATAGCTGAGGTTTGAACTCAGAGCACTGAGTTTGCTAGTCAAGTGATCTACTGCTAGATCGACACCTCCAGCAATAGAAAGCTTTGAATACAAAGAAATGTCAATGCCAATAATGAAAATAAGATTCCTTAAATGTTAAGAGGATCAGTCCTTTTGCACCATTTATATCCTTGATGTGAAGCCTGAATGAGAATGAGGGTCTAACTCATTTGAAGAAGGTGATCTTGCAAGAGGTGAACTACTATAAGGCTAAAGGAATTTCATCCGAGTATTTATCAATTAATTTTAATTTGCAGTCATCATTTTCCCACAAGAAAATGATCTAGTCAGTTTTTCTTAATATTAAACATCTACAACATGTCAAGTATTGGTCAGAGCATATGGCTGCTAACACGAGTTCATGTTCTCAGGAAGATTTGCTTGAGGTAGGTACTGATTGCCTTTTATATCATGCTGGGGATTGAATCTAAGGCTTCTGTTCTACCACTGAGCTATACTCTTATTGAGTTTTTCATTTATTTTTCAAATAATGGATAGGAGAATCTTTAAAAATGATTATTTAGGGATTATGTTGATTGGAGAAATTGACAGATGTGGGTTTGAATTGTCACATTAAAAAAAAAAGTTGAACTTTAGCAACTTTATATGGTCAACTTAGATGTTCAAAACCACAGAAATGTACAAGTAGGAACTGTACTGTGCCCAGAAGGGAATAGTCCTAGCTGTCCTATCTAGTAAATCTGGATATCCTGGTTTTTTACGAGGCTCTAGCCACTAGGCCACATTCCCAGCCCAGTAGCCGGGTTTTTAATACACAATGGCTAGGTCCTTTACAGATGCAGATCAAGCAGGGTTAGTGCAATCATCTCTTTGTAAAGGAGAGAGCAGTTAAGGAGTCTAAGTCAGTAGGGGCTTAGATACCTTTGGAGACTTCCTTTTTGTCACACTGGGGAAGGAACCCAGGACATCACAGTTGGGAGAGCAGTGCTCTACCATCTAAACCACACCCTCACCCCACCTTTAGGGACTTTCCACTTTTCATTACATTCCAAAGAATTAAAAAAAAAAACACCCTTATATTAAAACTTCAAGTAAGGAAGGTGATGGTAAGGTAAAGTGACACTCATCTCTCTTGACATGAGGTAAACAATGGGTCAGCACAGAGTTTTCTCAAATCATCTTGGAAAGAGCATATAAAAAATACCCAGCACTGTGCTTCTTAAGCAATTTTGATTTCCTATGTAGATAAGTAGTAAGTCCTATTGAGAGTAACCTTCTAAGAAAATAGATCTTTCAATTAAATTTCATTACTTTTTAATTACTATGTGTGTATATTTTAACAATGCAATGATCAAACCTGGGGCCTTGTGCATGTTAGACAGGCACTCTACCTTGAGCTATGTGCCTGGCTGTACTTCAAGATCTCACTCCAATAGGAGTCTCCAATAGAATCTGTTTTCATTTTCAGCTACCTTTAGATATTCCAAGACAATCACTGTTTCTAAAAGTGTGGTCTGAGGTTTTCAGAATCTGACTGTAGTGAGTGGTACTTTTGCTATGACATCTGTATTATCATATATGTACACACACACATCTATTTATCTTAAGAGCCTTGCACCCAAAGCCCAATAGTTAATTCAGGTATGTTATTTTCTTTTTCTCAGGAAGAAGTGCTTTTGCATCCTGTCACTTGCAATTAGCATCAATAAAGAGATGAATTTATGGTGACTAGAATGATCCTTTGCCAAATGGACATGTGATATCCCTACTCCTGGAAAAACACAAGAAAATTCTTGACATATCTCTTCCAAGGAATGAGCTACCCTCTGTCCAACATTAACCAGGCCCAGAGTGATCATAGAAATATTAACTCCCTTTCTGTGGACCTATTTATTTACATCTCTGTCCTGTCCTTTAATTCAGCCATTCTCTTTTCTACCCACTAGCTCAATCTATGAGTTTCATTTTCCTTTAAACACTCAAATGTAAATGGTACTATTCAACTTTCAAAGTAAGTCTTCTAGTTAAATGAGGCCAATTCTATTAAAAGATATGAGTTCTATTCTTGGACTTAGAATTTCAAGTCTTGTGCATGTTTGTTGTATTTTATTAGGTCAATTCCATGGTAATCTATCAGATTACCATACTTTACCATCCTAGGTGACAAATTTAAATGTTTTGGAACTTAGAGGCACACTTTTGTCTCTTACAAATGGATTAAGAATTTTTTACTTAGTAGACACAAAATCTAGTTTAAGCGCTTGGACAGCAAAACCTCCTCCCCTACCATAGCCTCATTTATTACGCAAAATATAATCATCATAATAATGGAAAATAATTCTTGCTTGACTCAGATTTCTAATGAAAAGGGATATTGTGGACGGTTTCCACCGCTTATATTTAACTTCTTGGCAAACAGAGCTAAAGGCAATAAGCAAAGATGTCTTCTTACTTGGCAGAACACAAATAAAACCTGTGCATTCCCCGCCCTCCACCCCCCACCAAGATCACAGCAAGATTAGCAAGGATGTTAGAGAAGGAATGTTAAACGCAGTAAATGAAAAAAATAGTTAAAACTGCTCTAAGGGCAGGGATAGTTCATTGAGACTATCTTAAAAATGTTGGCAATTGCAGATGGGCTTTTCCTGGGGATACTTTACCTGCTACCAGCAAGATTAAGCAGAAAAGGGTCATACGTGTGCAACAAAATCATTATGATTTTTAAAAAATGTATTCTGCCCCATTGGACGTATACATGCTACATATAAAATCGACTTTAAATTTGCCTGGGCCAGAATGACAGCTCTCCGGTCGGGTGTGAAGCGATTTGAGATTTCTCCCTGGCTCCAAGTGCCAGCCTCCAGGGCACTCCGAAGTGTGGGTGGGAGACCTGGGGGAGGGGGGGTGGGAACGGGAGGGCTCTGACAGTGAATCAGAGCCGAACGTGTGAGAAAATCCTCCTCAGGCCTGGAAGGGGGTGTCTCCCCCCAATGCCAGCGCCCTCCCTCCGGGCTCTTGGGGCGGGTCCGCTGCGCTCAGTAGCAGCGGCGGCAGCCCCGGGGCGGAGCGGCGGCGGCCTCCGGGCAGCACCGGGAAGCGGCAGCTCCGGGAGCCCGAGGCCCTGGGGAGATCCCGCCGAGATGGAGGGGACGAGTGCAGCCCGAGCCACCGGGGAAGGACTTCCTCCCCAGCTCAGTTCCCCGAAAGCCTGGAGGGGCCTGCTCCGAAAACCAGGGAGGTGGAAGAGGCCTATGTCTTGGCCTGGCAGCGGCAGCCGGAGGCCCAGGCGGGCGCAGCGGGGTAACGCTCGAGCAGTGGCCGCTGACCGAGAACGTACACAACCTCGGCCGCTTATTGTTTCTCTCCTTCCACCCAGGGGGCAAACAGGAAGCGCGCTGCCTAGCGGATCGACAGACAGGAGTCCGGACCAATGAGCGCAGACGATGGAGAGCGTGGCAGCAAATAAGAACGGAGAAGAGGGGCGGGACTTCCTGGCGGGCTGTCACCCTCTTCCCCCCTTTTGGGCTGGAGGCTCCACCTTTTGTGTTTCCCGCACAGTCAATCAAAATAGGAAAAAAAAAAAAAAAACCCGGACCGCTCCGGCCGTGTCCGCCGCCGCTTCCCGCATCCTCTCCCGTCGCTGCCGCCTTCGCTCCTCACCATGTGTAAGGCGGCGGGGAGCCCCGCCTGAGGTGCCCTAAACACACTATGACCGGTACGTAAAGCCGAGAGAGAGCAACCCTTGCTGCCTCCGCCGCCGACCACAGCCTGCTCGGGGCCGCCGCCGCCGTCTCCTCCCGGCCCCAATGTGCGACCGAGTGTCCGAGAGGCAGAAAGCCGCACTCCCCTCCGCCCTCTTGCCCTCCCTGCCAGCCACGGCCCAGCCCTCCAGCCCAGCAACGCTGTCTCCCCCGCCGGGTGCGGGGCGGGCGGCGCAGTCCGCCGGGAGCGCGTCCCCCAGTGTGCGGGCGCGGGCGGCGGGCGGGCGTGTGTGAGTGACTGACGGTGCGAGAGGAGCGAGCGCCGCGGAGGGAAAGGGGAGGAGAGGAGCGGCGAGGAGAGGGGGCAGGGGCAGCGCGGGGAGGAGGGAGGAGGAGGAGGAGGAGGGTTACAGCCGCGGCGGGCGGGGGCAGCAGCAGGAGGGGAGGAGGGAGCCGCCGCCGCGCCGCCGCCGCCGGGGGCGGAGGGGGAGGGAAGGGGCCTCGGCCCGGCGCGGAGGAATCGCGCCGCGGCCCGCGGGCCCCCTCCCTCGCGCGCGCCCGCTTTCCTCCCCCAACCCCCCCCCCCGCTGTGCCTGCAGCTCCCGAAAAGCCCGTGAAACAAGAGGAAATGGCTGCCTTGGATGTGGACAGCGGCAGCGGCGGCGGCGGCGGCCACGGCGAGTATCTGCAGCAGCAGCAACAGCAGCAGCAGCAACAGCAGCAGCACGGAAACGGCGCGGCGGCGGCGGCCCAGGTGAGGAGCGGCGGAGCGCGGCCTGGCTCCCCCCTCGCGCCGCTTTCTCCTCCCCTCGCCTCTCCCCTCCCTCCTCCCCTCCTCCCCCTCCCCGCGCCTCCCTCCCCTCCCCCGCCCCGGGAGCTGCCCGCCCGAGGCGCCAACGCTCCGACCCCGCCCGCGCTCCCCCGCCCGCCGCCTTTTTGTGCGTGTGTGAGTGTGCGCGCCCTCCCGGGGTGGGTTCCGGGCGGAGGGGACCCGGCGCGCTGCTCGCCGCCGCCGCCGCCGCCGCCGCGGGCCGGGTGCGTGCGAGCCAGCGGGCGGGCCAGCGGGCGCTCGGGAGCGCGGGCCGAGAAGGTGCAGGAGCGGAGCGCGGGCGAGCTCTCCGGGGCGTCGCGGGCCAGGGAGGCGAGGCCAGGCCAGGCCAGGCCCGGGCCGCACTTCCTGTGCGAGCGCGCCGGGCCCTAACCGCCACCCCCTCCCTGTCTCCCTCTCTGAACCCGCCCCTCGGGGGTAGGACACTCAGCCGTCACCGCTCGCTCTGCTGGCCGCTACCTGCAGCAAGATAGGGCCGCCATCGCCGGGCGACGACGACGAGGAGGCGGCCGCCGCCGGGGCCCCCGCCGCTGCCGCCGCCGCCGCCGCCGCCGCCGGAGCGGTAAGTCCCGCGCGCGGCCTTCCCGCCCGCCCGCCCGCCATCCCGGGCCTGCGCTGCCCGCCCAAAAGGGCGCCCGCGCGCGCCGCCGCCACACGCGCCCCGTCGTCCCTGCCCTTGCCCGGCCCCGTTTGGATCCCGAGCCAAGCCCGGGCTTTCTCAGAATTGTCACGTTGGCCCGCGCTCCAAATTCCCGATAAAATGAAGCCTGGGAGGGTGGGGGCGAGCTCTCCAAAATGGATGTTTGAGCAATCCCTGAGCTGGGCTCCAAACTCCTTCATGGAGCCCTGCGTGCTCAAGCACAGCCTGCCGGCTGCGGGCAGTAGCAGCCACGAAGCCAGGGCCTGCAGTTTCTGGAAGTTGTTAGATCTGAGTTTAGTAGGAGATCCTTAAGAAAAGGGCTTATTCTTCTAGGCTTTTGTATGCAGGAATTCACTTTTTTACTGATCGTTCAAAATCGTTGAATCTCACCGTGCACACCACTACAAATTTGCACCAAATTTCCTACGTAAGGTAAATGAAGCCTTTAGAGAGACTGTTGATGTTACTACTTCAGCTTTTGAAAATGAGTATGTTACAAACAAAAGTGTAAGTCAAGATTTTTATTTACATGCTTGTTAACGCTTACCATATTTGAAATTGAGATAGGTCGTCAAACTTTTCTTCTTAGGGTGACTATTACCCTGTTAAGTATGGTGGGGGTTCTTTTGGAAGTGTTCTTACGGTGTAGGCATCGGACCGGGAGGAGTTGGTAATGTTATATAGGAACGTGATACGAAATTAGTAACAGATTGTAGATTTAATTGTGGATTTCACATTGGATCGATGCTACAGCTTTAGCAGAGTTCACCTAGTGAAGTTGAAAGCCTTCTCAGTCAGACTTTTTGAGGTGGATTATAGAAGTTGGTCTGTGTGTAATTGTGTTTTGAATAACGAATACTATAAGTCTATAATTGACACAGCTTTGATACTTGGTATATATAGTAGCAAAAACTTAAGGTGTCTAGGCATTAAAAGTTAACTTTCAGGTTAAACTACATTATTGGTAAATACATTTGTAATTTTAGTTTCATATTATACTCTGGACGATGTGAGTAGTTTTAATATCTTAATTGTGCCGTGGTAAACAGGTGACAATATAAAGCATAACATTGTTTGAGAAGCAATGTATTTTTAATCCAGGTATAATAAGTAAACCCTTTTAATAAACTCCCTTTATTCCCGAAGTTTCAAAATAAGTGTTTTGGTTATGTTGAAAAACATTTCTTCTACCTTTATTTTTTAGATTTCAAATAGAACACACTTTTTTTGTAACTATCACTTTACTAGGTTTAAGTATCAGCTTACAAATGGGGGAGGGGAGAAGTGAAAAAGGAACTTACAGTTGAAAATATTATGTATGTAAGTCTCATGGCCAGGAGTAGAAATACTCTTTCCAATTGTAGCGAACTATATTTGTAGCCAAATATATTTGGGTTTTTTTTTGTTTTTGTTTTTTTTGCCAGTCTTGGGGCTTGAACTCAGGGCCTGAGCACTGCCCTTGGCTTCTTTTTGCTCAAGGCTAGCACTCTGCCACTTGAGCCACAGTGCCACTTCTGGCTTTTTCTATATATGTGGTGCTGAGGAATCGAACCCCAAGGCTTCATGTGTATGAGGTGAGCATTTACCACTAGGCCATATCCCCAGCCCCAATTTGTAGCCAAATATATTTGTATAGCATTTTTTAACTCTGAATTATCCAATCCCTACTGACAATACATTTCTCATCAGATGAGCTAGCATCAATCTTAAGAAATAGAGATTTATCAAACACCTTATAATTTGTCAGCCAAAATAAAATTAAAATACAATTTTGTCACAGAAACCTTATAAAGGGTAGATTTGAAAATCTGGTACCTGTGTACAGATATTTTCATGTGAGTAAAGGTAGTAAGATTTAGTTTGCATGTTTCGCTGAACTTTGGTGGGAAAAAATTTTCTGGTTCAAAGTGAATTTCAGATAATTTTTCATTGCACCTCAAAATATAATAAAGTGAGTTTATTTTTTCCATTTAAAGATGGGCTTAGGGGCTAGGAATATGGCCTAGTGGTAAAGTGCTTGCCTCATATACATGAAGCCCTAGGTTCGATTCCTCAGCACCACATATATAGAAAAAAAGCCAGAAGTGGCACTGTGGCTCAAGTGGTAGAGTGCTAGCTAGCCTTGAGCTAAAAGAAGCCAGGGACAGTGCTCAGGCCCTGAGTTCAAGCTCCAGGACTGGCAAAAGAACAAAACAAAACTAAAACAAAAAATTAACTTAGGGAATATACTTCATTATTCAAATTACTGGTGATCATGAGAGAGATATTAGGATTTTTTCTTGTAATTGTGTTTATAAAAATTGTGGAATAATTTCAGTCTACAGGAATCAAATTACAGAATCAAATTACCTTATATCCTTTATCCAGCTTCCCCAAATGTTAACATGGTAGTGTTCCTCCAAACTAGGAAATTAACATTGATCGGATATTACTAACTAAAATAACTACAGACTTTATTTGGAGTTTGCTAGTTTTCCCATTAATGTCCATTTTCTGCTTTGGAATCGAATTCAGGATACCTCGTTGTATATAGTGTGTGTTTAAATACACACGTGCAGTTCAAATTTATACTAGTTTAGCTCAGTATTTTCAAGAGTAAAGGGGTCTTAAAAAGGCAATCAGGAACACTGAAGATGGGGTTTAAGTATTTTGAATTTTGAAATTGTTATAGAAGTATCCTAACCAAGGGTTTTTGTTTACCCTTAGTATAGTGCCTAAGAGGTCTAATCACAAAATAGTCTTACCTGTCCTGCAATACAGATTCCCAAAGATGGTTCTATGGCAAGGTTTCTTTATATTTTATTACTAGAAGCTATGATTAATTTTTTGTAATAAGCCAGGAAATAGAGTAGCAGCTATTAACTTGTCCAAGTTGCATGTGTGAACTTGTGGATTAATTTATTTCATTTGTGAAATAAACTAAGCAAATATGAAAATCATTGCTTAATGTTTGTTATAAATTTAGTGTTCATTAGTTTTACAAATAGAAGTGAACTAAAAAGGATATCTTATTTTTTTTAAGAATACATTTTGCAGTTACTCAAAATAATATTAGGGATTAGGCTGTTGCTTAATGGTTGAATTGCTTGCCTTAGCATTCACAAGGCCCTTGGTTCCATCCCTAGCCTTGCCAAACAAAATAAAATAACAAAAAAGCCCTACAGTCATTGTAACCAATGCATTGAAGTCTTTTTGAGTTCTTCTAAAATCTTGCAGATTTACTTGAATATTTGCTTAAGAATGGTTTTTAGTTTGACTCTACTTTAGTTTCAATCTTGATCTTAGTTATAGTCCTCCTTTTTACATGTTTCTGTCTTTTATAAAATCGATCTGGGGGGCTGAAAGTTCCCCTTCCAAAATATTATATAACTATTGTGAATCTTCTACCCCCTTCCATGTGTACTAAGAAGATACTTCTTTTCTTTTTTCAACTCCACATCCATCATTTTTATGACCAGTAGCATTGGAGACTGCTCTTCTATGTAATGAATTGTTATAGTAGCATCACTGCTGGTGTCACCAACCACTGAGGGCTAATATAGGTTCTGGTTCTTTGTACCTTATTTTGTTTTCACCTATAGAGGGAGAGTTGGAGTGCCTTGTTACAACTTTTTTACAACATCAACTTTCATGATAAATGTTTTGTTCTTTGCCAGTAAGAATGTGAGAGTTACTGAAAAGAACTGCCCTTGCTTTTTTGTTTGTTTTGTTTTGCTTATAATAAACTTTTGTAGTGGGTTGTTTTGCCTGGATTGTGTGTTTTTAATGTCTGTTTTTATTTCTATGGTGTTTACAGTAGTCAACATTTTCATAACTTTGTCAGTTTATTTACTAATTTATCCCTTTCTTTGGTATGGAGTGTACTTTGTTCCATTGTCATATTGATGATAAAATTTCTATTATGAGTGACTGTGTTTAGAAAGTTTTGTAGTTTTGAAATATCTGGGGCTTATTCTCTATGGAATTATGGAAGCAAATGGTTTTAATTTATTTTGTTAGGAGGCTCTAATACATTACTCCAATACAGTTTTATTGTATTTATTTTTATCTGCCATCTCATTTCTATTTTCTTCGTAATTTTAAAATGGCATATCTTCATTCATAAAGTGTATGTTGATATTGTGCTCAGCACAATATTTAGTAACTGTAATGAGATCTTGGGGGTTATGTAGAGCTTTTTTAGTTTTTTTTTGGAGGCAGGGTCATGTTCTGGAACTTAAGATTATCTATCCTGCTTCAGCCTTCTAAGTGCTAAGATTACAGTTGTGCACCATTGCACCTGGCCTTGGGTTTTTTTTTTTTTTAAATAAGCCATTCACCTTATGTTTGTTCACAGAAATTCAGAATACAGGGGCTGAGAATATGGCCTAGTGGTAAAGTGCTTGCCTCGTATACATGGAGCCCTGGGTTCCATTCCTCAGCACCACATAAACAGAAAAAACCATAAGTGGCGCTGTGGCTCAAGTGGCAAAAAGAAGCCAGGGACATGATCAGGCCCTGAGTTTTAAGACTCAGGACTGGCCAAAAAAAAAAAAAAAGTCTCAGAATACATAATTTTTCTTAGATTTATTTTTTTCTTTTTCTAAATGGCCTGAAATGCTGGGGAACAGTTTAGAACAGTTTAGATCTGGAGAGGGGATGACTTGGGCAATATTTACCTACCCTTGTCAATTAAATAGTTATTTTTGAGGAATTCATTGAGTAGACAGGTTATGTTCACTCATGAATATACACTTTATTACTGTTTTGTTTTTTTTTTAATTGTTAGGTGCCATAAGTTTGATTTTGTTTATAAAAGAAAGGAAGAGGGGGGAAGTGCCAGTATCGTCAAGTTTATATGGAAGATTCTGTTATTTTTTTTCTATCAAAAGACTTCCTGTTGTAATTTTAATACCAGACTGAAGTGGAATAATGACAGTGACTTTAATGTCTCTTGCTTCATTCTAAAATGTAAGATGAGTAGGTTTTAACTATTTGGGGTTTTGGTTAGGCCTAGAGATATATGTATAGGGTACTGTTTTTCCGCTTCTATTCTCTTTTTCAGTTTCCGCTGGCACTTCTGTCTTTATGAAATACGGATGTGATTGCACCATTCACTTTTTATTTTTATTTTTATTTATTTTTATTTTTTTATTTTTTTGGCCAGTCCTGGGCCTTGGGCTCAGGGCCTGAGCACTGTCCCTGGCTTCTTCCCGCTCAAGGCTAGCACTCTGCCACTTGAGCCACAGCGCCACTTCTGGCCGTTTTCTGTATACGTGGTGCTGGGGAATTGAACCTAGGGCCTCGTGTATCCGAGGCAGGCACTCTTGCCACTAGGCTATATCCCCAGCCCCTCACTTTTTATTTTTAAGTACCTTTCATTCACTGTCTATAGGACAAAGTCCAAACAATTTAGTGGGATCTACAAGCCATTTATTTACAAATCTCGATAAAAACATTTGGTGCTGTTCTCCATTACTTTTGTCTGAATATGAGCCTTTTCTAGATCAAATTGACTTCAAACTGCATATTGTCCTAGGATTTTTATCATTGTATTGTTTCCATACTTTTATTAATACCTCTTTCTAACTGACCACAGTAAAATATTTTATTCTATTACTTTAAATGTCTTTTATGTCAAATTCCCTTCCCTCTTCCAATCTTCTGTGTTCTCATATAGTGTTTTGATCATACAGCTAGAATATGCCACTTTTTACATTGTACTAGTATATATGCTGGGTCTGCTTGGATAGAGTGAACCATTCAAGAATAGGGATTGCATTGTTTACTCATTTAATCTTGGCAAGGACTCAGTTTTTATTGAGTCAAGGATGAACTATGGCTCATCTTTTTTTTTTGGCCAGTCCTGGGGCTTGGACTCTGGGCCTGAGCTGTCCCTGGCTTTTTTTTGCTCAAGGCTAGCACTCTGCCACTTGAGCCACAGCGCCACTTCTGGTCATTTTCGGTATATGTGGTGCTGGGGAATCGAACCCAGGGCCTCATGTATATGAGGCAGGCACTCTTGCCACTAGGCCATATCCCCAGCCCCTATGGCTCATCTTTTAAAATACAAACTTCACAACTACATGAATATTAGGTGAAGAATCTTTAGTTTCATGAAAATTAGAGATAGAAATTACAGATAGAAATTTAAGATCTTTTGTTTTAATATTTGCACTACATTTTGTAGAGTGGTTAGAATAGTACTTGTTTTAACAATCCTTTTATGGCCATAGGCTCCTTTGGGAATACGATGAAACCCTAGATTACCTGCCCTCTTCCTCATAGTAATTTCTCAAAGAGTTAATATGCTATTTTAGAGGATGCAAAGATCCCATCAAGCCATCTTATATCCTTGGTTGACCTTGTTGGGCTACATGTGTTTCTATGTTTTCTTTGTCTAGTGGAGTTACAGAAAATAAGAAATAATAGTTAATCATATATGGTCTCTTCCTGGAGTCTCCATCTCTAGTGTTAGTAAGGGACACAAATAACAGTATTAGAATGACCTAGGTTTTAGAGATATGCTTAGGTTTTTGTTTTATGTGTTTTTTCATATGTTCCCAAGGGCCTCAGGAAACACGTACATACACACACACATACATACACATACACAGGCGCATGTTCAGACTCAGGCCTTGGGTATTGTCCCTGGACTGTTTTACTCAAGGCATCACTTGAGTTACAGCTCTACTTCTGGCTTTTTTGGTGGTTAATTGGAGATAAGAGTCTCATAGACTTTCCTGCCCAGTAGCTTTGAATACCTCATCTTCATATCTCAGCCTCTGAGTAGCTAGGATCACAGACTTGAGCCACTGGTGCCTAGCAGTCTTTTTGTTTTGTTCTGTTGTTTTTGGTGCCTCCTGGTACTTGAACTCATGATCTGGGCAGTGTTATGAGTTTTTTTTTTGCTCAAGGCTAGTGTTCTACTTGAGCCATAGCTTCTGCTTCTGGCTTTTTGGCAGTTAATTGGAGGTAAGAGTTTGACTGACTTCCTGCCCAAGCTGGCTTTGAACAGTGATCCTCAGATCTCAGCCTCCTGGGTAGCTGGGATTACAGGCATGAGCCATGGTGCCAGGTTTATTAGACTTAAGTATTAAATTTTGTCTTAATCATACCATCTTGATAACTACAAAACTTGCCCCTCAATTTTCTTGTGTGAAAAAGGGGTGATAGTAACACTTGTCATATAGAGTTAATCTCATAAGCCCTTTATCGTGATATTTAGCATGTGAAAGCACAACGTAAGTCTTGTTGCAATTATTCCCTTAAAACTATTACTTTTCAATGTTGACTTGCAGGATTTTATTTTCTGCTTTTCTGAACTGGCATGTTTCTAATCTCACCTAGTCTATGAACTGTGGGATTTATACCTCAGCTTCTTTCAAGTAACAGAATGCAAAACATTTAGGCTTAGCATTCTGCTGCCATGTTAAACTAGGTAAAGCTACTGTATATTCTGCAGCTTTAGATGCTAGAAAAATATTTTAATGGAGTTTCTCTGTTGTGATCATAGGACAACCTTTTCTCACTGAGTTGTTTTTAAGGTCTCTTTGTCAGTCTCTGTAATAGTTGAGGAGAAAACTAAAAAGTGTGATAGCTTGCTAATGGAATAGTTTATACATTAATATACCATAAAAGAATAATTTTTTGAAAACTTACAGCAATAATACACAAATCTTCCTTTCCTGACTCAGCAATAATATACAGATCCTACTTTCCTAACTCCTAACACTGTACTGGTTCTTTTTTGTACAGCAATACAATGTACCTGATTTAGTCATATTTTTAGTAGGTTGTATACTTCTTGAACTCTCTTCATAATTTTTTTTTTTTTTTTTTTTTTTTTGGCCAGTCGTGGGCCTTGGACTCAGGGCCTGAGCACTGTCCCTGGCTTCTTCCCGCTCAAGGCTAGCACTCTGCCACTTGAGCCACAGCGCCGCTTCTGGCCGTTTTCTGTATATGTGGTGCTGGGGAATCGAACCTAGGGCCTCGTGTATCCGAGGCAGGCACTCCTGCCACTAGGCTATATCCCCAGCCCCTCTCTTCATAATTTTGTGAGGCCACTTCTACCTTTAAAAAAAAACTACAGTGTTAGAAATTATAGGTAAGTCAGAAGATAAATTTGTGTAGGTAGACACAGTACACACTTACAGTCCCAGCTACTTGGGAGGCTAGGCAGGAGATCTCATATGCATGAATTCAAGACCATTTTGGGCAACAGTGATACTCTGTCAAACACTCCTGTCCCCCAGTATTTTATAATATTCCAATTAAGACAATCCCTTCCTCCTGTTTAAATAAGATAAGGCTGTCTTGGCAAAATATTAACAACTAGAAGTCATAATTGTTATAGGTTATATAGTGTTTTGTATTTGAACCCTATTATGTTAAGATGACTTTCATTTGCAGGTAGCAGGGTTTGTAATAGTTGAGTTTGAGGATTGTTTTAAATATGTCACAAGCATTACATTTTTTGTTTTCTTTATCCAGACAGGTGATTTGGCTTCTGCACAGTTAGGAGGAGCACCAAACCGATGGGAAGTTTTGTCAACCACACCTTCAGCTATAAAAGATGAAGCTGGTAATCTAGTGCAGATTCCAAGTACTGCTACTTCAAGTGGGCAGTATGTTCTTCCCCTTCAGAATTTGCAGAATCAACAAATATTTTCAGTTGCACCAGGATCAGATTCATCAAATGGTACAGTGTCCAATGTTCAATATCAAGTAATACCACAGATTCCGTCAACAGACGGTCAGCAGGTTCAGATTGGTTTCACAGGTGCTTCAGATAATGGAGGTATAAATCAAGAAAATAGTCAAATTCAGATCATTCCTGGCTCTAATCAAACCTTACTTGCCTCTGGAACACCTCCTGCTAATATCCAGAATCTCATACCACAGACTGGTCAAGTCCAGGTTCAGGGAGTTGCAATTGGTGGTTCATCTTTTCCTGGCCAAACCCAAGTAGTTGCTAATGTGCCTCTTGGTCTGCCAGGAAATATTACCTTTGTACCAATCAATAGTGTTGATTTAGATTCTTTGGGACTCTCGGGCAGTTCTCAGACAATGACTGCAGGCATTAATGCCGATGGACATTTGATAAACACAGGACAAGCTATGGATAGTTCAGACAATTCAGAAAGGACTGGTGAGCGAGTTTCTCCTGATATTAATGAAACTAATACTGATACAGATTTATTTGTGCCAACATCCTCTTCATCACAGTTGCCTGTTACGATAGATAGTACAGGCATATTACAACAAAACACAAATAGCTTGACTACTTCTAGTGGGCAAGTCCATTCTTCAGATCTTCAGGGAAATTATATCCAATCGCCTGTTTCTGAAGAGACACAGGCTCAGAATATTCAGGTTTCTACAGCACAGCCTGTTGTACAACATTTACAACTTCAAGAGTCTCAGCAGCCAACCAGTCAAGCCCAAATTGTGCAAGGTATTACACCACAGACAATCCATGGTGTGCAAGCCAGTGGTCAAAATATATCACAACAAGCTTTGCAAAATCTCCAGTTGCAGCTGAATCCTGGAACCTTTTTAATTCAGGCACAGACAGTGACCCCTTCTGGACAGATAACTTGGCAAACATTTCAAGTACAAGGGGTCCAGAACTTGCAGAATTTGCAAATACAGAACACTGCTGCCCAACAAATAACTTTGACGCCTGTTCAGACACTCACGCTTGGTCAAGTTGCCACAGGTGGATCCTTGACTTCAACTCCAGTTAGTCTAAGCACTGGTCAGTTGCCAAATCTACAGACAGTTACCGTAAACTCTATAGATTCTACTGGCATACAACTACATCCAGGAGAGAATGCTGACAGTCCTGCAGGTGAGTGTTAAATGACATCATGCCATAAAAACTGTAACGAATAGAGAATAATTATCATTAAGTAGTTGTACAAAGGGGTTTCAGTTCAACATGTCATTTTATGAGTACTGTGAGTCTTAATGTCACCAAATTGAGAATTTATTTTTCACTTTAGGAATTCATTAGCATCTGTCTAACTCAGGTGATGCATACTTCTATGTTTATACAATATAAAGGTAGGCATCAACTGTCTTTGAAGTTATTATCTGAAATTTTTTAGTTTTTGAAGTTACGGATTTACTTTTCTGTCATGCCATTTAGATTTCTTGTTTTTCCCTTACAATAATTTAATTTGGCTTATTGATATTGCCAAGCAGTATAAACTTTTTGTTTATATAAAAATAAGGTGTCTTCATTGGCTTTGCTATGATGTAATTTAAGATTTTATAGTATTTGGTTGTGGAATCAGGGTGGCATAGTGAAAATGCAGCACCAAGAGTAAAGAGTAATTATATAGCTAGCTCAGACACTAGTCTGATTTTTGTGTGTGGGTGGAGGGGGGCTAGGTTATTTTTTTCTCTTGCAAATTTACTTTCCTCATGAAATGAAAGTGTTGGGCTGGATAATTAGATCTAGGGTACCTTCTTCTGAAGTTCTTTTGTTTTTTTTTGTGATAGTGGCTATTGAACTTAAGCTGTGTCAGAACTGTTATTATTTTTAGTAAGTATGGATAGATGTTTCAGAAGTTGACTCTTTAGATGTTGTACAAGAATTATATAGTAAAATCTAACTAGTCACTGATTTTTCCTGCCTGTAATAGTACTTAGGACACTTAAGTTTGGAAGGATTGCAGTTTGCAGTTAGAGGCCAGCCCAGGCAGAGAAGTTTGTGAGACTCCTTTTTTTTTTTTTTTTTTTTTTGGCCAGTCCTGGGGCTTGGACTCAGGGCTTCTTTTTGCTCAAGGCTAGCTAGCACTCTGCCACTTGAATCACAGTGCCACTTCTGGCCATTTTCTATATATGTGGTTCTGGGGAATTGAACCCAGGGCCTCATGTATACGGGGCAAGCACTCTTGCCACTAGGCCATATCCCCAGCCCGTGAGACTCCTTTTTAACAGAGAGCTGGATGTGATGCTGTTCACCTGTTATCTTAGCTACAGTGGGAATCCTAAAGTAGGTGGATCACAGCCTAGGCTAGTGCCCAAGCAGGAAGTGAGAGTATTTTGTAAAACTGAAAGGGTTGAAGGTAGGGCTCAGCAATGTAGTGCCTGTTTAGCAAGCATGAGGCCCTGAATTTAAATTCTACTTTGTATTTGGATTTCTTTGGAGATTGTTCTTTTATTATTAGGTAACAAAGTTGGACTGATTGAAATAACCCCATTGCCACTTAAAGATTACCTTTAATTTTACCCTCCAAATCTTTACTTCCCTTCCTACCCCCCCATTTCTGTTTCTCTCTTATTCTCTGAGAAATTTTTTTTATATAGTGCTTAGAACAGTACAATTGCTTGGCAATCTCAGATCTGTATTTGGAAATCCTTTGGTTGTATTTGAATTTTGTGAAGCTGTGGTTTTGAATAGCAGTTCATAAAGTGATTTGTGGATCTTTCGGGATTCTTGAGACCTTTCAAAGGTCCTTTGCATCAAACTACTATTCCTAAAAATACTAAGAATTGTATTTGCTTTGTTCACTGTGTTCACACTTTCAGTGATGGTGGATTGCACTTCTAACTGTACTAGTATTTGCTGTGCTCTTTGTGACTACACTTAACAGTTAAAGTAAAATTCCATTTCCTTGAAATATGACCTGATTTTCACCAAATCTTAGGGTAGCATATCTTTAAAAAAAAAAAGAGTTATTAGGGTATAATTCATACACCCTTTAAAGTATATAGCATAGTAGTGTTTTTTTTTTTGTTTGTTTGTTTTTTGGCCAGTCCTGGGCCTTGGACTCAGGGCCTGAGCACGGTCCCTGGCTTCTTCCCGCTCAAGGCTAGCACTCTGCCACTTGAGCCACAGTGCCGCTTCTGGCCGTTTTCTGTATATGTGGTGCTGGGGAATCGAACCTAGGGCCTCGTGTATCCGAGGCAGGCACTCTTGCCACTAGGCTATATCCCCAGCCCCGCATAGTAGTTTTTAAATGTAGTCATAGACTAGTAGAGTCATAATTATTATCTAATTTTAGAGTAAAAGAAAGCAGCCCATACCTATGACCAGTCATTCTTTATTCCCTCCTCCCCTCAGTTCTTTTTTTCAATTTTTTAAATTAAATTTTATTGATACAGTGATGTACAGAGAGGGTACAGTTACATAATAAGGTAGTGAGTACATTTCTTGTCATATTTGTTATACCCTCCTTCATTTTTCTTTCCCTTCCCTAGTTCAGATAAGCATATATACAATATCCAGTGTACCAGAATCATATACAGTGACCACAGGGGGTTGTACCATGTATCATGTTGTACCTTATATCAGTACCTCATTAATTTTTGACTATTATATTCCATATGTATGGATATATGTTAGTTTTCTGTTGGTAGGCATTAAATTCTTTGTATTTTTTTGCTATTATGAATAATACTACTATGAATATTTATAGTTCCTTTGTTTTTTGAGACATACTTTCTTTTGAGCATATCCATAGAGATGGAATGCTGGAATTTGTAGTTATTCTATGTTTAACTTTTTGAGGAATTACCAAACTTTTTCCAGAGACACAGGCACCATTTTTGTTTTATCAGCAGTGATGAGGGTTCTAGTTTCCCTGAATTATCACTAATGCACATTTTAACCATCTTTTTAAATTTTGACCATCATAGTTGGGTGTTAAGTGATGCCCATTTCCACTGTATGTCTTTATAATGTTCTTTGTGACAAAACGGGAAATAGGATTTAACAAAGCATATCAAAATAAGAACTAGTTTTGGAAAAAGTGTTTCTCCCCCCCACCCCTAGTTACAGGAGTTACAAGCTGAATTCTTCTCTCATTTTCATGAAACATTGTTTTTTTCCCCTTTGTCAGAACCACTGCCAAACTATGGTTTTTGATACCTCATGTATTAAGTGACAGATATTTTTTGCAAAAAATATGAAGTCAACTTGTCCCTTGAACTAAATGAAGTCAACTTGTCACTTGAACTAGACTGGCAATTGTATATCTTACCAGTGATAAATTTGGGCTTTCCTTGGAAAAGTGAGAGTTTTGGATGGCTCCAGTCTACTACATGAGATTGATAGCTTCTTAATACTTACATTTTTCTGATGAGATGGATGGAGATATTAACAATAGGATTTTTTGATATTATAAATGTGCCAGCACTCAGAACATCTATACGAAAGCTCTTTAAGAATCAGGAGTTTTCACATGATAACTCATTGTCCATTCAAAGCTCAAGATAGACCCCCCAACAGTATGGAAAGATTTATGATTTCACATTTAAATTGACTTTCAAGAAATTGCTACTTGTGAGCTTTGGTGTAGTATTAAAGAACATTCACAATTGACCAAAAGACTATTAAATTATTCCTTCCTTTTCCAGCCACATGTCTCTGTGAAATTAGATACTATTAAATGTGCTTCAGCCCAAAACACCTATTCTAAGAATTGAATGCACAAATAGACCTGGGACTTCACCTTCTTTTCATCTAGGCATTACATTGATTTGTAAAAATGTAAAACATGTTTTTTCTTTTAATTAAACTATTGTTTTGGTTAATAGTTTTTCATTAAATGTTAATATATATTAGAGTATAATGGATTTACTTATTTGGTGCTGGAGATTAAACCCAAGTCTTTACATATACCAGGCAAGTATCTACTAGATTTATTTATTTTTTTTTTTTTTGGCCAGTCCTGGGCCTTGGACTCAGGGCCTGAGCACTGTCCCTGGCTTCTTCCGCTCAAGGCTAGCACTCTGCCACTTGAGCCACAGCGCCACTTCTGGCCGTTTTCTGCATATGTGGTGCTGGGGAATCGAACCTAGGGCCTCGTGTATCCGAGGCAGGCACTCTTGCCACTAGGCTTATATCCCAGCCCCTACTAGATTTATTTTTAAGTGAATTTGGATGCTGAGAATTTGTTTTTTTCTAATTGGTGAAATAAGTACCTTCATATATGTGTCCAACATGACCAAAACTTTGGGGAACTCTCAGTTATACTTGCAAGTGAGGACTTCAGGATTGGGTGTGGCTTAATGCTATATTAGTGTGTTAGAGAAGTCTCAAGTTTGTTTTCAAAGCACACAAAGAATAGACAATTCTTAAACATTAGAAAATACTGAAATAGTCTAAAATCATTTAAAAATAGTTTTTAGAAATCAGCTTTTGATGACTATGTTGTGGGGTATGGTACATGTTAAACATCTGGAAAATTTTGTGAATTTTTGTTGGTTATGAAATTAGGTTGGTATAAAACACTAAGTGTGTATGTAGAATTAATTTACTTTCAGATGTTAACAAAATGGAAATACTGTGAATTAAATATAAAATAGAATTTTTGGTGCCAGACTGGGATTTGAATTAGGACCTCAAAGTCTCCTTTGGTTTTTGTTAGTTAATTCGTAATAAACTCTTGAATTCATCTGCATAGGTTAGCTTCAAACTATGATTCTCAGATCTCATCCTCAGGGTTGGGCCAATTTATATTTATCTATTTGGTGCCAGTCCTGGGACTTGAGCTCTGGGCCTGGGCCCTGTCCCTGAGCTTTTGTGCTCAAGGCTAGTACTCTACCACTTGAACCACAATTCTACTTTTGACTTTTTTGGTGGTTAATTGAAGGTAAGAGTCTGTTTTTAAACTGCAATCCTCAGATCTCAGCCTCCTGAGTAGCTAGGATTGCAGGTGTGAGTCACTAGTGCCTGGCCAAAATGTAATTTTTAAGGTGTTAATTTAGTTTATGGATTGGTAGCTTGAAAAGGTGAAATGAAACACACAGAAGGCCAGTACATTTGAACTTTGTTCCAATTTTAAAGGAATGGTGAATTTGGAAAAGTAAAGTTGAAAGCTGGCCAGTACATTTGAATTTTGTTCCAGTTTTGGAAATTTTGGATATCAAAATCTGGTGTTTAGTCTGATCTGGAGATAAAATAGGAGTACCAGTTGTAGTGATTAGATGAAATTATTGAAATCATATGTAAGTCAAAGCTGGTTGTTTTTTTCTCCTAGTACTAAGGTTTGAATTCAGGTCCTCATGCTTGCTAGGGTAACAAAACTAAGCTACATCTCTAGCCCTGTTGTTCACTGGTTATATTTAGGACAGGGTCACCTTACATTCCACCTTTGTGCTCACTTGCTTGCAGTCCACCTACTTTGGGCTGTTGGAGCTAGTAACACAGGCCTGACCCACTGTATACAACTTCCCTTTCATGGAGATGAAGTTTCATGGACTTTGCAGCTTATGCTGGCATGGCACTGTAATCTTCCTGATTCTAGCCTCATATAGCCTGGCTTGACAGGTACATACACCACTGCATCAGGTATGGTTTAAGGGGTCTTGGAAACCTTGCTTACCATATTGGTCTGAAACCATAATTCTGTTCTTAGCCTCTCAAGTAGTTAGACATACAGACATAAGCCATCAGCACCTGGCCAACTCATAATTTCTTAATCTTTTGTTGTATGGTAGAGTCTCACAGGAACTTAACACTCCTCTCAATTTAATTTAGAAAGAAACTTCCTCTAGAGCTTTGAAATGCACGATTTTTTTTTTTCCACTATTGGGGCTTGGACTATTATTAGGGCCTGAGCACTGTCCCTGGCTTCTTTTTGCTCAAGGCTAGCACTCTGTCAACTTGAGCCACAGCGCCACTTCTGGCCGTTTTCTATATATGTAGTGCTGAGGAATTGAACCTAGGGCTTCATGTATAGGAGGCAAGCACTCTTGCCACTAGGCCATATTCCCAGCCCCGAAATGCATGAATTTCTAGGGAAGGAATTGAATAGAAAAGGGGTTGGGTAAAATAGTACTGAGTTTGAATTATTTCTCCATGCTTTTCAAATACAGTGTCTAGCATAGAAGCAAGTTAACTAGGCATATGAGGACATGAGGCACCACAACTAAAACCAGTAGAAACAATAGAAATAGATCAGTTTATTGGAACTCCAGATAGTAGAAATTTGAGAATGTGGACTAAAGTGTTTATTATGGTCTAAGAGATAAAAGCTAGTAAGTTTGAACATTTTTTCCCACCAAATTGGAAACTATAACAAAAATGTATTGCAGATTTGTAAAACTCAAGAACTAAATGATCTGTATATACAGACCAGGATTTGAACTTCTGCTTCTTAGGCAAGCCCTCTATCACTTCAGCCCCAGAGAACTGAAAATTTTCAGTCTTCAAAATTGAAAAAACCTTGGTGGTTGAGTCCTAGGGTACTGACAATATTTAAAGGGTGAGAAGTAGAGAAGGATAGCAAAAGGAGGAAATTAGACCTCCAGGAGACAGTAAAGCCAAGCTAGTAAACCATCTAAGAAAGGTAGAGGTAGAGCTTATATTATAAGTTGTAGAGAGGATATCTAGTACAGTAAGAAAGTAGGAGAAATACAATGATCATCAGGACCCTTAAGTGGTTTCAGTGAAGTGCAGGGAAGAAAAGCTGAGTAAAATGACTTAAAAGGAGAGAAATAAAGAAGAAATAGAGGCAGTAATTACAGACCAGATTTTTTTTTTTTTGAGGATTATCAAGGTAGAAGAGAATAGATGGAAGTAGAGTTGGTCAAGGGGGAAATTCTGTAAACATCTCAATGAAGATTGGGAAATAGATTCTGAAAGGTGTAATAGGGGAAATATTTTGCTAATGAGACAGGCAATATGTAATGTAGAACACTTTTAGAAAAGAGGATAATTATAACAGGACAGTTATGGTTAGAACTTTACTATTGCAGGTAAGTTTATTAAAAGCCATCTAACAAGAACTATATTCCAGGGGTGTAGGTGTGTGTGTGTGTGTTTGTGTATATATATGTATGTATGTGGTGTGTGTGAGTGACAAACTGAAGCTGGGCCCTGGTGGCTCATGTAATCCTAACTACTCAGCCAGCCTGGGTAGGGAAGTCTGTAAGATTCTTAGCTCCAATTAACTACCAAAAAGTTGAAAGTGGAGCTGTGGTGAAGTGGTAGAGTGCTAGCTTTGAGTGGGTAAAAAAGGTTAAGGATAAGTCTCAGGCCTTGAGTTCAAGCCCTATGACCAGTACCCCCCCCCCCCCCCAAAAAAAAGAAAGAAGCTGAAATGGGTAGAGGAGCAAGTGTTCGAAATTTGAGGAGGAAGTGGTTACCTGAATAATTGAAATGATCACCTGAATAATCTGGAAATTGGAATGGAAGTGAAAAAATTGGCTTGAATAATAAGCATTTTTTATTCAGTTACCTTTAGTTGCTGGAGTGCTGTTAATATTTCTCAAGAAAAGTCCCAAGTCCTTTTGATTCTTTTCTTTCATGTTTTATGAGCTCTTCTCCATACTTGTTTTGTTAGTTTGGCTCTTACTGTCCCGTGAGGCAGTGTTTATCAACATCTAATCTTGTTTTCCATGCCTGTAATCTTTTCCTCTACCTAGTACATTAAATAATTAAGAAATAATGTATTCATATTCTGAATCCATGTCTCAGTGTTTTTTAAGTCTAGTACTAGCTAGAATAAGGAGGCTAATACTGGAAGACTATGGTTTCGAACTGCGGTCCTTAGATCTTAACCCCTGAGTACCTAGGATAACAGGGATAAGCTGTTGGTGTCCAGCTTGGGATTTTTTTCCAAACTATTGCTTGATGTGTTACGATAAAATTTTGTGTTCTAAATAAATATTTAGATATTTGGGGGCAAAAGAGAAGTGGATAAACTCCTTAACTGCCAAGGTTCAGCCTTTTTGGTTTATGTCTTTTAATAGTCAGCTTACAGGCTGACCCTTACATGGATAATATATAAAGATATGACTTGGGTAAAAAAACAAAGGGGGTGAAATAGTGAAGCAGCCAGATGCCATAGGCTCATGCCTATAATCTTAGTTACTTAGAAGGTTGAGATGTGAGGATCTTGGTTGGAAGCCAAGCAAAAAGCTTGAACTAGAGGCATAGCTCAAGTGGTAAAGTACCAACTATGGGTGAAAAGGTCAAATATGCAACACTGAATTTAAGCCTTTGCTACTACATACTCTCCCCCTCCCCCCAATAGGGAAATATTTAATTAGAAGAAATAATTCAAAGTGATTTTAGATAAGGTTTACTGGGTTATTTAAAGCATTTTCTATTTCTGGTAAGATGATACAAATTAATGTTTTTGATCTACAGAAAGTGTAGCAAGTAATCTCTGTAGAAAAAAATAACACTTCCTGATGGTATTAATATATGAAATCTCTTTTAAACAGTTTGAAAGTCTCTGTGCTACAGCTAATGTTAGTCACTGTGACCATCTTCATTTTGAGGACCTTCAGTTTCTTGGGCCTGATCAAACCAGTGTTTATACATGATTTTAACAATCCTGGCTGGTTTCTAAGTATAAAACTGGGAAGATGTAGATTAAAAGGAGTAACAGGTATTGTGACCTGGAAATGGGTTAGAGTTGAGACAAAGCAGAGAAACAAGTAAATGACAAAGCATTTGATCAATGTTCCGTGGTTTTGTCTAATGTTTATAGGTTACTTTCAGTAATAAATAGGGCTTACTAGACAAAGACTAGATAAGACTAGACTAGATAAGAATCTGAACCTCTCTTGGCAGCTTGACTTATGCCTGTAATCTCAGCCCATAATCCTGGGCAAAAGGTAGTGAGACCCCATCTTAACCAATTAAATAGCTGGGCATTATGGTACATTTTTTTAACCCAGCTACATGAGACATGTTAAGTAGGAAGATCAAGGACCAAGGCCAGCATGGGCAAAAACTTGAGACTATTGGAAAAATAACTAAAACCAACAGAGCTGAGGATGTCCAGCTCTAAAAAGCCTAACTAAAAACCTGGGACATTTTTTTCTGTTCTGATTTTTTGAGAGATGATTTCAGGTCCAGGTTGGCCTTGAACTGAATTAAGATTGATCCTCCTGCCTTAAACTCCTCAGTGCTCAAATTATAGCTATTGCGCCATGCCCAACTAAAATCTGTTATTTTGGGGAATATTTTAAGAGAGGGCTTTCATCATGATAGAGTGGAATAGGGCTGGGGATATGGCTACTGGCAAGAGTGCCTGCCTCATATACATGAGGCCCTGGTTCGATTCCCCAGCACCACATATACAGAAAATGGCCAGAAGTGGCGCTGTGGCTCAAGTGGCAGAGTGCTAGCCTTGAGCAAAAAGAAGCCAGGGACAGTGCTCAGGCCCTGAGTCCAAGGCCCAGGACTGGCAAAAAAAAAAAAATGATGGAGTGGAATATTGTTCTCTTAATTGACTTCTCTTTAATACACTTACCTAGTAGTTCAGAGTGAATAAGATGAAGCTAATGTTTCATTATCCATAGTGTATTAGTTGCAGATTACATAAGTCTTTTCGCACATATTTGTGGTAAGTCTGTAAAATGAGATGTGTAAGGCATTTTATTTTAGAAAACTAGTTATTTCCAGGTATGTGCCTGTTTGTGTTCATATACTGAAGAAGGTTGTATTGTTTAGGAAGAATATTCCTGATATTATCTTCAGGCTAATAGAAAAAATACCAACGTATTTGAAACAAAGGAAGATTAATAAAGGATTAGTTTTAATCCAGGAAAGGAAGCTGTCATAGACAAGTAATAATTTGTGTCTAAGGAGATTGTATTTTGGGATAAGATTATTTAATGTAAAAGCAGAAAGTATATGTGTGTGTGAGAGAGAGAAAGGAAAAAAAAATAACCGCATAACTGCGTAAATAGTAAAGAAATAAAAAGTACTAAGGAAACAAAGTTTAGTTTAAAGCCTGTTCCTTAAAGTATTTTTCCCCTCTTTTTAGCATCAAGTGATGTCATGTTTTTAGGAACCCTTGTGTATAATTTAGAATTATCCCCTTGAAAGTTGGAAAAAAATTTACTTGGTGGACCTGAAATGCCCAGAGGAATCTGAATAGTTATAAAAATCTAATTAAACAATATGTGAGATTTTATGACTATCTTGTAATTCTGTTTAGGTGCTTTTTATGACAAAATGTAAATAAAATGAACTTTGGGAATCAAGTGAAGCATTTTCATTTGCTTAAAAAATTGAAGGCAGAGAATATGAAAGACTTTGATAAGAACAAAGTCTTTTTTTTTTGTTTTTTTTTTGTTTTTTTTTTTGCCATTCCTCCAGCTTGGACTCAGAGCCTGAGCACTGTCCCTGACTTCTTTTTGCTCAGTGCTAGCACTCTACCACTTGAGCTACAGCACCACTCTGGCCTTTTCTGGCTTTTTCTATTTAGTTGGTGCTGAGGAATTGAACCTAGGGCTTTGTGCATTGTAAAGCAAGCACTGTACTGCTAAGCCCAAGAACAAGGTCTTAATAATATGTTATTGATAAAGAAGAGTGTCTCATCATCAACAATGCTATAATTCATATTTATATTATAATTCATTTATAATTCATATAATCCATTATAATTCATACAATCCAGTATTAGCTATTTAATTAAGTATGCTTATTCTAGATTTCATAAGTCAGTTAAGAATTTACCTTAAATATTCTGTTAACTCTTGATAAATAATTTGTGGCTAGTTTTAGAAAGATTTTTAGGATTTTTCTGGTAACGTTTTTAATAGAAATCAAGTCACATCCTGAGCTTTTAGTTCTTAATATTGAAACTTGTGTCTCTAATCACATTGTATGCTTTTGTGTGTTTTATTACTTAAATTTTATTTTAGCTCTCAGGTGTGTAGGAATTTTTCTCTTGTGAAATTAGTGTTTTACGTCTGCACTAGATAAGCTTGTTTTAGAGACCTATTTATTTTTGCTGGTCTTGGGTCTTGAAATCAGGGCCTGGGCGCTGTCCCTGAGCTTCTTTGTACTCAAGGTTAGCCTACTACCACTCAAGCCTCAGCACCACTTCTGTCTTTTTCTGAGTAGTTTATTGGAGATGAGAGTCTCATGGACTTTCCTGCCAGGGCTGGCTTTAAGCCGTGATCTCAGATCTCAGCCTCCTGAGTAGCTAGGATTTACAGGTGTGAGCTGCCTGTGCTGGCTGTTTTGCAGATCTTCATGATAGAAAATAGACATAATACAATATGACAGTACTTGTGTTTTACAAGTTTTTTAGCGGGGGGGTGGTGGTGGTGGTATTACTAGTCCTGGGCTTTGTAAGGTTTTTAAATGTGGTAAGCAGTTATTTTTGAATTTCTGTTTAAATCACTTAAGGATTGTTGAGGGTTTTACTTTGCATTGAAATAGTTTTACCTCAAAGATGAAGTCAGGTTTCAAGCTATCTTATTAGCACACGTTAATAGTAAAAAAAATTCTTATATATGGTTTTGTAGGTGTGTACAGTATATTTTGAACACGTTCAGTCTCCATTATATTTCTTTAACCCTTTCGATGAGTTTCATAATGCTGTCTTCACAGATATATATGTAACATACTTAATATTCACCCATTTAGTCCCTCTTCCCTGCTACACTGATCTCTAACCCCACAAAGTCCCTCTTTCCACTCATTTCCTATCATGCTCCTCCTCATCATTTTAAGTCTAGATTTCTACACATGAGTAAAAATATGTAATATTTGGCATCTTGAGTTTAGTTTGCTTTGCTCAACATTCTATACATGTTCCTACAGATGTCATAATTTTATTCTCTTTGTGGCTGAATAATACTTCATGGCGTTATGTATATTTTCTTTATCCATTCATCAGTTGTTGGGTACCTGCTGATTGTACAATTTGGATATTGTGAACAGTACTTCAATAAACATGGGTATGTATGTATCTGTTTTGTGTGCTGATCTGTATTCCTTGAGGTGGCTGTATACCCAATAGTGGTATACCTGAGCCATGAGGTGGGTCTATTTTCAGTTATCCCCCCGCCCCCATACCAGAGTTTGAATTCAGAACCTTGACTTCCTTCGTGCTATACCATTTGAGCGCCATGTCTCTAAGCCCTGCTTTTTACTGATGTGGGGTCTTTTCTGTTTGAGCTGGACTCAAACTGTGATCCTAGGCTCTCAGTCTCCTGAGTTAGGATTACAAACTCGAACAAGCATAATTTAGGATTACAAACATGAACTAGCATACTTTTAGTGTCCTGATAAACTTCCAGATTGATTTTCATAGTGGTTGTACTCGTTTTCATTCCCACCAGCAGTGTTTGAGCGGTCCTTACCGCGGCCTGTTTGCCAGCATTTGTTGTTTTATGATTGTCATTTTGACTGGTGTGAGGTGGAACTTTCTCATGTATTAGCCATTGTGCTGCTTCTGAGAACTATACAGCTCATTTGCCCATTTATTATTTGGATTATTTCTGCTGGTTAAGTTTTTGATTTCTTTGTATATTTGGATATTAATCCTTTATCTGTTGAATAGCTGGGGAAGATTGTCTTCTATTCTGTGGACTGTTTTTTTATTTTAGAAATTTTGTAGAAACTTTTATTGGATGCAGTTCCATTTGCCAATTCTTACTCGTATTTCCTGGGCAGTTGGAGTCCTAGTCACAATAATTGCCTGTGCATGTATGTTCCAGTGTTTTTCTTTCTTTCTTTCTTTCTTTTTATTTATTTATTTATTTATTTTTGCCAGTCCTGGGGCTTGGACTCAGGGCCTGAGCACTGTCCCTGGCTTCTTCCCGCTCAAGGCTAGCACTCTGCCACTTGAGCCACAGCGCCACTTCTGGCCGTTTTCTGTATATGTGGTGCTGGAGAATTGAACCCAGGACCTCATGTATATGAGGCAGGCACTCTTGCCACTAGGCCATATCCCCAGCCCGTTCCAGTGTTTTTGTATAGTTTCAAATCTTATGTTAAGATCTTTGATTTATTCTGAACTTGGGTCTAGCTTCACTCATCTCCAGTGAGCTGCCCAGAACCATATATATGTTAAAGATGTGAGAAAAACTCTTTACTATAAAAGTAGATAGTTTCCTTTCTGTCAATCTTGTAAGAATTGTTTGTCTGAAAAATTCCTGCCTTGGCATTACAGTTTACTTAAGTTCTTTTCACTTTAATTAAAAATCCTATTAAAAGCTCTTTGACTTTTAGTTAAATCCAGTTAAAGAAGCCACATCCTTTTGCAGACTAACCTGAACTCAGGCCATTCTGAGCAGAGGGGCAGGATCTGCTGGATTAGGGATAAAAAGGAAACAAACAGCTTGCATGCTCTATGTGCTTGCCAGATTTTTGGCTGATGGCACACTCTTCTGCAGAAGTAAACTTTGCCTTGTTGGCGTCTTTATCAGAGCCATTTCTAACAAAGAGGCTCTCTCTTCTCCAACACATGTTTTTGGTTCCTTTGTCAAACATCAGATGTGGGTTTATTTACAGGTCTTCTTTTATGTTCCATTTGGGTTTTATGTCTTTTGTGCCAAAATCAAGCTGTTTTTACTATGGCTATAGTTTGGCTATAGGTTTGTCAGGATTATTTATAAAGCATCTGCTCATTGTATTTTTTTTTATCTCCATTTTCTTAATTTCATCCTTTTTTTCCTAGGGGTTGAAGGTCCTTTACATGAGAGCTCTCTTTTGATATAGCTGTAAACATCTTAGCAATGGCTTTGCTATATCCTAGCGGTTGTATTTTTATTGTATTTTTATTTTAAAGATTCTAGGACACTCACCCCATGTGTTTCTTATAGCCCACTATCATTCAACAGTATATTTTTTCAGGTGTGAGCCACTAATGTCTGGCTTTACTGATTTATGTTTTTGTTATTTTTTTTAGCCTCCAGGTACTTGGATTTTTTCTGTAGTTTCTTTCTTAGTTGGTTTCTGATCTTATTCCATTGTAACCCGGTAAATACGAGAGGAAATTTCAATCTTCTACTAAGACTTGGTTTATGTCCTAAAATATGACTAATGGAGAAAGTTCCACAGGCTTCCGAAAAAAATGTGTATTGTGTAGCTGCTAGATGAAATACTCAGTAGGTGTCTGTTAAGTTCATTTGGTCCGTAGTATCAATTTTGAGAGAGAGAGAGAGAGAGAGAGAGAGAGAGAGAGAGAGAGAGAGAGAGAGAGAGAGAGTGTGTGTGTGTGTGTGTATTGTTTGATGTGGATGGCTTATTGGAGGTCTCCTATTACTGTGTGTGGTCTCCCTATGCTTGTAAGTTCAGTAGTAGTTATTTAATGAAAGTAGATGTGCCAATGTTTTATGTGTATGTTTTAACAATTGTTTTCCTTCTCTTGATGGATTGCTCCATTTTTTAATATGAAATGACTATCTCTTCTGAGTAATGTGGTTTTGAAGTTTGCTTTATCAGATATGGGTGTAGCTACTCTTAAGGCTGCTCTATAGCCTGCTCTTTTTTTTTTTTTTTTTTTTTTTGGCCAGTCCTGGGCCTTGGACTCAGGGCCTGATCACTGTCCCTGGCTTCTTTTTGCTCAAGGCTAGCACTCTGCCACTTGAGCCACAGCGCCTCTTCTGGTTATTTTCTATATATGTGGTGCTGAGGAATCGAACCCAGGGCTTCATGTATATGAGGCAAGCCCTCTTGGCACTAGGCCATATTCCCAGCCCCTAGCCTGCTCTTAAGGTCCATTTATTTGGAAAATCTTTTATCTTTTTGTCCTATGCTAATGACCTTACCTTATGTATTTCATCCTAAGATGAGCATTATCTTGTCTTTGCCAATGAGATGTATTACTTGTAGGAAGCAAATGGTTGGGTCTTGCTTTTTAAACCAACATTGCTGTTCTTGTCTTTGTTGGTTTGTTAGGCGCCAGTCTCAGGGTTTGAACTCCCTTTTGCCCAGGGAAAATGCTCTACCACTTGAACCAGAGCTCTACTTCTGGCTTTTTTGGTGGTTAATTGGAGATCAGTCTCATACTATGCTTCCCCAAGCTAGCTTTGAATTTGAACCTCAATTCTCAGATCTCAGCCTCTTGAGTAATTGGGATTACAGGTGTTAGCTACCAGCACCTGGCCTGTTCTTGTCTTTTGATTGGTGAGGCCATTTAACATTCAGTGTTAGTCATGAATGGCATATAGTATCTTATGTTATTTTGTTTTTGTGATGTCTGCTTTTTCCCTCCAACCTTATTTGCTGATCTGTTCGTCTAATAGCATTTATTATTTCCTGCTTGTTTCTTCCTTTTCTGTGTGTAGGATTTCTTTATACTGCAGTGCAGGGTTTAAGTAGTTACAAATTCCTTTTAGCTTTTGTTTGTCTTAGAAGGACTTTATTCTTCCTCAAATTATGAAGGATAGATTTTCTAAATATACGAATCTGGCTTGACAGTTGTATAAGGACTTGGAGTATGTCCTTAATTCTCTCCTTGCATCAAGTTTTTGTTAAGAAATCTCTTACTTCAGTATGCTTTTGTATGTGACTTCTCACTTCTACTTGTAGCTTTCCATGTTTTTTATTAAGTATATTTAATACTTAAACTATAATATATCTAGGGATTTTTAAGAAACATTTCCTATTTGTGTTTTGTAGCCTATACCCTTGATAACACTGTCTTTCTCAAGGTGGGAGGATTTTTTGCTCTTATTTTGTTGAGTATATTTTCCATGCCTTTAGCTTGTATTTCTTCTAATATCCACAATTTGTGGGTTTGGTGTTTTGGTAATGTTGCAGAAGGAGGGGAGAATTTTATTTTATTATTAGCACTGTTTTCTTTGGTTGAGTTCCTCTACTTTTATCTTTGACCCATGATATCATATTCTTTGTTTTTTTAAAACAAATGTTTGTTTTGGAATGCTTTTATACTTTGAGAAAATTTACAATACAATAAGGAACCCCTTGTATTCCTTATCCAACTTCCTTAAGGCTATCATCCTCTTACAGTCATACTACATTTGTGTGATGCTATATTGTCCATTAGTTCCAATTATAAGGCTGAGGTTTTACTTTGGTTATTGGGCTTCTCAGTTCTGAGATTTCTATTTAGATTCTTCCCTGCCCTCTCCCCCACCCAGGAATTCTAGATTTTTATTCAGTTCTTCCTTTATATGCTGCATTGTCTTCCTATAACATTCAGGTGTTTGTGTTCTCTCTGAATCCATTTATGTGCTTATACATATCCTCTAATTTTATTGATCATTCTTATGTCATTGTTCTTTTGAGTTCATTGTTTGAAGTTTCATGTGCTTCACTATTGTTCAAGTCCTTTATTTAAGTGAAATGACCAAATGTTGCATGAAATATGATACCTGTTTTCATATTACCTGTGCTCATACATTGAGGTTTATGCATGTGAATCCCATGCTATTGGTTGGGAGTTTTAATCACCTGTAGTCTTTTGGTTGAAATAGTTCCAATGTTCCAGAAGGATAAGGTGTTATTTTTTGCTACTGGACTAAAGAGTATGGCTCAGTAAATATGCATATGCCCAGGGCTCAAGATATTAGGCCTGATCCTCAGCACAGCCAAAATTGAAATCAACTTGATATTCTTTTGTAGAAAGTAGATTGCCTGATTCTATGTTGCTTCCCCTTTTTGTGTACTATGCTGTTAGCTGCAGGGAGTTTTACAGTTTGTAGGCTGGGCTGGCAGTTTTGCAATTGCTCATATGTCCTCTCCCAGCACAGCACCCTTTTTCTGCCCTCAGAAGCAAATGTCCAGGGCTCAAGGTGACCCCCAAATGCATCAGTATGGTGGGAAGGACTGAGCACTGAATTCTGTTTTGATTGGGGGTTAACTGAAGGGTTGTTTCATTCTGCCTACTTGTCTTACAGACAATGCTTACAGACCCCATGTAGCATTTCACTTCTGTTTTGGGAGGAAGAGGTTAATAAAGTTTCATGATTTAGGTCTGGACTGAGTCCTGGCTGTCAGCAAACACATGCTTAAGCTGTAATTTCCAGGCATGGGTCCCAGTATGTTCAGGCCCTGCTCTTCACCTCCTTGTGTGGGGAGGTAACTGGGTGCCATGTGATTCAGAGGGGAAAGGGCTTTGAACCCAGCCAAGCAATAAAGACAGGCAGTCAAGGAGGCTGGTTCTAGAGACCAGATTTTAAGCCAGCCACAGAGGCTTGGTACTTTGCTTCCATTCTAGATTCAGATGATGTTATTTATTTACTCTTGGCCATGGAGCACCTCTGTTGTACGCTGTACTGCTGGTGAAGTTCCTACAGCTTGAAATTTTCTGTGGGACCAGGTCAGCTTTTCCTTTTCCTCTCACATTGACTCTGGCAGGTGTCCTTAGACTCCCCAAGCCATGAGGGTTCCTTGTTTTCATGTCCCTATAGTATCTCAATCCTAAACTAATCTCAAGATGATGCCTTGGGTATTACCTTCTGAGACTAGGAAAGTGGCAGAATATCTTTATTCACTAAAGTTTCTTAGCCTTCCACATTGAAACACTGGATTTAAGGCTTTTGAGAGGCATAAGATTATCTTGTGTTTTTAGCTAATAGTCTCTCACCAAAACTGACTGTGTTTTACATTATGATGATGTCTTCAGCTTTTCTGGGGATGGGTTTGGAACTGATTGCTGACCTTGGTTTCTTGGTGGGTTTCTGCTGTACTGCTGTATTTATTGTGATTCCTGATGCTCTTTCTCTTCTCAGAGCGTAGTCTCTCCTGCGTTACCTGACTTTATTCATGGAATCAAAAAAGTGAATGCTTTTGATCTACCATCTTGCCCTGCCTCTTCCCAAAAGTCAGATTTAAATAAGCATATCCATTTTTTATACTACTAGTATGCATAATACGGACTGCTACTCAATATAAAGGTTAGTTTACAATATATTTGGTAGTCTTTATATGTGAAATCTACTTTTGTGGGCTAATTTAGGACATTTGCTGCCACTTTATTATGTTTCCTTTGTTAGTCAATTTTTATTCTCTGTATAACAAACTTTGTTTTGGAGTTTTCAGTCCTGTGATCACAGCCCTATTGCTTTGGATGAGGTAGCACATCATAATCATCAAAGTGCCTGTAGTGCATAGCTGATGACATCATGGGCGGGGAGGGGAAAAGAAAGAGAAAGAAGTGTTTGGGTCCCATAGTTTCTCTTCCAGGGAGTGCTTCAGTGACCTAAAAATTTCCCAATAGACCCCACTAAAAGGTATGTCTACCTCCCAGTAGTGCCACCCAAGGGAGCAGACTTCAATCACTTGGACTTTTGGAGGACATTTAAGGCCCAAACTATGTAGCACAGCAAAACTTTTGGAAAGAGCTGGTTGTTTACAAGAGTGAGGTTGCCTTCTTATATTCAATTTTGATGACGTATAGTTTCAAAAAATAAGCTGGGCACCAGTAGTGCATGTTTGAAGTCTTAGCTACTCAATGAGGATCACCATTTGAAGCCAGCCTGCCCAAGGAAAGTCTGAGATTCTTACCTCCAATTAACTACCAAAAAGCTTATTTCCAGCTCTATTTTGAGCTGTGGCTCAAGTGGTAAAGCAGTAGCCTTCAGAAAAAACACCCCCCCCCCCCAAATTCAGGGACAGCATCTGTGCCCTAAGTTCAAGCCCCAGGACTGGCACAAATTCATTGATTGAATGAATGAATGTTAAAAAAATAAACAAATGTGAAAATATTCCCACGCATGCATTTCATTACACAGCATAGTTAACATGAAAAGTTCTCAATCCTGTAATAATTGTCAGTTGTATTTAAGTCATTGTACGGTCTACTGAGTGTTTTTCTTTTACTGTTCTTATAAAGATGGTGTTCAGAGGAGTTACCATTACATAAGTCAGGTTATGAGTACATTCCTTTGCTTTCTCCCAGTTTTTCCCTCTCCACCTACAGATTGTATAGTTCATTTTCAACATTGTCTACTGAGCACCCCTGCATTTGTTCATACTCTCTCCCTCTATTTCTGTGCCTCTCCTTATCCCCCCCCAAAGATAAATGAACAAACAAGGCAAAAAGAAATGAAAATAAAAACAAAGAAAAATTATCTTGTTTCCATCTCTTGGGTTTCATTTCAATAAATATTGTTTTATGTTATCAGAAGCACATAGGCATTGCACCTTTGTGCCTGTTGTTAATTTTGTGAATCTCTCTCTCCAAAAAGCAAATGATGCCCAAAAGTAATATAAAATAAATAAATATGCTTAAGTGATAAAGTGAAATTTTGAGATTGTTTAAAGGTATGTCTTTCACAAAAGTTGGTAGGTGTTATAGGAAAACTGAATCAAGCATTCATATTGTAGCACTGAATCCTGTGCCTCCTGGGTTTTCCTAGGTGCTTTCCTCAAGAATCATCTACCTGTGGATATCAAGAGTTTACTACATTTGTCTTTTCATGCTCTTGGATCTACTGTAGGTAGTTTTCTTCTGATTTCATAGAAATAGCTCTTGTCAGGTCAAGACTGCCATTAATTCCCATGTTGTTAAATCCAAGAGTCATTTCTTTATTTTACTTACCAAGTATTTGACATGTTGTAGTCTAGAAGTGATACTCCCTCATTTGCTTCTGTACACCAGTTTTCTCCCTCACTAGCTATTCTTAATTTCCATGTTAACTTCAGAATGCCCCAGAGTTTCCTTCTGTCTACTCTGTGTTTCGTGTGAATTTCAGTACCGACTATATATGTTGATATTCAGATTTGTATTAGTACTCCAGTCTTCAACCTTGACTATAGACCCATGAACTACCTGATTAGCATCGTAGTATTTAACAGGCATGTCAATCTTACATATCCAAAAAAGTGCTATTTGGCACCCCTGCCCCACAGCTTTCTTGTTGGTAAAGACAAAAACCTTCAAGTATCATTATACGTTTGCTTCTGCCTTCAAAATACTTTGTGACTGTCTGATTCTACAACCTTTTCATCAACACCCTAGTTTTAAGCCACTGTTATTTTTAGTAGTCTCTTAAGTGTTCTTTTGCTTCCTCCCAACAGATGCTTTGTACAACATCCAGGGTGATCCTGGATTTATTTGAATAAAATGCAATGCAGATTATATTACTCCTCAGTGCATCCTTTCCTAGTTCCCTACAGAATATAATAAAAAGTTTTTAGTTGGGTGCTGGTAGCTCATGCCTACAATCCTAGTTACTCCAGAGGTTGAGATCTGAGGATTGTGGTTTGAAGCCAGCCCAGGCAGGAAAGTCTATGAGACACTCATCTCCAGTTAAAACCACTAGAAAGCCAGAAGTGGAGCTGTGGCTCAAAATGGTAGAGTGCTAGCTAACCTTGAACAAAATAGCCCTGGGACTGGCACAAGATCATCATCATCATCATCATCATCACCATCATCATCATCATCATCATCCTTATAATAGTCTAAGTAACAGTACACAATGGCTTATCCTTGCATGATCCTTCCCCTGCCCTGGCCCCCATTAAAAAACTTTTTTTAAATTGTAAAAGTGATGCACAGAGGAGTTACTGTTACTTAAATGTTCAGAGGCATTGTGCCTCTAAGAGTCTCCCCCTTTAGCCTCACTGTATGTGAATGCCTAGAGTCCTGGTATCATGTCCTATTATATTTTAGATCTAGCCTTCACATGTAAGAGAAAACATGCACTATTTTGTCTCTCTAAGCTTGGCTTACTTTACTTAACATATTTGTTCTAGGTTCATCCATTTCCCTGCAAATGATATAATATTCTAGTGACTGTAAAATTCCATTGTAAGTACCACTCATGTAGGTTATATGGGCTGTTTTCATAACTTGGCTATTGTGAATAGTATAGCAGTTGTCTTTATGGTGTCCTTGCTTGTGATGTTCTGACTAGAGGCCAAGAGTGGTATGGCTGGGGTATAGGGAAGAGCTTCAGAGTGGTTGTACTATATATTTCCACTGACAATGTAATAAGATTCCTTTTCCCCCCACATTCCCACCAGCATTGCTTCTAATTCTTGATGTTGGCCAATATAACTGGAGTGGGGTGGCATCTCAGAGTTGTTTGATTACATTTCCATTATGGCCAGTTGAGCATTTCCTCATGTATTTCTTGCCATTCTTACCTCTTCTGAAAAGCCTCTCTTTAGCTCCTTTGCCCATTCAGTGATTGGCTTATTAGTTTGGGAGGAATTAATTTCTTTTGCTCCTTGTATATTTTGGATAGTAGGCCCTTGTAGGATGTATTGCTGGTAAAGCTCTTCTCCCAATCTGTTGGCTGTCTTTCTTGTTTAGTAACTATGTCCTTTGCTCTGGGGAAACTTTATTTTGATGTAATCCCTTTTGTCTTTCTCCTGTCTGCTGTGCTCCTAGGACTCTTCAAAAAGTTTATGCCTATAAGTTCGAATGTTTCTCTTATTCCCTCTTGGAGTAATTTCAAAGTTTCAGGTCTGATGTAGAGGTCTTTGATCCACTTTTAGTTGATACTAGTGCATGGTGACAAACAGATCACGTTTTTAATTTTCTGCATATGGATACTAAGTTTTCCCAGCACCAATTATTAAAGAGGCTATCTTTTTTTTTTTTTTTTTTTTTTTTGGCCAGTCCTGGGGCTTGGACTCAGGGCCTGAGCACTGTCCCTGGCTTCCTTTTGCTCAAGGCTAGCACTCTGCCACTTGAGCCACAGCGCACTTCTGGCCGTTTTCTGTATATGTGGTGCTGGGGAATTGAACCCAGGGGCCTCATGTATATGAGGCAAGCACTCTTGCCACTAGGCCATATCCCCAGCCCAGAGGCTATCTTTTTTTCCACTGTTATATATTTGGCTCCTTTATATGATTTTATTTCTGGGTCTTTCTAATCTATTCTATTTATCTTCAGGTCTATTTTTACCAAGCTGTTTTTGTTATTATAGCTCTTACAGTAGAGCTTGAGGTCTGGGATGCTTGGCACTACCAGCATTGGTTTGCGTGTGTTTTTGGCTAGAATTGCTTTAGCTATTTGAGGTCTTCTGTCATTCCATATGAATTTTTGGATTGTTTTCTGTCTATAAAGAATGTCATTGGGATTTTGTTTTCTTTCTATAAAGAATGTCATTGGTATTTTGATGGGAATTGTGTTACATTTGTAGGTCACTTTGGGCACTATGGCCATTTTCACATTATTTTACCTGTTCATGAACATGGGAAGTCTTTCCATTTTTATGTTATATTCAGTTTCTTCCGATTTTTATAGTTTTTTCTATAAAGGTCTTTTGTTTCCTTGGTTGGATTTATTCTCAGATTTTTGTTGTTGTTGAGGCTATTGAACATGGATTTGTTTTCTTAATTTTTCTTTCTCTCTTTGCACATTGTTGGTATACAAAAGGCCGTTAATTTTTGTGGGTTAATTTTGTATCCTACTACTTTGCCAAAATCATTGATCATCTCCAAGAGACTGAGGGTGGAATCTTTTGAGTCCTTTAAACATAAAAAATCACATTGTCTGCAAATGTGAATGAATCCCTTGTATGCCTTTATCTTGCCTTATTGCTCTAGCTAGAACTTCCATAATTATACTGAAAAGGAGTGGAGAGAATGGACATCCTTGCCTTGTTTATGATTTTAGAGGAAATCGTTTTAGTTTCATGGTTTAGTATGATGTTCCTAGCCCCCGCCCCGTGTGTGAGTGTGTGTGTGTGTGTGTGTGTGTGTGTGTGTGTGAGTGTGTGTGTCTTGGATCATAACACTCTTCTTTTTTACAGTCATTCTACTCTTAATACATAGGCCTCCCTACTTTTTCCCTGAACATGCTAAGCATGCATCCAGCTTGTTTTTCTTTTTTGACTACATTTTCTCCTTCAGGTTAAATGTCACCACATTGGCAAAAACTATCTATGCATACTCTGGTAAAAATAGTAACAAGTCCTTTCCTTTTATTTCCCAAACACTTGAAATACTCTGTAATTACTTGTTTGTTTTCTCCCAATTAAAAAGTAAACCTAATAAAGGCATGACTTTTACTCTTAACTGCTTTCTTTGTAGAGTCTAGGATAATGACTGACACATGGTACCTACTTAACATGTTAGTTTGGAATACAAAATTATAATCCAACCTTTGCATTACAGACTATTTCTGATTAGATTTATTTTGTTTTTGGTGTCTTGTCCATGTGTAAATAGGAACTACAGATGAAGCCATAATAAATTGGCCATAAAATTTGTAAGTAATCTGTAGATTATCTCAAGATAATTTAGAATAACTTATCCTTACATTGAAGCATAATATTCAGAAAATGTGTGTAACATATGTGTAGCAGAAAAACGATTATCCAGACCAAGAAGTTGATTATTACCAGCAACCCAGAAATCTTTCTGTACCTTGTCATTACCCTTGGCAGAGGTAGGCCTTCAGTACTTTTCTGTCACCATAGAGTAGTCCTCTAGTTCCTCCTTTTAAAGACTTAATTTAACAGAATGGAAGGAAGGTAGAGCAATGCCTCATTGATCCCCTCCTACATGCATAGCCTCCCCTATTATCATATCAATTTGTTACACTTGATGAACCTATACTGACACTGACACATCATTATCTTCCAAAGCTCATACTCTTTAAGGTTCCCTCTTGATGATCCCCTCCCTTCTTCCTTTCCCCTCCCTCCCTCCCTTCCTCCTTCTCCCCTCCCTTCCTGGCAGAACAAGGGGAGTTGTTAGGCAGGAACTGTACTGCTTAATTCATACCTCTAGTCCTTTTCTTGGTAATTTCTATCTAATTGGATGGTATCACCATTCATCCTTCTGCCTAGGGAAGAATCCCATGTCTTTCTCCCTATATAGTTATTCTGATAAAATTTAAAGTAATTTTAAAGTGTTTGATAAAATTTGGGGGTAATGGGGCTGGGGATATGGCCTAGTGGCAAGAGTGCTTGCCTCATATACATGAAGCCCTAGGTTCAATTCCTAGCACCACATATATAGAAAACGGCCAGAAGTGGCATTGTGGCTCAAGTGATAGAGTGCTAGCCTTGAGGAAAAAAAAAAAAAAAGCCAGGGACAGTGCTCAGGCCCTGTGTTCAAGGCCCAGGACTGACAAAAAAAGGGGGGGGGGTGTATTTTTGGTGCTTATTCTTTGGGATACTAGAGTTTGAGTTCACAGGGCCTTACGCTAGCTAGGCAAGTGTTCCTGAACCACTTCTTCAGCCCTTCTTGCTTTTTGTTTTGAAGAGTCTCACTTTAGGCAGCCAACCTGGACTGCTGTCTCCTAATTATGCTTCACATGTAGCTGGAATGATAGGTACATACCACCATGTCTAGCTTTTTATTTGTTGAATAGGGTAGGGGAGTGTCTCATGAATTATTTTGCCTAGGTTTCCTGGAACTGTTACCCTCCCAATCTCTATCTCTGGTAATTAGGATCACAAGTCTAGCTTTCTTTGTTGTAAATTGTGGAGTTATTAGGTATATTTTATTTTTCTGAGTGCTAGAGATTTAACCCAAGGCCTCACATACCTTCTACCACCGACTATATCTCAGGCCTACACATTAGGTTGCATAAATTAAAGGAAAATTTGTGGGAATTTGTGTTTTACTGGGTTATATTTAGTGCTCATTCTAAATTGTTTTTTTTTTTAAGGTTTCTAGGGTGAGAAAACACTCAGTTGATTGGTTCTTAGTTCCACTTAAGAAATGATGTAGTATTTTTTGGTAAAGATGTTGGTGGAGAAATTGGTATAACTTGCCATACTCATACTTGTCATATCTTTATTCATTTTTATTTCCCAGTCTGGTTTACAATAAAACTCAAAAATATTGAATGTCATATGTTTCTGTATCCTTCTTGAGTAATGTAGACATTATAAGTATTTTAACAATAATTTACCTTAAAACTTCCGTTTGTAACAGTTTCAGGTTACTTCCCTATTCCTTTAGTTTCCTTTTGCATTCATGAAGTACAAATAAAATAGATGTAAATTGTGAGCAACTAAAGTTAAAGGCCTGAGAATTTCTTCCAGTCAGAATTGGTTATTGGACTTGACTAATTGGACATCTATTACTGAAGTTTGACTTATTGAGTCTTTTAAAATGTAAGCTCTCTTGATTAGTCAAAAGAATCCCCCCCTTTTGCTTAATCTTTTATTTAGAATGAAATCTAAACACTGCTTTTGAAAGGAATGAAACTATAATGATTATGTATACAATAATACAATACAATGACTTTATGTAAGTACTTGAGATTTAGATTTATGTTATCCTTCAGAACCAGTGGGCTGCTTCTCATCTCTTGTTTTGTTTTCTTTTGTTTTTTGTTTAGACATAAGGATCAAGGAAGAAGAACCTGATCCTGAAGAGTGGCAGCTCAGTGGTGATTCTACATTGAATACCAATGATCTTACACACTTAAGAGTACAAGTGGTAGATGAAGAAGGGGACCAACAACATCAAGAAGGAAAAAGACTTCGGAGGGTAGCTTGTACCTGTCCCAACTGTAAAGAAGGTGGTGGGAGGTATGCATACATAAACCATACTTTTCTAAGTTTTTTTGAAGAGGTACTATTCTAATATTTTAAAGTACTGCATGGCATGTTACTAATTATGAGAAATTATCCCTTTGTATGTAGGTATGTGTGTATGAGTGTGGCAGAATTTAGCAAACAAAATATTTGCAATTCTATTTTCAGATCTAAATGCCTTTTAAAATAAAATTAGTTTAAAATACAACATGGAATTATACAGGACCACTTTAAAATCAGCCTGTTTTGAAAATCAGCAATGTGTTTTATCTAAATAGAGATAAAAACTTCATTGGTAGACCCGAGAATAACAGTTAATACAAGTGTAAAGTTTATGGGAGAAAATCTTTAATGTTAAGGTTAAAAATAAAAAAGTGCCATTATATTATTGCAGTTTGTTTTTGAAAATACTGAGAAATAATGTGACAGGAATACACTCAAAATGATCAGTAATTGTGTTAAATGTGGGCGAATTGAGCTTACAAGACTGTTTTCTGAGGCCATAATTTTTTTAAACCATCACATCTATCTCAGTGTGGATTAAATAATTTTGCATAGTAATGTTGGCAATGAGAAGTAATAAAAGATTTGCTAGGCAAATATTGACAAAAAGAAAACTTGAATAGCAACGTTAATATCAGGCAAGGTAGGACTACAGTGGAAAGCATCAAATGGACAAATAGGGAAATATTATTTATTGTTGACCATAGGAAATTAACATCAAGACAATTTAATAGTTATAGTACCTTTCTGGAACACCTTTGAGTAAAATGAGAATTCTAAAGCCAGATTAACATGAAAGGCATTAATGCCCTCTTCTCATATACTTAAATATGTTAAGCAGCATAAGCATGATACACAGTTGATATACACAGTTGATAAGCATGATTATCTTACTACTTTTAAGTTTGTCTTATTCCATTTGCAATAATAGCTAATAACTGTTAACATTAGGAATTTATTGTGCTACAGAGTTAACACTTAGACACATAGATTGAGTCACAAGAGCACACAGTACTGAGATTTGGACTCAGTTACAGTAGAGTTTTAACCAAAATATTATACTAATTCCCAGTGGACCTGCTTTTGCATCTGTCTGATCCTTAAGATACTTGTAATTACTATAATCAGTTTTTTAAATTTACTGTAGGTGGGGCTGGGAATATGGCCTAGTGGCAAGAGTGCTTGCCTCGTATACATGAAGCCCTGGGTTCAATTCCCCAGCACCACATATACAGAAAATGGCCAGAAGTGGCACTGTGGCTCAAGTGGTAGAGTGCTAGCCTTGAGCAAAAAGAAGCCATGGACAGTGCTTAGGCCTTGAGTCCAAGCCCCTGGATTGGCAAAAAAAAGAAAAAAATTATTGTAGGTGTGGAAACTTGACTAGGCAATAGCTCTTCTGAAACTGAGTCATTTTAGAGGAGTTGTCAAGATAATTTATACAAGTCAAATGTAATAGAAAGCAAGAGCCTGGCCTTTTGTTTTACTTCTTCTTTAAACTAAAAACATTTTAAATGTATTTGTTAGAAATCTAATACCCCTAGAAATACAGTGATTATAGATAATTTTAAACACACCAAATTCCTACCCCATCTCAAGGTTGCTTCTATAACATTTTTGTGTATATCTTTCCAGGCATTATGTGTATTTTAAAGTAGAAGAGTCATCTTATTTTCACTATGACATCTCTCCTTGGTTTAAAAATTCTGTGATCATATTTCCAAGTCTATGTCATTTCTTTTGGCAGTATAATATTTATTGTGTATGGATATGTAATTATCTCCTTTTGTTGGGGAGTTCTTATTAAAATTCTCATATCTCCTTGCACATTTCTCTGCTTATCTATTTCTTCAATATTAGTTGGCAGACATGGAGTTGCTGGATTAAACGGAATTGTTTGCAGAAAGGTTATATTGCTTTCTGCTCTCGCCAGCAGTGTAGTAGAGGATCTGCTTTCCCATGTGCTGACCATCAGCCTATGGATTTTCATCATTTTTTCTTTTATCATTTTAAGCTTGATAGGCAAAAAAGGGGGGGTAGGGGGTCATACCTCAGTGTTCTTTAGTGTATTCTTTTCTTTTTTTTTTGGTTTTGCACTGTCCGTGAGTGTTCAAGAGTAGTACTCTACTACTTTCTTTGAGCCACAGCTCCATTTCTGGTTTTGGGCGTTAATTAAAGATAAAAGTCTCAAGGACTTTGCTGCCTGTGCTGGCTTTGAATTGTGTGATCCTCAGATTTCAGCCTCCTGAGTAGCTGTATTACAGGTGTGAACCACCAGCACCCTGCTGTTTAGTGTATTTTTAAATTACTTGGTAAGGTTCAACATAATTTTGGTATATTGTTTTATCATTTAAAATTTTTATTTCATTGTATGTTATTTGTGAATGTCAATTTCTTTGTTAATGTCTTATGTGCAGATTTTTCCCCCAATTTTATATTGTCTTCAATTTTATGTCAGTGGTATGCAAAATGTATTTTTATATCAGTAAAGATCACTTTTACAAACGTTTTTAACATAAACATTTTCCAGTTGTTCAGTTTTCCTTTTATCGTTTACCTGATTACTGTACTATTAAAAGTAATCTCTATTGGGAGCATACCTCAGTGATAGGTTTGATTCCCCGAAAGGAAAACTTAAAAACAAAAACATCAGATTCCCTGGGTATGATACATAGCATAGACATGTAATTTCAACACTTGAGAGGTAGAGATAGGATCCTTGAGATCAAAACCCATCTAAGTCACAGAAGAATCTGTGTCAAAAAGTTATTCCTATCCCAAGAATTATGAAAATACTGTTTTTTCTTTAGAACTTATCTTTAACAAATAGCTTATTCTAATAAAATTAGAATAATTCTAGTAAGTAATAGTTAAATAATAAATAAAGGAAAGAAGTTGGGGGGTATGGTACTGGGATTTGAAGTTTTGAGTCATGCGCTTGGTACACAAGTATTCTACTACTTGTGCCATGTCCCCAACCTTTTTTGCTTTCATTACTTTTTTTTAAAAATAAGATCTTGTTTTTTGCCTATGCCAACCTGAACCATGGATTCTCCTATTTATGCTTTCCGGGTGTCTGGGATGGCAAATGCGACTGTGCTCACCTTTTTGTTGGTTGACATAGGGTCTCTCAAACTTTTTCCCCAAACTGGCCTAGAACCATGATCCTCCTAATCTCAGCCTTCTAAGTAGCTAACATTACAGGTGTGAATCACTTTGGGTAAAATTAAGGTTCTTGACATAATATTATTTCTTAGAGCTCATTTGAACAATTATACAGCAGAGACAAATAAATCACAATTTTTGCAACTAATTTAGAAGCATTGACATATAGCAAATCAAAAACATTCCAGTATTAGGCAAAGATGGGGATAGATGACATTTAGATTTTTAAAAAAATATATTCTTGCCCTTTTTACTTTTAACCGTGTTCTTAACACACACATAGACAAGATAGTATTTCAGAGAACTAATTTTATTCATGTCTACAATACTCTTAACTTTTTAAGAATATGTTAAAGAAAACATTAAAAATTGTTTTCATTTAAGTCAATGTTTACTGAGCAGAAACAGCCTTCAGATTATACTGTAAAAGAACTAATTGTAAGAAAGTTAAAGAAATCTAAAGCCATTAAGTGTTACAACAGTAGGGTTTATGTGGATCAATCCATATTTTTAAAAATTACTTTAAAATCTGTTTTGTCAGCATTTTGTTTTATATTTTGTTCCTCCCATTCTAAGCAAAAGAGACTAGATTTGCTTGTCTTTTTTTCTCTACCCAGAATTTAGTTTTATTTATTATTTGTAACTTATTTTGTCATTCCTAAATTACTGGGGACAGGTTAGACACTCAGAAATAGAAACTTAAAATGATTAGTTTTTTTAGTTTATATAATAGGCATTAGTGGTGTAATGATTTGTTAAATCAAGAAGAAAACATGATTAAATATTTTATCTGAAGGTTTTTGAGAAATTGGCTTTAGTTTCTTAGCATATCTAGATCTTACCTTGAATTGGATTTTCTTAAGTAGATGTTCTTTATATAGTATTTGTGTAAAAACCCTATTTGTGTTTTTCTTTGCTCATTTTCAATGAATATTTCTCACTGCCACCACCCTCATTTTTGTTTGCATAATTAAAGACCTTTCTCTAGGAATTTCTTGGTCCTTTGAGGACACAGATTTGTGATCTGTTGCTATTAATTTGTTATAGTCATATGCTTGGTCTAATTTTGCTAGGGTTTATTGTATAGTAGTAGCACTTCTGAGTTTAAGAAAGCACATTGATTCACCTGTTGGTGCTAACCTTAGAGGAGAGGCAAGAAATTAATGAGCTTATGAGTGAACAGAATTGGGTTTCTTGTGAAATTGCTATGGTGAACACAATATGTAAAATTGATTTGTGCACCTATAGCCACAAATACTGCTCTTTTCTTGAGACTGTTCAAGACTAAAGAAAAATTTTAGAAGCTGAATCCAATGAAAACAAGACTTTGGCATTACAAGTGAGCCAGAAATACCTGTTTTACTCAACTTAGCTCTTTGAAGAGACGTATAGAAATTGGGGGTGGACTGGCGCAGAAATTAGTGAATTGTGTTAGATTATGACATCCTTGCCCTTGAGACAACAGCATGACTCCTCCTTGTCTTTACTTATGCTATTCCTCTGCCTGGAATGCCTTCCCTCCTTTCTATCTAAATTCTACCCACCTCCTCCACGAAGCCTTCTCTAACTACTGGAGTCCACATTGATGTCTCCCTGTTCAGAACACCTATGGCATCTAACAGCCAGCACTGCACCGTTTAGCACTGTTTGTCCTATGGCAATTTCACATGCTACTGAGTGTGAGTACATTGAAATATAAATGTGGGGGAATATGCATTTTTAGTAAAAATTGGAAAACGATAGGTGTATTATACAGAAAGATTTGGAGGCTATGGAAGGTTTACAGGCTCCATCTTGACTGTGAGATTGGGGGTGGAAGACATTTGGGGAGGGGGTTAGATAACATAAGAAACATTGTAAATACATGCAATGTGATTTTGTAATTGTGTTAAATGCCATGTTTTAAAAAAAACTTTTAAATCAGTAAACTAATTTTTATTTTTTAAAGAAACAGTGCTTTGGGGAAATAAAGAAGTTGACTGAAAAATAATGCTTTTAAAAAAGTATATAATTTTCAAATATCACTTTGGGAATAAAAGACATTTTCTTCTTGCCTAGGCTAAGATGCCTTTTTGTTCACTCATCTAAGCATGTCTCAAATTCTTCTCTGTATCAAACTTAAATGCAGTGTCAAATTTTGCAATGTGGAAAAAGTGATGTTTTGTTATATCTCTCTGTGCAAAATTCTGGATATATTTGTAAGATTTACAGGTGTATTTTAACTGTAAAGATAATGTAAAAATCATTTTGATTTATATTTGTTTTCGTAGAATGCTGAGATTAAGATCATATAATTAGATTGAAAAAGTGAAGTCTCCCAATTCAGTGTATATTCAGGATGTAACTATTTAAATATTCTAGTAAATATGCTTACATCATGTTAAAATCTGTTTAAGCTGCTGGCCTATCTTAATTGTACCTGCAGATAGCAATATATATGTGTATATGTATGAATATATGCATATATATATCCCCTTTGGTTTCTATATTTTAAAATTATTTGACATTATGACTTTGAATAAAGACTTGTACTACTATTAATTTAAATTGAATTGATTCTATACATAGTATTTTGTGAATGGTTCTGATAGTATACATCTTTTTGTTTCAAATGTCCTTTCAATTATATAATTCTTTGGCATATTTATAGCTGGGCAGCAATAATTAATTCTGGAGTAAAATTAATTCTAAGATAAAACTTAAATGCTTGAAATATGTAAATTTTCTTATAAATAGACTTAAAATGACTTTGATTTCTGATGGACCTCATGGTGATATCTTGTGTTTGAAACTAGTGAGGACATATAAGTAATGTCCATTTGAATACTTATGTGTATATTCTTTGTGTGTTTTTTAGAGGTACCAATCTTGGGAAAAAGAAGCAACATATTTGTCACATACCAGGATGTGGTAAAGTCTATGGAAAAACCTCACATCTGAGAGCGCATCTGCGTTGGCATTCTGGAGAGCGCCCTTTTATATGTAACTGGATGTTCTGTGGTAAAAGATTTACTCGAAGTGATGAATTGCAGAGGCACCGAAGAACCCATACAGGTTGCTAACACTTTTATGTTTGATTTGTTGTCTTATATTTATATTTTTTGGTGGGTGCTAGAGATTGAATTTGGGGCCGTATATGTATGTATGTGTTTGTCTCCATCTGCATGTGTCTTTGTGTACATACATACATATATCAAGCATATATTGTGCCACTGAACTACATACACCCTGACCTCTGTAAAAGTTGCTTTTAATAGGGAATGGAGGCATGACTCAGTTGCTAGAGCATTAGCCAATGAACGAAAGCAGGTACCAAGTTTGAGTTCCAGTCTCAGACCAAAAACAAAATTGCTTTTAATAGATAAACTTGAACAATAGGGCTGTAGAAGGTGCCCTGAATTTTTTTTCATGCCTCATTGAAATTTTAAAATATGACTTAATGACACCAAATTATTGCTTTTGGTAATATTAGTTTAAAAATAATTCCAAAGACTAATAAGCAAATGTGGATTATCTTATAGAAGCTTCATTTTTATGCAGACTTTGATCAGCTTTTGATGATACTGTAGGGGATCTTAAGTTACAGCTATACTATTTATTTTGTTTAAATTGTTTTCACATTAATTCATCCTACTTTTTTCTGCCATAACCCTGAAACAAAGCATAATCCTGATAAATTTTTGGCATTTTATCTTTTCTATTGTATCTGTAAGGTAAAGGAAAGACATTTCATGGAAGCATTGTTGTTAACCTTTTAATTTCATTATTTTACCCAGTGTTATGATTATATGAGATGGATACAGTACTGACCCAAACTGATTCTAACTTAATATAATATGAATATGGTTTTCTCCTTCTACCATATAAAAGTGATGAAAGTGCTCATAAGTCTTTGCTCAACATCGAAGAAGCACTTGCATGATGAAATGGAGAACAAAATGGATTTTGAAGTTTTCCATATCTGTATTTTAGTTCAAGTTCTGTACTAGATTAACCAAATAAACTATCTGACACTGTTTCATACCTCTTATTTTGACTTTAAATATTACATGATCTATTTTGTAGAGTATGGAACAGTACTAGGTGCTCTACTAGTTTTAGTTCTTCCCATTATTTCATCAAGTGGCTAGGCACATGAGATTAACTTGTACAAAACTACAACAAACAATATGAAACTAGATAATAAAAGATTTTGTGTTACAAATTATGTCGTACAAAATGTACTTTCATTTAGATTCAGGAGGAGATAATTATTGCTTGGACTGCTAAGGCATCTTGGGTAGTGAACTGGAACATAGACTTCACTTGGCCCTTTTACAGTTCTCCTCAGTACAGTTTGATCAGTAGGATATTAAAAAGGAATAATAGCATGAGCACCTGTAATCCTATCTTCTCCGGTGGCTGAGGTTTGAAGATCACAATTTGAAGCCAGACTGAGCAGACACATCAAAGAGATTCCCATCTCCAGTTAACCAGCAAAATACCAGAAGAGGCATAGTTCTAGTGGTAGAGTATCAGCTGTGAGCTTTGGAAAAGGCTGAATAAGAGTTCAGGCACTGAATTCAAACCCAGGTTCGCGCCCCCCCCTCCCCCCCCCCCCCGGTTCTCCTAAAGGAATCTGTAAATGGGAGAAAAAGTCTCTAGTCAAATAATTATGAGTTATTCGATAAACCCCAAATGAGTACTGGATTAAAGGAGGTACCTATGAACAGCATTTCTTAGGGCTTTCACATTGAATGCATACATCTTTAGGTCAAGAATAGAAGCATTCCCAATTTTATTTCATCATGGTGTCATTTTTTTATTGAGCATTGGTTAAAACTGATGTTCCCAAAGAAAGTGGAATGGTATGTTGATATAATTGGGAGACCATTTTGTGATGGCAGTGACATGAGCAAAAAGGGAGATATACATAAGTAGGACTCAGGCATATTATAGAGATCCTTGTAAATTAGGCCCAGGAACCTCAGAACTGTTGGTAATCTATAAGCTAGCCTTAGATTCTCATATCATTTGGTACAGAGGCAAAATCTTGTAATAAAGTTGTATGTTTTAGGAAGATGTGTCTGGCATTGATTGATTGATTGGAGAGGGTGAAGAAAGTAGGATGTCATTGGTTCAGGTAGGAAGTCTTACTCAAACCTTCCTAGAGTAAAGAGAAAACTTTGGTTAAAAAAAAAAAGCAAAACCAACAAACCACATTTATTGGGTTTAAGTTGGCCTTTGCCTTCACTTTCAATAATACTCTTGGATAGTAGGTCTTAGACAAACTAAAGTTCAATCTCATTTTTAAACAAACATTCTAAGGGCTCTGGCTCAGGTGGAAGAGCATTTGCCTACCAGGCACGTTGCTACCTACTTGAAGTTTTTCAAACCTGTGAATTCAGGTAACAATGGAAGAGTAGGTAAAAACAAAGACATGCTCAAGAGGTTTAATAAGATTAGTTCCAAGAATAGTGGAGATGGCTGGCATCCTGATTTCAGCTAATTAACCAAGTCTAGTATTCATTTTGGTTATCAGATCATTAACATGCCTAATTTTATATTGTTGGAACTAATCTTACAGAATCTCTTGAGCTTGTCTTTACTTCAATCTATAAATCTGTTACTAGAATTTATATTTGAGAGTTAATGGTTTAATATTATGAACATGGCATATTAACATCTATATGCGCTTTTACTTGGGCTTTAAAGAGGTGTTACAGGCTGAGTGCTGATGGCTTTTGCCTGTAATTCTAGCTACTAAGGAGACTGAGATCTTAGAATCATGGTTCAGAGCCAGCCTAGACAGAAAACCATGAGACTCTTAACTCCAGTTAGCCACCCAAAAAAAGCTGCATATGAAGCTGTGGCTCCACGTGGTAGAACCCTAGCTTTGAGTGGAAAACCTAAGAGACAGTACCAGTACCCAGGCTTTGAGTTAAAACCCAGGTACTGGATGGAAGGACAGAGGGAGGAAAGGAGATGGATGGATGGATGGATGGATGGATGGATGGATGGATTACAGATGGTTTTTATCTTGAATCTTTTTTAAGCAGACAGAGCAAGTTTCTTTTAAAGTGAAATTGCTTGGAACTGCACCTTCTCTTGATGGCCGAGAAGGCCGAGGAGTGTTCTCTGAGGGTAGTTTTTATAGTACAGGGCTCCCCCATATCTCTTCTTCCTTGAATTTTGTGCTGACTGATGGTTTGTGCATGCTCCACCCCAGATCTTCATTGGTAGAACAGATATCCTGGCCATTATGGGAAGTGTTTGAGCAGGAGTCCTAACTGGTATCTTTTTTTTTTGTTTGTTTGTTTTTTTTTTGGCCAGTCCTGGGGCTTGGACTCAGGGCCTGAGCACTGTCCCTGGCTTCCTTTTGCTCAAGGCTAGCACTCTGCCACATGAGCCACAGCGCCACTTCTGGCCATTTTCTGTATATGTGGGTGCTGGGGAATCGAACCCAGGGCCTCATGTATATGAGGCAGGCACTCTTGCCACTAGGCCATATCCCCAGCCCCTAACTGGTATCTTTTAATGGAGGTTTTAGACTAAACTTAGCATGAAGTCTTCTTTGGATATTAGTATTTCATAGTGTATGTCTAAGGATTTTTTTTTCATCAAAAAGTAAAAGTGAGATGTTTTGAAGAAAACTATTCTGTAAGAGAAAACTTGAAGGAGCAGCTCATGAAATAAACAGTTTTAAATTTTGTAGGCCCCCGAGCCTCAGTTGTTAGTGTTGGCTTGCTTTCTTTTTTCAGAATTATGCTTGTTCTATTCAAGTTGAATTATTTTTGAATTATTTTTTATTTTGCCAGTCCTGGGGCTTGGGACTCAGGGCCTGAGCATTGCCCCTGGCTTCTTTTTCCTCAAGGTAGCACTCTACCTTTTGAGCCACTTCTGGCTTTTTTGTTTGTTTGTAGTGCTGAAGAATCGAACCCAGGGCTTCATGCATGCTAGGCAAGTACTCTATTGCTAAGCCACATTCCCATCCCAAAGTTGAAATTTTAAAACTAAATGGTTTAATTTTTTTAACAGGTGAGAAGAAATTTGTTTGTCCAGAATGTTCAAAACGCTTTATGAGAAGTGACCACCTTGCCAAACATATTAAAACACATCAGAATAAAAAAGTTATTCATTCTAGCAGTACAGTGCTGGCATCTGTGGAAGCTGGAAGAGATGATACTTTGATTACTACAGGAGGAACAACACTTATCCTTGCAAATATTCAACAAGGTTCTGTTTCAGGGATAGGAACTGTTAATACTTCTGCCACCAGCAATCAAGATATCCTTACCAACACTGAAATACCTTTACAACTTGTCACAGTTTCTGGAAATGAGACAATGGAGTAAATATTACACAAATACTTATTCATTGTGGTTATTTTTATACAGTAGTGAAAAGAATATTGTTCCTAAGTTCTTAGATATCTTTTTATTGATGTGCAAAAATTTTTGGATTGACAGTAACTTGGTTATACATGACACTGAAATGCCTTACTTTGTATGATATTCCATAGTATATTAAAAATGGTAAAATTGCATGGGTTTTGTAGGTACTTTTGGAATCTAGAAGAAATGAAATTTTACCAAGTTATATAAAGAGAAAATTGAATTTAACAATGCGAATGGTAGTCTAACCAAATGCATCAATCCTGTGTGGTTTAGTGTAAAAATGAGAACATGTTGGTATTTATCTATTGTAAGATAAAAAGTTGATGGGTGAAAGAAATCATGTTATGATAAAAAATTTTTTGTAATTTTCTTGATGACTGGAATTTTTATTATGCATAACTGACAAATCAAGTTTCCAAGCAAATGTTACATAGTGTAGGCTTTACTTAGCTTATCAATTTGTCATTTTGAAGCTAATTATTTTAATTAGGTTAACTATGTACAATATTTTAAGCATTACTCTTGTAAGATTTTGAAAACTACATTTTAACATGGAACTCTAGGGATAGTCACCTTTTAAATCCTGTTGAAAAGCCATGTTTAAGAATTAATTTGCCAAAATAATGTCTTGTTAATATTCTTTCAATAATGAAGTTGGGCAATATAACCAATGTTTAAAAAAGTTTCAAATGTATAGGTTGAGGCATTTGGGTTGTAAGAAAATGTTATAGTGAATTATCCCTTTTCTTGAATATTGGAGGACCAAAAATGAGGTGTATTGCGTCTTAGCAGTGATTTTTATCCAATCTTGTTTCCAAAAACCATGTCTGCCAGGGCCTTAAAAGCCATCATGTAAATTACCAGTGAAGTATAACATATGCAACACATAACAAAATCACTTCCATAGTGACGATACTCCAAACATATGGATATTAGTCATAGAAAAGTAGAGGTTTTATGATATTTTTTTAAGCCTTTTTTTTTGTCTAGGTAGTCAGTCTGCACTTAAATATCAACCATTTTCCTTTTTTTGCTTGTTCCTTAAAATTTATATGTATCCAATACATTTAATTGAGAAAGGTATGTTTTTTATTACGCTATATTTTCTTTTTATTTTTTAATTATTGTTTATATTTTCAATTAAAAGTGTACAAAATAAAGTTACATTGCTGGTCTTGTAAGAGCTATACAATTTTCCTAAATGTATACCTATAACTGCAGCAGTTCACCTATTTCAGAAATTTGGAATTCTGTTCATTTGTTATCTTTAAGACCACCTCAAATTTAAAGGCTACCTTATTGTACGTTTAAAGTGTATTATAACAGTGTGGTAGTTAATAAAACACTATTTTTTTTTCTTTTGAGTTTGTTGTATTCCTATGTATTTATGGTATTGCAATGATATGGGCAAGAAAATCTGGTGTCATTTTCTTTAACTTACAGCCTTTTCAGATTCTTGATTTCAGACACTAAAATTTTAAGCAAGTCTATTTAAAATGAGATGTATTAGAGGTACTGGAAGTTTTAGTTTTTCACCTAAGAATGAATTTACTAAATGTAACTTAAAAAAAAACCTCTTAATTCCTTAGCTTATATTGATTCATATCCATTTTTATCAATACCATATAACAAACATTATTGCTTTTTCTCTTAAAGTACCGCAAAGCATTTTGATTGATCATAAACCTGAATTTACGTAAGTACTCCTAAGAATCTTAAGATAAGCTTTGGTAAACATGGCAGGCAGGAATATGTATGATATCTGTCTCATGATGAAGGCTGGGTAGGAGGGAGGAGAAAAATAGCAAGATATTATTTTTCCATATATGTAGTAGTTTTGCATTGTCTGTTAGCAGTACCAATTAGTACATGCATATGTCTACTCCATATGTACCTGTAAACAGGAAGTTTTCTAAATGTAATACTTTAACTTTATTGTGTAGAAGTAAATGTATTTCTTGGAATTATAGAAATGGATTTGTGGAATGTATTATTTTGAAGTTACAAGGATTATGATTTGAATCTTCAGATTCCTTTAGGTAATTCTTAGAATATTTTTTAAATTTAAGATTGCAAAAAGAATTACATGAGGTTGTTAATTTATAACAAAATATTCATTCTTTTAGAGTAATAAGACTGTTTTAAGTAATATTGAAAAGTTACCCTTTGATCCCAGAATTTACAAACATAGTTTAGAGGATGCAATGAAATTAACTTTTTAGATTCTGTGAATATATTAGAGAATATATTCTACTCAGAATATGTTAGTGAATGTTGGGTTGTTTACTTAAGTTTGAAATGTTAAACTTTAAGTCTAAGCTGTTTTAAATATTTCTATCCATATGTTGTTAATGGTTGATATTTTCCAGTAATGTAATATTTGAAAAATTACTCTGGTCAGTTTTTTCCTAGTAATGAAATCTGTATAGGTGTGTATGAATGCAGTATTTCTCATTATACACCATTTAATAGTTTTGTCAGTTTGTTTTTGTTATGGCTAGAGTTACTCCATTGCCAATAATATTCATATGCAGGTAATTACTATTTCATCAAGTAGAGACCATCAAGGAAAATGTCACTTGTGGCTCATGCCTGTAATCCTAGCTACTCAGGAGGCTGAGATCAGAGGATGGTTCAAAGCCAGCCAAGGCAGGAAAAGCTGTAAGACTCATCTCAAGTTAATCACCAGAAATTCAGAAGTGGCACTGGGGCTCAAAGTGGTAGAGTGCTAGCCTTGAACAAAAAGAGCTAAGAACAGTGCCCTGGCCCAGAGTTCAAGACCCAAATGAACAATTTGTCTTATATAGATATATACTTAATGACTTATGAAAAGTGATTCAGTTGCCAAGAAACACAAAATAAACCTTAAAAAAAAAGATATACCTATTGCCAAGCCAGATGCCTTCTAAATAACTGGCCTTGAGGATAGTGAAAATACTTAATACATTTTAAAATGCAGGTACAATAACTAAATGAATGACAAACACTGTGAAAACCCTATGTGCTGTTCAAAAAATGCTGAGAGGCATTTTTAAAGTTTAGGTATTTGGCACACACTTGCAATCTCAACCAATAGCTAAGCACAGTGGTATACATGAGTTGGCCCAGCTAGGTGGAAAGCAAAAATAAGAGTCCCAGTCCAGGCTGGACCAAGCAAAAACACGAGAAAAACCTTATTTGGAAATAAAAAATGAGGGATGTGGTGAAGTGGTAGAGCACTTGCCTACCAAGGGTCAGACCTCAGTACTTTAAAAAAGTTCAAACAGATAACCAGCTTTTCCTTCTCTAGAATTGTGTGTATGTGTATCACCCTCTTAGGTTCTGATAAGCCTACCTTTAACCTCGCCACTTTGAATGAGCACTAAGTCTTGTGTGACTGAGCATAAAACATAATTAGTTTATTTGATACTTTAGTGAAATTTATTGTTGAAGACAATGATTCTTGCCTTATTAAGATTGGCATACAACCAAATAAATAGGTGATAGGTAATACTCTAATAATTTTTCTTCACCCTCTTCTATTACTCTTATTCCTATTCAACATTCTTCCTAACCTGGAGATTTTTCTTTCTGTAGTGAAAGGATCAATGTTTTGACTTTCACTGTTTGATCAGTGTTCATGCATTGATTTTTCTCCTTCAAAATGAGGTCTTGATTTCAATGCAAAATGTAGAAAGATGATATTTGCAATCTTAAGTTGGTGCTTCTAAAAGTTAACTTGCTGCATCAGAATTGTTGGGAAAAAGAGAATGTCGAATCATCCCTATGTAGAGTACTGTTTTACATTTCTGAAAACCAGCCACAAAATCTAGGCCTGATTGGAGAGGTAAAATTTAGTATTTGGTGGTTGAAGATTAGAAAAGGCTATTAAATGCAGCTTATTCCCCAGTGTCTAAAGACTCCGACTACAAGCTGAGGGATACAGAAATGGTGGAAATACTGTTTAGGCTGCTTTCTCTTCATAGAGGAGCTTGTCAGATTATTGGATGAGGGGACATTTGGCCAGAGTTGAGCCAATTAGAGGATTTCTCCTGAAACTATGGGGGTTGGGAAATTGATGTCTTGTGAATTCACAATTGGAGCATTTGAAGCGGAGAATAAAGTAAAGGTGACAAATTGGTGAAGATGGCTACCTTCACATTTGCTTCTCCAGTATTTGTGCCTGTCTGAATTTCCTGCCTGTGGGGTTCTATAAGATAACTGTACAGAGAGACTCTTCCACTTTTTCTTTAAAGAAAGTTTAGGAGGGTGTTACTTAAAGCCAAAAGCCAACTAGCACATCAACATATTAGACATAGTTTGAATGTTCAAAATACACTAAGCTGAAATAGTGACATGCTCTAGTAGAAAATACCAACAAAAAGTCATGGTTAGGGCCATCCAATTCAAGTTTTGTAGAGGGACAACTTAGTATGGGTATTGGATGAATTATAGTGGGTCTTGAAAGATCAATAGGATATGCCAAAGAAAACTTGTCTAGAGGGCTTAGAAGTCCCTCTAATTCTTAGGACACCCTGTTTTCATAGGCCCGTGTCTGTGCTTTGCTTTTATTTAGTAGGGGTGAAGCATTTTGCAGACTTAACAGTAATTAAGTAAATAAGGGTTTGGGTTTACACACCTGGACTGAATTCTAGTTCTGTTGCTACATATGTGATGGGCTCTCTGTCTTTTACTCTGAGCCTGTTCTCGAACTTAGAAAATGGAGCACCACTTTTTCTTTTCTCTTTCTCCCCCCCCCCCACCCCCCCGCCCCTCATCTCTATGGATCTTGAATGTAGGACCTGGGTGCTATCCCTTAGTGTTTTCACTCAAGGCTGGAGCTCTTGCCAGTTGACCCATACCTCTACTTCCAGCTTTTTGGTGATTAATTAGAGAGATAAAGAGTCTCATGGGCTTTCCTGTCCAGGCTGGCTTTGAACTGTGATTTCATCTCAAGGCTGTGACCGTGCAGCTACTGCTGAGGAGTGAAATGGTAACTGATTTTGACTTTCATGTGATTTTAATTCTGTGGTGAGATTGAGTTTATCTTCATAAATTTACAATTCATGTTTCCCATGAAAGGAATGACCTATTTGGATCCATTGACTATTTGCATATTTGTGTTTTTGAGTTGATCTTTTAAAATAATCTTAAGTTCTGCACGTGTATTTTAAAGATATTAATATAGTCCCAGTTTGAGCCTTATTGTTCAATTCTTTTTTTTGTTGTTTGTTTGTTTGTATCTGTGAGCCGTGACTTGTCTTTGTTGAGTTTTTTGTGTCTCTCTCCCCCGCCCCCCCACCATGCTGGAGGTTGAACCCAGGGCTTCCTATATGTGCTAGGAAAGTGTTATACCACTTGGCTATATCCTTGGCCCTGCCTCTGTCTTTCTGAAGAAATTCTGGGCCTGATGTCATAATAGTAATTTTTCTGATAAGCTTTAATGATTTTGCTTTTCTATTTAGCTTAGCAATGCAGTTTGTTTGTGATATGGAGTCTGTTATTTTACTGTGGATAATCAGTTGTCTGAGCACACTATTAAGGACTCATCCTTTCCTCTGATTATATGACGCCATTTACCATTTATCAAGATCCCACTTGAGTTCCTTCCTCCTGCTTGGGAAGCTTGGAAAAGTCTTGTAAGGAAGTCTCCATCGCTCATCTCTTCTTGTCCTTCAGAATTGTTCTGGCTGCCTCTTTCTGTGAATTTTAGGATTCAATTATTAAGTCCACTTAAGCAATCATGTTAAAATTTTTCTTTTGACTTGAACTCAGGCCCTGTGCTCTTGGTCAGCTTAAAAATTTTATTGTTATTAAGGTGTTGTACAGACAGGTTACCATTTCATAAGTCAAATAATGACTGAATATTATGTTTGTTCAGCCTGCCTCACTGTGCCTCCCACACTTAAAGCCTCTCCCCAAAGGAAGGAAAAAACACCACAAAAACTTCAAAGCAAAAATACACCACCACCACTAGCAATAACAAAAATCCCACTTTTGATCAGCTTTTTTGCTCATGGCTACCACTTGAATCATGCCTTCAGCTCCAGCTGTTTGCTGGCTAATTGAAAAGAAGAGTTGGACTCATTACCTGGACTGGCTTTGAACTAAGGTTCTTGGATCTCCAAGATTCTCAGATCTCAGCCTTTCGAGTGGCTAGTAATGGGCATGAGTCCCAGGCTCATGAAAGTACATTGAATTTCTAGATTAATTGGAGGGAAGATATTTTCCTACCCATTCTGTATTTCTCCATTCAAATCTTACATTGTCATGCAGGGGCTCTACCACTTGAGCCACGCTGTCAGCCTGTTTTTTTTAAATTTCTTTTTTAATAAGGTCTCAAATTTATGCCCAGGCCAATCTCAACTACGATCCTTCTATTCATGTCTTCCAAGTACTTAGGATGACAATCATGTGCCACCATGTCCTGCACTTTATTGGTTGAAATGGCATCATGTTAATTTTTTCCCTTACACTTCAGTCTTCTCCATCTGTTCAGTCCTGCTGATCTCTGCCTTTCAAGTGGCTAGGATTACAGGTATGAACCACCATGGCTGGCTTTGTATATTCTTTGGTTATTGCTATGGGAAACAGACTTTTAAAAAACTAAATGTTTAAGTTGATCAATATGGTGTATATAAATGCTTGTGATGACTTGTAAGTTATGTCTAAAAATCATAGTTCTCTTCTTAGATTTTGCCTATAGGTCCAGTAAGGTTTTCTGTATAGGCTGTTACATGGTCTCCAAATAAAAGGTTTATCTCAGCTTGGCATGGTGTGCACAGCTGTATTCCAGCCATCAGGAGGCCAAGGCAGGAGGATTGGAAATTTGAAGCCATTCTGGGCTGCACAGTGAGACCCTTTCTAAGAAGGAAGAAGAGGAAGCATTTGTCTTATTTCCAACTCTTACCCTCTACTTTGGAAATACTTGGTCACACCAGCAGTTTCCTGTTAAATAGAAGTGGTTGTGGTAGTTAGGTCTGCCCTGTTCTGATATTCGTTTATTTGCCCACATGTAATCTTACTAGTGCCTCATGACACTAGGTAGAATAGGCATTACCTCCATTTATTCAGACACAGGTAAAGTCTCACACCCAAGTGTTTTCATAGAATTTATGGAATTGGTATCCTTTGTTCCGTCAACAAACATTTGAAAGTGTGCTGTATGCTTAGCACTTGGGATAAAGTGATGCTCATTTTGTGATTTCTATCCCAAAAGTTATCAGAGAAGTAAATGACGTGACTAGTTTCCTTTCTTATTTAAAAAAATACATATTTGGGGCTGAGGATATGGCCTAGTGGCAAGAGCGCTTGCCTCGTATACATGAAGCCCTCGGTTCGATTCCCCAGCACCACATATACAGAAAATGGCCAGAAGTGGTGCTGTGGCTCAAGTGGCAGAGTGCTAGCCTTGAGCAAAAAGAAGCCAGGGACAGTGCTCAGGCCCTGAGTCCAAGGCCCAGGACTGGCAAAAAAAATAATAATAATAAGTAAATAAAAAAATACATATTTAATCTGGCATCTTTAGTGTTCATGTGTTTTTCCCATTGTAACAACATATGCCCTTTTTTCAAAAGTCAGGGAAAGACTAGCTTTTTGCCTTTCCTCCTTCCTCCCTAAACATGGTCCTTTAAGAACTGCAGTAGAACCCTGCTAATTCTCTACAGATGTGACATCTCCAACATCACACGGATCCCAAGCATTCTAGAGCCCAAGCCTAGGCCCTGTGGCCCTGGCACAGTTAAATTCATGAGGACACCTACTAAACTTTTTACAGCACGGGAAGAAAGAACATAGAACTTTTCCTTATTTGTACTCCAGTGTTAAACTTGAGGCTCACTTGACAGGCCAAATTCATGGCAGGAAAAAATGAAGGATAAGAAGTTACTCATCCATTGGAGACAGTCAACCCTGAAGTGGAAACTAGAAACCACAAAGTTGAAGCATAGGCACAAAACTCCACTATCTAAGCACAGTTGGGAAAAGTAATCTGTGTAAGTCATGTGATGACACACAGCAGAAGAGGCAGTTAGGTGTAAGTACTGTCCAAACACAGGACTTCGTGTGTTCAGGGCTTTGCTGGGATGATTTTTTTTTTTTTCAATTGGCAAAGGATAAAGGAAGAGTTTTGGAGACATTTTAATGTCCCAGAACTTATACCTAGGACTGGGAGCAGAGACTAGTGATAGTCATACCTTTAGTTCATGAAGCTTTTCTCCCTTGACTTTTTTTTTTTTTTTTTTTTTTGGCCAGTCCTGGGCCTTGGACTCAGGGCCTGAGCACTGTCCCTGGCTTCTTCCCGCTCAAGGCTAGCACTCTGCCACTTGAGCCACAGCGCCGCTTCTGGCCGTTTTCTGTATATGTGGTGCTGGGGAATCGAACCTAGGGCCTCGTGTATCCGAGGCAGGCACTCTTGCCACTAGGCTATATCCCCAGCCCACTCCCTTGACTTTTGAGAGCTACCAGGAAACAAGTGCAAGTGTGAAATTCCTCCTTGGTCTGTTCCATAAGAGCAGAGTAAACTTTTGAATTATCAGAAACTAACAGGGCCACAACTTTTGTTAAGCTGCTAGACCATAAACACCGATCTGCATTAGCACTGAGGTCATGCTCAACCTTTATCTTTAAGTACTAGTGATATAAGATGATTGGCAAGTATGAAGATAGAACCATGAAACCTGTTGAAATTATATTGGTAAGCGGGGAGGGAATTAAGGAAGAGCCATGGGGGAAGATTGATTGCAATACATTGTGTACATATGTGGAAATGTTACAATGAAACCCTCTCTTGTATGTAGCTAACATGTGCTTTAAAAAACCGGCACCAAGTCAAGTGTCAGTGGCTCTTGCCTGTAATCCTAGCTATACAGGAGGCTGAGATAAGGATCAAGGTTCAAAGACAGCTCAAAAGGAAAATTCCTGAGTCTCTTCTCTTCAAAAAGCTAGAAGTGGAGTTGTGTTGAGAACTCAGGAATAACGCTTAAGCCCTGAGTTCAAGCCCCAGGGCCCGGTGGCAAGAATATGGAATTGCCTGATGGCCCTTTATTTGCAGTTTCACAGGTATCTTGAACTTTGTGTTCTACACTCAGTTCTTGGGCAGGTAGATACTTGGTAGTATGTGTGTGGCACTTACTTCAATTCCCAGCACCATTTAAAAACAAAACCCTATAGAACCCCCCAAAACACTTGATTTCTGAAAGTCTGCTCCTAAACATGGGCTTTCAGCATTTATCTGAATGAATGGCATTATTATGTGCCTTTGAGTGCCATGTCAGAAATGTGGACTTTAGCACTGACATGCCTCCTTCCTTTCCTCCTACTGAACCTGCGGATATTTCAAGTGTCCCAAAGCCATGCAGCTGTTATCTCTCCTCTGCCAACATCCTAGCCAGAAGCGAGCATGTTTTTGCCTGGATTACAGGCATATCCTTTTATTCAGTCTCCCAGAAGAACTTCCCTTGATCTCAACAAATCTATTCTCCAGATAGCAGCCTAGCATGCAGTTTTAAAAATAATCAATTTGCCTGAAACTTGATTGGCTCCTTATATAATGTCTAAGTCTTAGCCTGGTTGTGCCTTTCTGGACTAAAACCCTTGGGCAAGTGTGCCCTCACTTGCTTGGCTCCAGCCACCTGCCTCCTTCCCTCCTCAGCTCTGATCCTCACAGAGTACATACATGTTTTGTGCCATGAAACTCTTATCCTCAATTAACCACTAGAAAACTGGAAGTGGTGCTGTGGCTCAAAGTGGTAGAGTGCTTTGAGCAAAAGAGCCTTGAATTCAAGTCACATGACTGAAAACCCTCCCCCCACACCAATATGACTACATTGATACAAGGTGAATATAATCTGGGTTGAATTCATTTCTTTTTTAACTTTAATTTTTAAGTTATTATATAGAGGGGTTACAGTTACCTAAGTCAAGTAATGAGTACATTTCTTTTTGAACACATCCCTCCCATCTTAGTTGTTTAATTCTTTTTGTTTATTGAGATAAAATTCACAGCATAAAATGGTCATTTAAAATATTTTTTAAAATTGTACAGGTCATTTACCATACAATATTTTGTTATTTAAATGATTAACATACAGGGAACATCTCTTTCTGAGACTCAACCATGAATTATGATTTCACCAGTGTCATTTAAAATATTTTTAATTGAAAAAATTCTTCGTGATGTTTTGAAATATGTATGGTATTATGATGTTTTGAAATAAATTGTAGAAGGGTTAAATCAAGTCAATTAATATGCATAATCTCACATACTTTTTTTGTGGTAAGGGCAGTCAGAAACAGCACAGCAGTTTTCAGTGCAATAGTAATGATGCGGTACCATTGAGCATTTTAAAGTGTGCAGTTTGGTGGCACTGAATGCATTTATAATGTGTGCAACAAGTACCTCTAGTTCTAAGAGATTAGTCCAAAAGAAACCCCTGTACCATTAAGCAGATACTCCCTGTCAGCCTCTCCTTCTAGCCCCCAAGAGCCACTAACCTGCTTGCTTTCCCAATGGGTTTCCCTTTTGGGGATGTTTTATATGAATGGAATCATTGCACACTTTTGTGCCTGGCTTCTTTCACTTCATATGATGCTTTGGAGACTCAGACATGTTATAGAATGTAACAGTGTTTCCTTCATTTTTATGGCTTGATAATATCCTACAAAATGTACATACCACATTTTGTTTATTTACTCATTGGTAGACATTTGAATTGTTTTCCCTTTTTTGTTATTGTGAATAGTGTTGCTGTGAACACTTGTTTATAAGCACTTGAATGCCTGTTTTAAATTCTTTTTGTTTTCATTTATTGTTAAAGTGATGTACAGAGGGGTTACAGTTTCATACGTAAGGCAGTGAGTACATTTCTTATCTAACTTGTTACCACCTCCCTCATTTTCCCCCACCTCCTCCTTCCCCATTTCCCTCCTTCCTATGAGTTGTACAGTTGGTTTACACCCTACAGTTTTGTAAGTATTGCTGTTGCATTGGTATTTTTTTTTGTCTTTTGTCTCTCAATTTTGGTATTTTCTTTCCCTTCCCTAGTTTCAATACATGTGCATACAATATCCAGGGTACTAAAATCAGTTAGAGTGATCAGGGGTAAAACCACAGGAAAGAAAGACAAAAGATAAAGGACATAATTTCACATGGTATGTTGAAAATAACTGGGTATATACTCAGAGGTAGAAATTTTGTATTCATTATTCTTCTGAAGTTTTGCTTGTTTGTTTTTGGTCCTGGGGCTTGAACTCAGAGTCTGGGCACTGTCCTTGAGCTTTTTTGCTCAAGACTCCACTATTTGGGTCACAGTACATTTCTGGCTTTTCACTGGTTAATTGGAGATAAGAGTTTCATTGACTTTCCTGCCTAGACTGGCTTCAAACCATGGTCCTCAGATCTTAGTCTCCTGAGTAGCTAAGATTATAGGCTTGAGCCACTGGTGCACAGCTATTCTTCTGAATTTTAAAAGAAGCTAAACACATTTTTCCTGGGCCCCTAAATGTACTGTGAGCTCAAACCCTGCACACAGTGTGCCTGATGGGCAAGTTCACCAGTGTTGTATTTCTTCTGCCTGTACTTGCTTCTAACTGGACCCTTGCTACACCAGGAGAGGCGGTACCAGCCAGCAAACTGACTACTGGGAAGCCCTACTGTGTGCCATTGAGCAGATGATGCACACTGATAGGACAGAGTAGAACTAGTCTCAATCCCCACACCAGGGAAAAGCATACACGGATTGAATTACCATTCTGAGCTCAAAGCAAGAACTGTTCTGCACATCTACATCATCAGCCTAGTCTCTCACTCCCTTACCTGGAACTGAAGGCATGCGGAGCCCCTGCCATGTCTCCAGCTCTTGGCTAGCATGTAGGCAGCCAGTTGTCCTCTTGCTCCTCATATGCTTTCCATCTTTCCTTGGTTATCTCCCCTTTGGAGAGCCTGACCTTAAAGAGAAAAGAATAACTGGTCCCTCCAGTACAGCACTGGTGGTGTTTGGTAGTTAAATATAACCAAGTTGTGCTGACCTTTTTTTTTTCAAGACCTTGGGATCCTATCTTTTGTGAACTAGGAAGTCTCAAATTTTGAACTTTATGAAGAAGGAAGAGGAATCAATTATAATAGGCATGGGGATTTCTCTAGCATTTTATTATTCATTATACATATGAATTATACATATAATTATCTTATATATCAATATGTATCTCTTCTGCTGCAAACAAACCAGTAGTCGGAGCTCTGTGGTTTGTTAGAATGCATTTCTTTCTCTTCTTGTGTTAATAGTAAGTGTGTTTGCCTTCTTTTTCCTTCTGTTACTTGCATGTTCATTCAGCTAGAAAAGGGAGCTGGGTGCCAGTCTCACTCCTCAGGAGATTGTGGTGGTTCAAAGCCAGGTTGGGCAGGTAAGTCCCTGAGACTATTATCTCCTATTTGTTACAAAAAACAAACCAAAGCCAAACTAAAACAACAACAAAATCAACCAGAGGTAGAGCTGTGGCTCAAGTGATAGAGTCCCAGCCTTGAGTGTACAAGCTCAGAATCAGCTCCTAGGCTCTGAGTTTAAGCCCCAGTACTGGGAGGGGGAGGAAGAAGAGTAAAAGGGGATTAGAGTAGTTTTATCAAAGGGGATGAGATGAGATCTAGGTCTACTAGCCTTATGCTCTAGGCTTCCATTGACTTTCTCACTACCAGGTAGCTAAAAGCAGTTGTCTCAAATCCATGTTTCTCTATGCTGACATTTGTAAGAAGAGATTAGAGTCAGGAAAACTTAACTCTCCCCTCCCCATTTCTTTTTGGGAAACCCACAGTATTTTCCATTCCCTCTTTTAATTAAGATTTCTCTGTGGTTTGAGTAAGCAGACCGCATTGCTTGCTGCCTAAATTATTTTCCAACTACAAGATTGTGATGGCCCTGACAATACCCCACGTCATCTTGTGCATGTTTTCAGGCCAGCTGTCTTTTATGACATTCTCTATGATAATAATATAATTCTAACAGCAAATGTCTATACACCTTTTGTTACAGATATATACTAACTAGTTTTTCCTACTTCAAGATTATGAAAGTAGTTCTTAAACATTCCAAGGCATTATCAAAAGAGTAAGTATTGAATGAGACATGGGAAGGAAGTTACAGTTTCTGTAAATTAACCCTCTAACATTGCACTTGCCTGGAGACCTCTTAATGTTTTTGACAATTAACAGTTGGTAGGTTTTCCTACTTACCTTTGGATTATTTATTGAGTTAAATGGGTGCTTAGGAGGTACTCAGCACTTCCTTTTCTCTTAAGATTGGCTCCTGTTAGAGATATGTGTGTCATATTTGCCATTATTTACCAAATGTTGCATTATGCTGGGGAGTTGCCTCTCTCCTTCTATAAAGAGTATAAAATAATGAGAACTTCCATAATAATTCAGAATGGGCAGTGACTTTGGGTAAGATAGCAAGACTATCAGAATTTTTTCAAAAAAATCAACAAATAGAAAAGTAAGAAAGGGCTTCTGAATCCAAGATATGATTTCTTTGAGACCTCTAATTTTATTAAAGAAATTAGGCAAGAAGGGTTTTTTTTTTAGCCTCTCTGACCACTTTTCTCTCCTCTAGTTTTGCTTTGACTTGCTTTTACTATGATTCATAAGTCTGATTTTAATTACAAATTTCCCTCATGGAACTTGGGTCTTTAAAAGTTTTTGTTGTCAATGACAGGATCTGCTTACAGAGTCATTCTACCTAGACCAGGAATGTGTAGAAAGCAGAGATACATCCTGAAACTCCAGCATGAAACCTGGCTATGGGTTTGGTGGCTGGAAGCGTTGAGGCTGTTGCCTATCCATACTGGAAAGCTGCTGAAGGTGATGTGTGTCTTGGGGGACTGCATTCAGAATTTACCTAATTAAGATAATAAAGCAGAGCTTATCAAGGCTTTGCCAGAGTTAATTGCTTTCCCCATTATTTTCTGTTTTTATTACCTTCTAAAGTTTCTTAAGGAAAGTCGTGCTAGAGGTGTTTTATGAACATGTTATAACTATTTTTATGGATTTTAGTGATTTAGACCAGATTCATGGCCCACAACTGCATTCACCATTAAGGGTGATATAGACTTAGTTTTTGCAGACCTTGTGCCCTGAATCTCAATTTTCCTCTCCTTTGAGTAGAGCTTAAGAATGATATTCACAGAGCTATTTCATCTGGCCTTTTACAACTGAATGAAAGTGACAGGAGACTTGAGTGGTGTGAGCAAACCGTGTTCCCTATGAAATCCTGGGCTTAGTTGTTCCCTCTTAGTGAAAAGCACTATGGCAGTGCACACAGAAGGCTACAGCAGAAGAGAAAAGGGCCCGTTAAACCTAAGCCGGAGCTCATGCAAGGCTGCCTGGAGAAATGGTTAAAAAAAAAAAAATCAAGATTAAAACAGAATTGGATAGAGTGCTGGGCATGGTGGTACACATCTGTAGCACAGGCACTCAGGAGATAGAGACAAGCAAGGAAGGAAGAGAAGGATAGAAAAGAATGCCAAGTTAGTAAGGAAACTCAGCATGCATATTCTGCTTAGTTCTGTTTCAGCTGGATGGGAAATCATCTTAGGTATGAGCTTTAAGAGGCAGAGAGATCTTGAGTTCAGTGCCAAACCTGAGTGAGATCTTGTCTCAAAAAACCAAACATTTGGGATGTAAGCTCAGTGGTAGAGAGTTGGCTTAGTATGCGAAAAGGACCTGGGTTCCTCCCCTGGCAAAAAAAAATGCAAAAAAAGCGCCTATTGGACATCAAGAAAAGACCAAAGAAACATGCTTCCAGTGGACCATTTGGAATCTTAGGATCCTGGTAGATTGCCTCAAGTTTAAACTGTGGGAATTCCTTTTGTCTTCATACCTGCATTCTGTCATTAGCTAGGCATACTGAAAGAAATCAAACCAAGGAGGAAAGTGCTTGTAATTGCTTGGGCAGTTTGGTTTGATTTAAAAAAAAAATTACCAATGGCACTATCCCAATATTTTGTAGAAGCCAGCTCGTTTTTCTTACTGAAACTTTTTCTTCTTTTCTCTCAATAGCCAATGAATTCACTATTCTTCACATTTGTGATATTGTTTGGTATTGTAAAGTTAGTTGGATCCTTGTGTAGGAATGACCAAAAATCTCAAATAAATTAGCATCTAACCTAGTAACTCTCGCAGCTCGTAAGTCATAAAGCAGAAGGATCTCCAGTTGTCTCCTTTCCCTCCTCTTTTTTGTCCTTCCTCCCTGCCTCCCTCCCTCCCTCCCTTCCTTCCTTTCTTCCTTTCTTGCCAGTCCTGGGGCTTGAACTCTGGGCCTGAGCACTGTCCCTGGCTTCTTTTTGCTCAAGGCTAGCACTCTACCACTTGAGCCACAGCGCCACTTCTGGCTTTTTCTATATATGTGATGCTGAGGAATTGAACCCAGAGCTTCATGTATATGAGGCAAGCACTCTACCACTAGGCCTATTTTTCTTTTTCTTTTTTTGTTATTATAAAGGTGATGTACAGAGTGCTTACAATTACATAAGTTAGGTAATGAGTACATTTCTTTTTTGGACAATGTCACCCCTTCCCTCACTCCCAATTTTTCCCTCCCCTCCCCACCCACAAGTTGTACAGTTCATTTTCAACAGTGTCCTCTTTAATGAGCCCCTACCTGCCCTGAAATGGTTTTATGACAATAATACAAAAAAGAAAACTAAGATTTTAAAACTGGTGCAAACCAATAAACCAAAGATTGTATTTAGATTGCACCAGTTTTTCCAGTGAAGTCTGTTCCAGGAGCCAATCAAGGTGTTCCACTCACAGTTTGTTGTCATGTCATCTTAGTGTTCCCCATTCTGTGACATTTCCTTTACTTTCTTTTTTATCTTTCATGCCTTGAACTCTTTCAAAGAACCCTGGTTTACCTAGCATTTACAAGGCCCTGGGTTCCATCCTAGCATGTGAAAGAAAGAAAATGTATAAGAAGTTGTCATGAAAAAGAACATTATTTTCACAAGAATTATTTCTAGGCTTTTTAGCTTGACCTAATTTAAGAGGAAATAACTTCAATAACTTGAAATCTTTCAGTCCACATAAGAAAACACTGTGGCATGCGCTTTGGAAGCTGTTTTGTTCCAACAGGTCACGTTCACCTTTCTGCCAGAACTACCCGTGGCAGAGGAGGGGCGGGCTGCGCCTTCTTGATTTGTTGCCAGCAGATACCCAAGATCACCTTTTCCTATTTCTAATAAAATGACTATAGTTTAAAACTTCTGTGTGGTTAAAGAAAAACCACTAAGAAATTCAATTAGTTTTGCAAAGTTTGAAAGCCATGGAATAGGAACATGTAGGTAGTCTCAGCTGCTTAGGATGCTGGGGAAGGAGGCGCACTTGAGTCCAGGAGTTTGAGACTGGCCTGAGCAACACAGCAAGACCCCCTCTTCTAAATAGAAAAAAAAAAAAAAAAAGCTGGGAGCTGGTGGCTCATGCCTATAATCCTAAACCCTAGCTACTTAGGAAGCTAAGATCTGAGGATCCTGGTTCAAAGCCAGCCCCTGCAGACAAATCGGAGAGATTTTTAAGTAGCACAAAGATAGAGGTGGAGGTATGGCTCTGGTGGTGCAGTGCCAGCTTTGAATGGGAAAGGCTAGGCAAGAACATGAGCTCCTGAGTTCAAGCCCACTACCAGGATGAAAAACCGCTGCAGAACATCTTTGAGTATGATGTATAGTGAGGATAAGTGTATTGATATTTTGATGGTTTTGTTTTATTTTGAAACATTCTTTGTCCATCTTTTTTTTTTTTTTTGCCAGTCCTGGGGCTTAGACTCAGGGCCTGCGCACTGTCCCTGGCTTCTTTTTTTGCTCAAGGCTAGCACTCTGCCACTTGAGCCACAGCGCCACTTTTGAACATTTTCTGTGTATGTGGTGCTGGGGAATTGAACCCAGGGCTTCCTGTATACGAGGCAAGCACGCTTGCCACTAGGCCATATCCCCAGCCCTTTTATGTAGTCCAGACTGGTCTCAAACTGAAATGACAGGCATGTACCATTATTCTGGCTTTTTTTTTTCGTTAAGATATAGTATTTGTCTTTGTGATATGGTACTTTTCCCAGAATATGTGAGGTCTGGTGTTCAATCCCCAGTACCACAACAAAAATAAATAATAAAAATTTCAAAGGAAGAGGTGGCATTAATAAGTACTGTGTGAATTTACACTAAATCTGAAGCTGATGTCTTTCTGAGTTTTTTTTCTTTTTCTCCAGTCCTTAAGAATAAAGCAGTAGTGGTGCTGGGAATATGGCCTAGTGGCAAGAGAGCTCGCCTCATATACATGAAGCCCTGGGTTCAATTCCCCAGTACCACATATATGGGAAACGGCCAGAAGTGGCGCTGTGGCTCAAGTGGCAGAGTGCCCAGGACTGGCAAAAAAAAAGAAAGAAAGAAAAAAAAAGAATAAAGCAGTATTATCTTTTAGTTGGCTGCCTGTCCTGAGTTCAAAAGAGTTCCAGGGACAGCAGTGGGTCTGTTAGCCTCATTCTTTCAAGGAGTAATATTTTCCTTGGCAGGCTCAGTAGCCTTGCTGCTGACTGTCATCCTCTCCTAATTGATATTTTATTTAGATACAAGGAAATTTCTTTAAACATTGCATTTCATTCATCTAGTGTTCTGCCAAAGATTGTATTTTAACAAGTCTGCAACTTCTAGCCTCTTTGGAAAGTCATGGGATCTTTGAGAAAGGCTGGTGTCCCTTCTCCTCTGAGCTGAGAGGGGATGGTAGTGGAATACAACAGTTTTTATGCCGTTACCCAGCGGTTTAATCACAATGCAGAACAACATTGCTAATCTGAACAACCCACAAGCATGACAACTCATTGAAATAACTATCAATTAACAGCATAATTGTCAGTTCCAAGTTGCCAACATTATAACAGGCAATTGTAACTTCTATGAGGCTTTTGTTTGTCTCCTTTCCTTTCTGTAGGGTGTGGAGATAGGGCAGGGAACTGAGTTGAAAAGTCTAAGCTGGTGACCCAGTTAATTGTTGTCTTAATCATTTGATCATCTATCTTCTAGGTCATTCCGAAGTGAAAACAGTAGTACTAGTGGTACAATTCCACCTGGGACTTCATAGGTCAACAAGCCTGCCTTGGTTTTGAAATTGATAGTGCACCAGATTCAAATGCAATGCACCCTCTTTAATCTGTAGACATGATGAACATGATATGGAGTTCTCTCTGATTTCTTTGGTCAGGATCATGTCAAAGAAAACCTAGCTCTGTACGAAGCATGAAAATGTCTTTATGCTTTTGCTAAAGCAACACAGTGGGATAAAGGTTTCCTTGTGTCCTCTGTACATAACCAGAAACCCAGTCCCCCCAGTGTTGTCGATGAGTGGACAGAAAGGGAAGGAGAAGAATCTTTGGTGGAGGAAGAGCAAGGTGGAAATAAAAAATGCCGTGGCTAGCCTTTGCGTGTGCCTGTCACTTTGCTGATAGATATCAGGTGGAGCTTAATTCCTGATCAAACAGGATGCCAGGAGCACCTCTGGACTCCAACTTGTGCATGGCCACAAACTTCATGGTGTTTACAAAATCATGGTCTGCTAAAATTGGAAGTATGACTTCACATGACATAAATACAACTGGTCCTTGTGTGTGTGGGTATGGGTGTGTGCTGGTTGTAGGGCTTGAACTCAAGGATTTGGGTGCTGTCCCTGAGCTTTGTGCTCAAGGCCAGTGTTCTACCACCAGAGCAACAGCTCCACTTTAAAATTTTTCATGGTTCATTGAAGATAAGAGTTACATGGACTTTTTTTCTTGCCTGAGCTGGATTTGAACTGTGATCTCAGATTTCAGCCTTCTGAATAGCTAGGATTATAGGCATGAGCCACTGATGCCTGGCCACAACTGGGCCTGTTAGGCCAGAACTATTGAAAGACAAAGCATGACTTGGAACTTGGAGAAAATAATCACTTTTCTAGATCTCTGGCCTGGGATTAGCCATGTGGGTTATTGACAGAATGTGATCTGGTTTCTTTTCACCTTCAAAAGAAGGGGAATAGGGCTGGGAATATGGTCTGGTGGTAGAGTGCTTGCCTCATATACATGAAGCCCTGGGTTCGATTCCTCAATACCACACACATAGAAAAAGCCAGAAGTGGTGCTGTGGCTCAAGTGGTAAAGTGCTATCCTTGAGCAAAAAGAAGCCAGGGACAATGGTCAGGCCCTGAGTTAAAGCCCCAGGACTGGCAAGATTTTTTTTTTAAATAATGGGAATAATTTTTCTTAAAATTGCACTGCAGGACTCTTCTTAGTGATTGGTATGAAACATAAAAGTGTCTGGTACATTAATGGTCACAGGAAGTCATTAAAATTAAAGAACTAGCAACAAATGTTTTATTGATCAAATATATCTAATATAGATTACATATTAGATATATACATTACATGTATAATATATATCTAATATATAAACCATCTCTCAATATTGAGGTTCAAACTCAAGGCCTTGTCTATAGTTAGGTCCTCTACCACTGAACCAAGACCTCAGCCATTTTTTCCATTGGTTATTTTAGAGATTGGGTCTTTCTCCTACCAAGTCCTGGACTTTGATCTTCTTTCTGGCTGTACCTAGGATGGTAGATGCAGCCCACTATACCCAGCTTTTTCTGTGAAGATGGAATTTGCAGGAAAGTTTATGATCCTCCTGATCTCAGTCTCCCAAGTCAGTAGAATGACAGATATACCTGGTTATGCCCAGCTATTGATTGAGAGGTGGTCTTGTGAACTCTTCTTCCTGGGCTGGTCTTGATCCTTGATGTTCCTGAACTCAGCCCCCCAAGTAGCAAGGATTATAGGTATGAGCCACTGGCACCTAGCTGATCTAGAAATAATTTGGAGTTCATTAAATTGTTTTGCTTCTTTGATTTTTTTTTGACACAGTATTGCTATGTGGCCACAGGCTGGTCTGAATGAAACTCATTATGTAGCCCAGGCTGACCTTGAATAACTCAATCCTGATCCTCCTGCCTCTGCATCCTGCATGCTAGTATTAGAAGTGTGTGTACCACCATTCCTGCCTGTGCTTTTATTTTTAATCTTAAAAGAGTTTAAATTTTTAAAAAATTAAGCTACCAATACATGTTTTCATTTTATAATTTGCCTTTTATATTCAGTAACCCACTATTGCCATTACTAGTTTTATTAATCAATAGCTTTATCAATAATTAATAGCTTTGGTAGTCATCAACTGTTGCATCAAGCTTTTGCATGCAATGGGTAGGTGTGAAGGACAAGTGAACAAATTTTGCCAGTAGACTATGTATGATACATACAGGTGGTGGTTAGTAACAGTAAATATCTTTTGTGGTCCCCCATGGCTCTAGACTTGACTACATTTTGTATAATAAGTATGCCTAAGAGAACAAGAGCTTTCTATTACCCTAATTGAAACAAGCACATCATTTTTGGAGAAGGCAGGAGTTGTCTTTCTCTGCTCATTGGGTGAGACTGTGCAGGACTTTTTAGGTGTCAAAGAATAAGTTACCAACTATTCAACCTTTGTGCATCTTCTTTCTTTGAACGCTTCCCTGAAGCCACGCTCTGGTGCTTGTCTGCTTGTCATGTCTACTGTGGCATGTCTAGACATCTGTATGCATCTCCAGCTGTGTGGCGCTGTACTTCACCTTGAGGCTCAGCCTTTCAAAGGTTACACTGGCTGCATGAAAGAACGGTTGACTTCGCAGACAGGGAATGTTTCATTGCACCCCCTTTTCCACACCATCTGTCTGACCTGGACCCATTCCAAACACGCTGGCTTTGCTGGCAGAATGGGCTTCCTGCTACAGAAGTTTTGTAATCTGCTAATTGACAGGGGAAGGAAAATTTATATTTGGGTTACAGCTGAAAAGTTGGATGTTTCTTTGATGGAGCTTTAAATGCTGACATATGTATGCTGCATTGGTTTTTGATTTGGGGGCATCCCTGTTTGTGCACGATCAAGCGCTCCCCTGCAGTCTCTGCCTCATTGAGAATATGGCAGTCTTTGGAGAAGAACACCAATATGATCTTCCAGGGAATTATCCTCTACTTAGTTTATTCATTAAGCAATGATTTTATTATTATTATCTCTTTGTAGTTGGAGACAGATGGCAAAAGAAGGAGTTTGCTTTATTGAACAAGATGCAGTATGGGGCAAGGCACATCTCACTGATTGGTTGATTTCTTCCATACCCCTTCTGTCTCATAATTATCTTTGCTTTTGCACAGGACTTGATCCTCCACTCAGCTCTTCATTTAAGTGCAAAGCTGTTGTCAGTTCCTTTTTTTTTCCCCCCTGTCTGTGGATGGAGGGCAGAAGAGTCCTAGAGAAGGAAGTATTATGAAAATCATGCTGATCCAGTGGACATTTGTGGCTGTTCTTATTTTGAAATGAGGCTTGACAACTCAGGGCAAGCATCTCCCAGGGTAGTGTGTGGCCTGCTGATGCAGACCACCGTCCTTAGAGCATGGTTTCCATAGCACAGCCACACGCTACAAGTAGTGCCTAGTGTGGTGGGACATTGTGCCTTGGGCTTCATGGGTCTCAGTTGAAGCTCTCTGACCTGCACTTAAACAATGATCAGCAGAGGGAAAGATGAGAATGGGAGAGGATTTCTTCCATACCTTTGAAAACTTCAAAGTTGTTCCCAATCTGGTTCTGATGATCCATGTCTCAGTGCAAAGCACACATCAAGGTCTGAAATCTGCACACGGATCGGAAATCGTTTTTTGGGGAAAAGTCCGATTTAATCCCATGAACCAAATGATCACTACCAACAGTGATCAGGGAAAAACCAAATCCACAGCAAATTTTAATTTGGCAAATGCATAAAAAGGTTCAAAAGAGCAGAGGTCTCATTTACATTCCTCCCTCTTATATGGGATTTTCTCCTATATTAGTAATTAAAGGGTGCAGGCTATGGAGCGCAACTATATCACATAATAGCCATCGGGAACACACTAACAAGTTCCTTGAAGTAACGCACACTAGGGTGTTTATGGTTCAGTGTCACATAGACTCTCTTTGATCTAAATTAGGATTCATTGGCAAACTCACAATAGGCTCCACATGTACCCCTCTCAACCTCTTTCTTTTAATCATGGAAATTAGAGATGGAAAATATCCATTAAGCCACTTTAGTCCATTTCCCTGCCAGGGTGAAATTTTTTGCCTGTGATATGTGGGTAGTGCCTTGGTCCAGCTTAAAAGTAAACATCTCAGAGGATCTGCAGGTTCCTGATTTTTATCATTTTCTTCTTTCCCTTAAAATTCAAAGGTGAGTATGTTGGGGGTGGGGGATATAAAACAGAGGAAGCAGTTTGCTCTTGGTGGTAGGTTGGGCAAATATGTTGGGCAAATAGGCACAGGTTTTTGTATACTTCACCTCTTGTTATGACCATGCTATTCCTCTTAAAACACACAGAGAAAAGCCATCCTGGTCACTACTATGTTTTCCTCTAAAGCTCAATGGGACTGTCTAGATTCCTGAACTATTCCTTGCCAACTTGAGGGAGCCAGCACTCTAGGCTTGGTGAGGGAGAATGAGGCTTGGGAGGGGAGCAGCTTGCCTATTTTAGGCTTCCTTGTTGACTCGTTATAGACTGTGCAGCCCTGATTGGAGTGTGAAGTCATCGATGTAGTGTAAGCTCGTGATTGGATCACTGCCTATCTTATTCTGTGAGTGGCCTGTTGCAGTATTTTTATACTTAGAACAGTTGGCATCTGGAAGAGAAGATTGTGTGTCCTTGCACAATGAATTCCCTCCCTGACTCACGGTCAATGACAGAAGGAAGACGGCCACTCAGCATCTGTCCCATGACCAACTCCTGAGGCCACTTCTCCAGGAAAGCCACAAAACCCAGTGAAATCTCTGCAAGAGAACACAGCAGTAGCTGAGATGAGATTTCTAAAGGCAAATAATAACCTATTATGAGATTTGCATTTTGAATGTGTTTTAGCCTGTAGAAACTCTGATTTCAAATTCTGATCCAGATGTAAAGTGTGGTTATTCACATTAGAGCTGGAAGTCTTCCCTCCACCATTCACTATGGGGTTCATTACATAGCTGACTTCTTCCAGCATTTGAAGGAGGTCCAGGTTTGCAAAATTGAGGCACACATTGAGGACACTTAGCATATAAACTGTGGCAGGCTTCCATGAAACAGAAAAGTTTTTCAGTATGTCCAAACACATGGCTGACATTAGTGGGGATAGTTTTCAGGGCTTCTGCGATATACAATGTCTTCTCAAGGTAATGCTGATTTGAGCTACACCAGGTGGTGACAGATAATGAGCTCTTGAACAGATCAAGAAGAGAAAAGTCAGAATCAGGTAGGACTTGATGATATAGAATTAGGATGTGCTAAATACAGTTCCAGTGTTAGGACCTGCACTTTACTAAGGTGGCAGAGACTCCAGATTTTCAGAAGCTGCATTTTGTATTCTGCAACAGGATGTAGGGGAAGTGATGCGGAATATTTCCATGGTGTGTCCTTCAGGGCTACCATCCCTTTCCACACCTCCTCTCAACTCCCCTGCTGTCCGGCTCCTCAGTGTGTGTGTGTGGTGGGGAGCTGGGGTGGGAGGGTAGGGGGGCAGGTGGAAGCCTGGTTGCCTCTCAGGTCACAGGTGAAGACCACGCCCCAGCAGTGCCTGTAAGGGGCCTCATCCCAGGAAACTCAAGTTACTGTGAGCTCCTTCCACACTTCAAGTCCTCGAAAAGTAAACTTCTTAATCACATGTGTGTTCTTGAGCCATCTAGCTTAGACTCACCACTTCATTTCCCTTAATGGCATTCTCTCTCAAAGTCCTTGCTTTGCTACTTTATAATGATATGTGTGTCTTCATTCAATTCTTTGTATGAGATGCCATGAATCTGGATTTTCATCTTCACAACCCCACACTGATTACACTAGTATTATATTCAGGTAGGTAAGACAACAGCAAAGCTAGTATTTTGACTCAGATGAGTTCTTTGTATGCCTTATTAGGAATACATATAACACAAGGTCCTGGGTTTGATCTCCAGCATGGCTAAATAAATAAATAAATAAATGTAAGCATTGTTTAATCAAATTGTGTTTGAAAGAAGAAGCCAAAACAAGTTTTTTCTTACTTTAAATTCTCTTTAGTCGTACAAAAGAGTTTCCATTTAACAAACCAGTTCATGAATACATAAATGATTACAAGACACGTTAAAATATTTATTTATATTCTTATTCATTAACAATGAACTTTCCTTCTGTGTAAATTTTGCTTTAAAATACCAGGTAATAGCAGAAAAGCATGGATATAATTAGTAAATAAATAATGATTCATCTATTTGGAGGTTTTCTTAAAGTTGGCCTTGTGGGCATAGTGAGATAAAAAAGAAACAAGTTTTAGTACCAGGCATGGTGGGACAGGCCTGTAACCCTAGCAATCAGGAGGCAGAGGCAGGAAGATCTAGGTCTCAGCCCTGGATGAAGGAGAAAGCTCCCTGTCAGTCCTCCTCTGTGCTATCCTAATCCCTCATTTGCTTGTTGTTTGGAATGAGTTAGGTCTGGTCTCGGGGGTGATAGCACTTCTCTACATGCTGCTACCTGCCTCCATCCCCTTGGAGGTCCTGATGTGAGTAGTTAGAGATGCTACCTGAGCAGCCTGAGGGTTACAAGTCCTCCAGGTGACTTTAATGTGCAGCAAGGCCTGGAAACTTACCACATTAACCTCAGCTTGGGCATAGGAGATATTCCGTAAATGTTTTCTGATTTAGGGGTGTGGGTGGGCTGCACTCTGGTGAATGGTAATCAGTTGTACTAAAAAAAAAAATCCTTTGTTCTCTGCCTCTATAGCATTTCCTGAAGAAGATGATTCTCTAATCTTCCTGTATATCACCTGGCATGCTGGTGAGTTTCCCCCATCTACCTCCCAGCCCCAGAATTTCTAATCCAGGGGATCTAGCAGCTTGAGAATGTATGTTTTGTTGCTAGTTCCCTGGTGATGTTGATGTTTCTGGCACAGGGACCATACACAGAGAGGCACTGCCTTAAACCAGCATTGTTTCCTAGTACTCCTTTCTTACCTCCACTTGCTGTAGACTTGGGTCTCAGCAACCCTGTTGAGGCAGTTGCTCCCGGAAAGGAGGCTGCCCTGGCTTCAGCAGGCATCTTCTCTTTGTTTTTCTCCTTAGGGACATTTGGAAACAGTATCTTAAAATAATATGTTGGAATAATAAATATTTGGGTTCTGAGTTGTGGAGTTGTGAATGCTTGCTGTGTGGATCTGCTCTGCTGGCGAGGAGGTCGGGACCGTGTAGGTACTGAGAGATGTCTGTGGAATTCCTTGGGCTCAGGGAGAGGAGATAACTTGCACTGGAATGCAGAGCCTGCTTTTTGGTGGTTGATCAGGGAGGGCCACAATGCAGTTCTAGCATCTTGGGCCAGGATTTGCGATGCTCCGCTGTATCTATCCTTATGCCTGCCTATAGCTCAGTGACATCCTTCATGGTGTTCTGTTTCATTCTATCTTTATATGTTGGTCTTAGGTTCTCCAGATTCATGAGACAAGTTGATGTAAGAGTAACCAACAGTGTTGCACCAGCACCTGCCATTTTTAGACTCAAGCCTGACATAGATCTCAGTTCCCAAAGACTAAAACTGCAAACCTATAGAGAAAAGCATTCTACTCACTCCTGCACTTATGTACCAATGGAGTCTCTTGTGTAATGGAATGGTGCTAAGTACTGTGAATGGAAACACATACATATACACATAAAAGTTCATTGCAATGCCAGGTAGCCTTTGGTTAAGATCAAAGCTACAGTGAGTTAGAGAAGACTGCTGTGTACTGAAATAAGGGCTTTCACAGAAGATGGGGGTCTCGGGACCAGGATCTGGGATGAGTTGAAGTTCTAGGGTTGGACTGAACCAAGTCATGAGTTCTCCTCTTAAGACCCTACACAGCACAGGTGGTGGAAAGGGTAGCCGTTGCTGTGGGTTCAGGGAAATGAAACTCAAGGCAGGTGAGTTCCGGTGAGATGTCATGGTTACAAACTAGAGGAATGGATGCCGGGGGCAATACCACAGCTAAGGACAGGAACAAGGGGAGTGGGGTAGGGGAAAGTTTGCTCCTGTGCCACCAGTTTGCACATTTTGTATTGGCTATCAAGAACAGGTATCAGAGTTGGGCAGCTTGTGGCTCACACCTGCCACCCTGGCTATTCAGGCGGCTGAGATCTGAGGATCAAGGTTTCACACTAGTCTGGGCAGACAAATCTGAGAGACTCTTCTCCAATTAACCTGCAAAAGGCCAGAAGTAGGGTTATGGTTCAAGTAGTAGAGTGCCAGCCAAGAGAGAAAGAGAGAGAGAGAGAGAGAGAGAGAGAGAGAGAGAGAGAGAGAGAGAGAGAGAGAGAGAGAGAGAGCATGCCAAGTGAGAGCACAGGCACTGAGTTCAAACCCAGCATCACTTCTCACACTTTCACAAAGACCTGGTGTTAGTGTGAGACAAATTGATTCTATGTAAAACCCCAAGTCTTAGAGGCACTGAACTCCTAAAGCTTGCACAGATGGGAAATCATAGCATGGCTGGATTCTGTGCATGATAGGTATAGTAATCTTACTATGAAGTCTCTATTTCTTCCCATAAAACTGAAGGGTGAAATGTCTGAGGGAAGACAACACAGGGAACATTTTGTAGAAATGGTAGTAAATTCAAGCCATCAGCTACACAGCTGGGTACGTTCATTGGCTTGACTCCAAAATGTGATAAAAAAGGAATGGAAGCGAATGCAGCTTTTGCTCGTCAGACTTCATCAAAATCTAAATCTTTTTACAATTCTTTTTATATTGGCCCTAAAATCTTCCTCTTGACAGCAAGACTGTCTCACCAGCTACAGATTAATGGGTCAACTTGACATTGCAGGTCCCCCAGAAGCTAATACTTCTCCTCCCTTTTCTAGAGCATAGAACTTGTGGGTGATTTGTGCACAGGGATGATATAAGGCTCCCGTCTCCTCCTTTGAACAACTCTTATAGTGCCTCTTACTCAAATTGTACAGCACTTTCCACCTCTCCCTGTGCCTCAAGGAATCTTTCCATTTTGTGTGATGACATCCTCCTTCATTAAGACTCACCTTGGAAGAAAAACGAACATTTACTGGTGCTTCAACTATGGTAGACACTGTATCAGCCTTTGCCATGGGGTATCAAGAAAAGAGTATTCTTCATGTCTTCCTCACTAGCCTTTTCCTTTTATAATTGGGGAAGCCAAGGCTCAGAGAAGATGAGTTAAGATGATGGGGTGGGGTAGCAAGGCCTTAATGATTTCCTCTCATCGTAGGAGTAGGCATGTGCCAATTGAGTCACTGCTTGGGGGATTTGCAACTGGAAATGGGGGAGAGCAAATCCTTCTCTTCTGGTTAGGCTGGGAAACAGCAACAAGTTTGGGGTTGCACACATGGACAAAGAGAGTGGGAGGGTGCAAAAATCACAGAACTCTGTGTGTGTGTGTGTGTGTGTGTGTGTGTGTGTGTGTGTGATGGAGAGGTGGAGTCTATGGCAGCGCACACAGCATGCTGTTGGGACATGTGAGTGTCTATCACAGGTCCCTGATATCCAGCAGCGCCCGGATCTTCCCAGATGGGGATATGAGCTCTTCTTTTGGTTTGGTTTGGTTTTAGACAGGATTTCACCATGTAGCCTGGGCTGGCCTGAAATTTATTTATTTATTTTATTTTCTGAACATTGGAAGGTTAAAACAAAAGCAGAGCATTGGTGGCTCGTACTTGTTATTCTAATTACTCAGGAAGCTGAGATCTGAGGATCATGATTCAAAGCCAGCCCATGCAACAAAAGCCTGTGAGACTTATTTCCAATTAACTACCAAAAAAAAAAGAAAGAAAGAAAGGAAGGAAGGAAGGAAGGAAGGAAGGAAGGAAGGAAGGAAGGAAGGAAGGAAGGAAAGGAAAAGTCAGAATGGCTCAAGTGGCAGAGCAAAAATTCTCAGGAAGAGTGTATAGACCCTAAGTTTAACCCCCAGGACCAGCACCAAAAAAGCAAGCAAGCAAGAAACAAAGAAGAAAGAAAGGAAATGAAAGAAAAGCTCGTACAAGGGATTACAATTTAATATGCCCAAATGTCCAGTGCTTCTTGATTAGAAGCACTCCTTCCATCGTTCTTCCTCATCTTATCTGTTCCTTTCCCCAGACTCATTTCGTGGTGTGACCTCAAATTCTTGATCTTCTTCCCTCAGCCTCTAGAGTACTGGGATCACAGGTGTGTGCCAGCCTTACCCCGAACAATGTGAGTCTTTGAATTAGATTTTTTTTGACTGAGCTAGTTTGAGCTGGGTTTCTGTCTTTTGCAATCAAGAGTCCTGATTTTCCTATTGAGTGGGACAAAAGTTTGGGAATACTTATTTTTTTCTACCTGCCTTTTGACATTGACCTGGACTTCTGGCTTCTTCTACTTGATCATTTCAAACCCATCCTATTTGGTCACTCCCACTCCAAAGCCACCTTCTTACATAGGAGAGAATAAGGAAGTGGTGCACAGTACAAAATAGAGCTCCATGAGATGACTGCATTCCATTCAGGGTGACTTACCAGGGAGCAGAGACCAGGAATTTGAATTGTTCTGTGATTAGAGAACACCTTAGCGGGCTGCCAGTGTTTCATGACTGTAATCCTAGATACTCAGGAAACCGAGATCTCATGATTTAGGTTTCAGTTCAGCTTTGGCAGAAATGTCCATGAGACTCCATCTCCAAAAACCAGCAAAAGCCAGGTTGGAGATGTGGCTCACGTGATAGAGTGCCAGTCATGAAAGCTAAGTGACACACACACACAGCAAGGCCGAGGAGATTTGGTGAGCATGCTCTGATCAGTTAGGTCTGATGTAGCCAGAAACATGTGACCTCTATTATTTTCCATGACTGACTTGTCTTTGTCATCTGCTTTTACTTAAAAAAGAAAAGGAAGGATTTTTTTTTTTTTTGGTTTTGTTTTGTTTCTTCTGTACCCACCAACATTCCCTGTCTTGGCCTCTTCCAAGGCATAAAATCAAATCTAAAAATAAGCAGGAGGGGCAGGCTTCCACGGAGGGAAAGGAAACCGTGGAAAATCCGAAGGGGAGCCTTGCAAGACCTTGAGCTGGAAGCGCGCGTGCTAAGGAGGTCCTCGGAGGACCACGCAGTCCCCCCTGCAGCGCGGCATCAGCCCCCAGCTCCTCCCACTCCCCCGGCTCCCCAGGACAGGGGCTGAGCTCCTATGGTAGGCAACAGACAAAATGCAGGGGTATGTTTTTACTTAGGAACAGCGGTGTGGGATGGCGAGCAGCAAGTCTCTGCCTGATTGTGGGAGAAATGGGTGGTGAACTGAGATGAGCAGGGGGCCACCTAAGGACAGGAGGATCTCCTGGGGAGCTGGCATGGGGCCCTGAACATCTGGGGAGAAGGCTGTTTTGGCAGCAATCTTGGTTGCAGAGGGCGTGGAAGACGCCTGGCAGGTGTGTGGAAGGCGGGGTGCTGGGTAGCCCTGGATGTGGTGTTTGCTGGCACCCTGGGGTGGGGCGTCTGTTGCTGGAGAATGCAGAAAGCTTTGGGGGAAATACCTGGTGAGCTCAGCCGGGCTTTTCTGCTTCCTCCAAAACGCCACTCCCTCCCTTCCTGGCAAGTCCAGCTGCAGGGCAAGCCATCACTTGTGGGAGTTCTTCCAGGGCCGTGCTGCTGCACGAGGATGAGCTAAAGGACAATTGTGCAATGCAGGAGAGATGGTAAGTGACAGAAACTGCACGTAGAAGCACGGCACAGCTGCCTCAGGAGGGGACTCAGGTCCCACATACACTGGCCGGCAGGAGTGTGTCGGGTGTGTGAAAGGCTGGGAGGATTCCTATGTCACTCTTATGAATACTCCTGGAAGCCCGCAGGGAAGATTTGTGGAGGATCAGAGTGTTTGTCCCCATGCATGTGTGTGTGCGGATGTGTGCATTCATGCTTAGTCAAAAGTAATGAGAGCCTATTTCTTGTGACAAACATACCTTTGAGTTATGTGTGTTGACATGGACTTCAGATCCATATGAAGTCAGGCGTGGGTCTGTCTCATACTCTACCTTGAAAGGATGTAGCGGAATAGGTGCTGGTGGCTCACACCTGTAATCCTAGCCATTCAGGAAGCTGAGATCTGAGGATCAAGGTTCAAAGCCAGCCAGAACAGGGAAGTCAATTTGACTCTTATCTTCACTTAACCACCAAAAAAGCCAGAAGTAGAGCTATGGCTAAAGTGGTGAAGCACAAAAGCTTAAGGACAGCACCCAGGCCCTGAGCTCAAGGGGGAAAATAATGAAAGTAGAACTTAAATATGTAAGAGCACATCAGAGATTAAACTTTCTACTAACTCTTCAATTATTATTCTGCATATCATTGAAATCCTCATAAGCCTAGAAGTGCAAAGTATGCAAACCTGTCTCATTTGGGGGTGTATTTTTGTAGGCAGAAGGCTTTGCCATTGTTCCAATGTACTTTCATCATCCATGTGAAAGAGAAAGCTAGCGTGGATGAAAGCATATGCTATTACACCACAGCGTTCTTGAGGCTGGTATCTGCTACCTGCTGGATTCAGTGTCACCGAGACTGTTTGTAGAAAAGATAACCATTCAAGAAAGATTTTTTTTTGGGGGGGGGGTGTCAGTTGCAGGGCTTGAACTAAAGGGTCTGGGTGCTGTCTCTGAACTCTTTCACTCAAGGCTAGAGCTCTACCACTTAGAGCCACAGCGCCACTTCTGGTTTTCTAGTGGTTAATTGGACATTCTTACCTCCAATCTCATGGACTTTCTTGCTTAGGCTGGCTTTGAACTGTAATCCTCAGATCTCAGCCTCCTGGGTAGCTAGGATTACCTGTGTGAGACATTGGTGCCTGGCTCTTTTTATATTTCTTTCTGAATGAGCCTAACACTTTTTTTTCCCCCACAGATTCCTCTGTCGCACCTAGTTATACTGAAAGTGAGCCGGCTCACTTCGTTATAAGGACCAGAATATATGTGTCGAATATGTCCTTCCTGCCAGTTGCTTGTGCACATCTTCTTCCTAAGAAAATGTTTAGAAACTGCCTCTAGAATGCTGTAAAAGAATGGAGTTAGTTAAGGGTGAAGAAAGACTTTGAAAGACCAGGCAGACATTTCGGATCTTGGGAGCCACTTGAGCTTTTTTAAAAATTTAATTTAAAATTTTTAAATTAAATTTTATTGACAAGGTGTTGTGCAAAGGGGGTACAGTTACATCATAAGGCAGTGAATACATTTCTTGTGATATCTTACACCACTTGAGCTTTGATCAGGAGAAAAGCAGTGGTAGTGTTAAGATTGTCCTCTCCTCATGGAACCCCAGAGGAGCTGGTACGGTCACCGGTCACTGTAAGCCTGGTGCCCAGCGAGGGGTGCTCTCTTTGCCAGTCATTTTCCCATGGCATTGAAGTGGAGGCTGGTTGGTCCAAGCTAAATCTCAGTCTCTCCAAGAAGCAGGAGAGGTGGTCAGGGGGTGGGGATGATGCAAAGTGAGGGGTTGGAGCAGTGCTTCATTTTAAAACTTTCTTACAATGCAACAGAATCAAGTGCAAAGGCCTGCAGCCCTCCTCATATGCTGGGAGAGGTACCAGGAACTTAGCATATTTCCAGAAAAAGCCGTATCAATCCTGATCAGGCATTATCTCTATTGTCCGTATTACAAAAGGCTCCAAGCCATCATTTAAAAAAGTTTATATCAGTTATAAAGGGGGATTTCATTGATATCGTTCTATACATGTCTACCATCTATTCAAGTCAGTCACACCCCTCTATCACTCTTCCTTCCTACCCTAAACCATTTTACCAGGTTCCATTGTTTGAGTTTCATAGTTGCAAACCATCTATTTCAACCATGTTCAACAGACTTAATCCTCCTTGTGAGCCCAGCCTCTTCTTACAGAGCCGCTTTTGTCACCCCTTCCCGCCCCCCATTGATGGACAGCTTTCATGGAGGTGCTTTGTGCTGTTTCTATATTTATTTAAAAAAAATTTCACTCTTTTTCACTTGCCCCTTCCCTTTCTCCTTCTAAGTAGTCCTTCAGTTAGGCTCATGTTTACTTATGCAAATAACTATGTATATATATGTACACATGTATATATATATTTATATACATGTGTACATGAAGTGTATGTCTTTTAATCTGACTTCCTCATATGAGTGAAAACATTTATCATTCTATCTTTTAAGCTTGTTTTGTCTCAATATGATGTCCTTCAATGGCATCCATTTCCTGCAGATGACATGATGTTATTTTTCTTTATGTCTGGCTAAAATCTCATAGTATACATATACCACATCTTATTTATTCATCCATTTGTTGTGGGGCATCTTGACTTATTCTATTGTACATATATTTATCATTTTTTAAAAAAGAGAATGACCAGATTTTACCTTCAAGTGAAAGAACTTGTTATTCATGTTGATTTTCACAAAGGTTAATGTCTTAGTCTGTCTTCTGTTGCTATACCAGACAAGAACAAAGGTTTACTTAGCACATTGGCTCTGGAGGCGAGGATGTGCAAGAACGCTGTGCCTGGCATTTGTTCTGCATCGAGGGAGGAGGGCCTCAGGCTGTACCCCAACATAGTGGGTGTGGGGCCGGTGAGGGTGCCAGGGAGAACTCACTTTTGTACCAAGGCATCCCCTGAACAATGCCTTAGTCCATAAATCCCCAAGTAGATGAAGCCATCCATGCAGGCAGAGTCCTTGGGACTCATTCATCTCCCACTACCATTATGCATTTGGGGATTGAATTTTGAGTGCACGAAATCTGGGGGACACACTGGAAGCAAAACTGGTGAAGGAAGATGTCTCAATTTGAGTCAGTGGTGTCTTTTAAATTTTTCTTTTTTTTTTTTAATATATGTGGTGCTGAGGAATCGAACCTAGGGCTTCATGTATATGAGGCAAGCCTCTACCACTAGGCTGCCCTTCTAAAATTTTAAACTGTTATTATAATGGTGATATGCATGGGGTCACAGTTATATAAGTCAGGTAATGAGTACATTTATTTTTGGACAATGTCACCCTTTTCCTCCTTCTCTCCCAGTTTTTCTCTCAACCCCACCTACAAGTTGTATATAGTTCATTTTTAACATAGTGTCTAGTGGGTACCATTGCTACATTTGCACACCTTTTCTCCCTCCATTTCTGTCCCCCCTCTTATCCTCTCTCAAGGCAGATAAATGAACAAACAAGACAAAAAAAGACGAAAACAAAAACAACAAGAAAAAAAAAAACACCTCTTGTTTCCCTATCTTGGAATTCATTTCGATAAATATTTATTTATTTATTGCTTGAACTCAAGGCCTGGGCTCTCTGTGAGCCTCTTTTGCTCAAGGCTAGCAGTTTACGGCTTGAACCACAACACCACTTCTGCCATTTTTCTGTTTATGTGGTACCGGGGAACCGAACCCAGGGCTTCATGCATGCGAGGCAAGCACTCTACCACCATGCCACATTCCCAGCCCGATAAGCATTACTTTATGTGATCACAGGCCTATTAGCACTGCGCCTTCGTATTTCCTGGGAGCCAAGCCCTGTGGTGTGGGGCTGGGTCTCTTCCGGCAGCGTCAGAGATGCTGTGGGTAGCCACCAAGTGGCACTCACCGAGGTCACCCTGAGATAACCCGAACTATGGCGCTGCCACCGAAGGGGCCTAGAAGCCCTCAGCTTTCACCAAGGTGAGCTGCTCCTCTGCCCGCCCCCCCCCCCCGCCCCCACTCCCCGGTGCTGGCATGATGGATGGCTAGAATGTGTGCACTTCAGGTTCCTCTCCGGGTCTGGGCAGCCCAGCCTTGGTGATGCTACAGGCAGGGAAGGCAGGGCCACTGCCCTTTGCGGCCACAACATGTGGAGTGAAAGTAGCATACAGGATTTTCCTTCCCGGCTTTGCAACATCCTCCCTGTGCCACAGTGGCCTGCCCCGCCCACCGTTCCCCCGCCCCGCCCACCTCCTTCCCACCCCGCCCACCTCCTTCCCACCCCGCCCACCGTTCCCCTGCCCCTCCCACCCCCTTCCCGCCACACCCACCGCTTCCTTTGCCCTGCCCACCGTAGTTCCGTCCCGCCCACCATTTCCCCTGCCCCACCCACATCCTTCCAGCCCCGCCCACCCCTTCCCGCCCCGCCCACCGCAGTTCCGTCCCGCCCACCGTTCCCCTGCCCCACCCACCGTTCCCCAGCCAGAGTTGATGAAGGCAGACCTCCCACAGTGCAGGCCAGGAAATCCTTCCGGATCTACCTCCCTGCTGGCATCCAGCATCCTTGCCCTTTCCCTTCCCCCCAACTCCGGGGCTCCTTCCTATTAGTTCTGCTGGCATTCAGTGCCTCCAGCTTTTCCGCCTACTCTGCTTCTCCCAGACTTGGACGCTAGAGCAAGCCTACCCCAATAACACCAAATCAAGTCCTTTTGCTCAGAATCCTCTTTGCTTGCTTTCTCCCCCACAGGAAAAGCAAAACTTCTCACGGTGGCCTTTGAGGCCCAGCGGAATCTGTACTAACTCCTGGAGTTCTCCTATTCCTGGCTCAGTCCTCTCTAGCCAGATAGGCCTCCTTATTCCCCAGCCGGGCACACTGCTGCCCCAGGGCCTTTGCACTGGCTTTTTTTTTTTTTTTTTACCATGCTGGTAACACTTGGCCCCACATAGCCATGTTGTTCACCTCCTTACTTCCTTTGGGTCTTGATTTAACAGAATCTTCTAAGCCATCTGCAGGTACAAACTGCCATTGTCTGTTCATGCTGGGCGCTCCACCATGCTAATGTCATTTTGCATTGAATGTGCTTCTGCTTGCTTATCTCTGCTCAAATGTACTAGAATGGGAGCTGCTGGGACCCAGGGATTTGCACCTGTCTGGTTTGCTGGGGTACCCCAATAGCTGGGGTATAGGAAGTGTTCAGTCTTGACTACATGGGCGGTGGCGTGTGTGTGTGTGTGTGTGTGTGTGTTACTCAGTTAGGACAGGAGGGCTTGCTAGCATCATCAAACTGCAGTCAGAATGGCTTCCTGACAACAGGACAACAGAAAGGAAACATTCCAGTTTCTCTTTCATATGGAATTAAAAAATAATTTATTATTATAAAGGTGATGTACAGAGGGATTAAGGTTACCGAAGGGCTGGGAATGTGGCTTAGTGGTGGAGTGCTTGCCTTGAATGCATGAAGCCCAGGGTTGGATTCCTCAGTATCACAGAAACAGAAAAAGCCAGAAGTGACACTGTGCTCAAGTAGTAGAGTGGTAGCCTTGAACAAAAGCTCAGGGACAGTGTTTAGGCCCTGAGTTCAAGCCTGCCCCCCCCCAAAAAAATTGCACAAATCAGGTAATGAATATATTTCTTTTTGTACAGTGTCTTCTGTTGTTTGTTTTGTGCTGCTTCTGGGGATTGAACTCAGGGCTTGAGGGCTGCCTCCATCTTGTGTCGGCTGGCAGTTTGCTTTCCCTCCAATAAACTCTTCTCTGCCTGACCCATTTGGTGGGTTTCCTTTCCAGAGAACCTTATAGGATCACAGAGTTTGCCACCATTTCCAGCTATTGACTGAAAGAGGTTTCATTAACGTTTGCTTCAGGCTGTCCTCATACCATAATCTTCCTTATCTCAGCCTCTGGTGTAAGTGGAATTGTGTGTGTGTGTGTGTGTGTGTGTGTGTGTGTGTGTGTGTGTGTGTGTGTTAAACACAAGCTTTGTCTGTAGAGTGCAGGTTGGTGTTGAATATAACACCCTCCTGCCTCCACGTCTCCAGTGCTGGGATTACTAGGCAAGAATCCTCACAGCAAACTGTGCAGCCTTTTCCTGGGCTCTGTCCCCAGGTCACAGATGGTCACATTGTGTCTACGTGTGTCCTTCTTGTCTCTTAACCCTGGTTGACTCGCCCCGGTTGACTCACTGAAGCCTCCTCTCTGGCCTCTCTGGCTGGGTCTCACCAGGCCTAGGCTGTTTCCTGCTCTTTCTCCTCCTGGTCACCCAGGCTTCTCTGTGGGCCATCTGGTCCCCCCTCTGCTGGACCTCATGTCCATGGAGAGAGGCTGGCAGCCCAGCTTAGCCCTGCTCCCTCCAGGAGGTGATAATAAAAATAGACATTATGAAAAATGAACTATGTGACTTGAGGGTAGGGATGGGAGGAGAAAATGGGGGAGCATGAAGGAAAGGGTGACATTGAACAAGAAACATTGTACTCTTAACCTGGCTTACAGTATTGTAACCCCCTTGTGCAACTCCTTAATAACAATAACAAACGCGGGGGGGGGGGAGAACCCACCAAAGATGATTTCTATTTGCTGAGTGCTTCTAGGTCTTGAGTGGTTTAAATGGATTATTGCCTGTGATTTGAATTGCAAACCTGTAAAGTCTGATCCTCATTTTGGAGGTGAGAAAAGTAGGGCTTTTTGCTGCCCCAAAATATGTATTGGCCCAAGGGCTGCTTTTTAATTTTTGCTAGTCTTGGGGTTTGAACTCTGGGTGTGGGTGCTGAGCTTTCTTGCTCAAGGCTAGCATTCTACCACATAAGCCACAAGCTCCACTTTCAGCATAATTGGAAATAAAGGGTCTCATGAATTATCCTGCCCAGGCTGCCTTTAAATCATGATCCTCAGATCCTAAGTAGCTAGGATTATAGGCATGAGCCACCAGCACCTGGCTTGTTTTTGTAAAATATTTTTTTCTAGACTAAGTAGTGAGGAAACTTGCTGAGAGCAGTAGTACTATTGGGGAAGACTAGGAAGCCACCTCCATTGCCTCTGGGGCACAGTCCTGTGGTCAGTTTGCTGTGGTGCTGCAGTAGTTTGAGCAGTTCCAAGGGCCTACGTTTGGCCCCCAGGGTGGTGGCACTGGGAAGTTGTGACGCCTTTAAGAGGTGGGGCCTAGTGGCAAGTTCTGAGTTCCATTCAGAACCCTGCCAGCCAAAGGGATTAAGGTGTGAGATAATTGTTAAGGATGCAAGCCTGCTCCCCATCCCTGCCTCCCACTTCCCGGTTAAGTGACAACATTCACTGCCCGAACCAGAGGCCAAATGCAGGGGGCCACCTGACCTTGAACTTTGAACCTCCAACCCTGTGAGCTAAGTAACCTTTTTTTCTTCATGAATGTACTGCCTCCCGTATTTCCTTCTAGTTCTACAAAGCTGACTGACACAGATGGCCAACACCATACTCTCCAGCTAGTGCCAGTTCCAGTACGCTGGTGTGATGAAGGAAAAGCAGTTCCTCTAATGACTCCTTCTGGGCCTTTTCTTAGCTTCCTGGCACTGCTGACATCGCAGAATTAGAACAGCAGGTCATCAATGCATTCTAAAATGGCTAGTGTAAAAGATTTTGTTTTACATTCAGAAGAACTACTTGAATATCAGAGAAAATTAAATATGGAATAAAAAAACCTATAGTGCTTGCCTGATGTCACCATAGATCAGTTCCTTTTCATGTTGCATCATTCTAAGTGAGTCATACAATTAGTTTTATTTGGGGGAAACAAGTATTGTTGTGGTTGTCCTATGAATGAGATGAAGCTTTACTATTCTGTTTGCTAAGTAATCTACTTTCTGAAACTACTTTCTAAGAAATCTACTTTTGGAAATGACTGATCTAATATGCAAAGGGAGTTTTGACAGGTGTGGTAGTACATACTTGTAGTCCCAGAATTTAAGAGGCTAAGGCATTAGGATGGAGAGTTTGATGCCAGCCTGGGCTACATAGTGAGACCTTGTCTCAACAGAACAAGCCAAACAGAGTTGCTTTTTTTTTTTTTTTTTTTTTTTGGTGGTGGTATTGAGATCTTGGTGCTCTTTTTTTTTTTGGCCAGTCCTGGGCCTTGGACTCAGGGCCTAAGCACTGTCCCTGGCTTCTTCCCGCTCAAGGCTAGCACTCTGCCACTTGAGCCACAGCGCCGCTTCTGGCCGTTTTCTGTATATGTGGTGCTGGGGAATCGAACCTAGGGCCTCGGGTATACCTAGGCAGGCACTCTTGCCACTAGGCTATATCCCCAGCCCCGATCTTGGTGCTCTTAACACTTGAGCCATGCCTCCAACCAGGTTTCTTTTTTTCTGGTTAATTGGATATGAAATCTTGGAGACTTTTCTGCCTTGGCAGGCTTCAAACCACAGCCCTCTGGATCTCAGTTTTCTAAGTTGCTAAGATTACAGGTGTGAGACACTGGCACCTGATATGGTTGCACTTGTACACTTTGGACTCAAATTTCCAAGTGTGGTACTTTATGCCAGGCCGAAGGAAGGCCTCTTGGACCCGCCCTGGTGCTGTGTTTCCTGGTAATTGTGGTTTTGGTCTGAGAACTGGCATGTATCCTGAACTAAACCACACAGAATCTTCTGCTGTCTTTACTTTCTTGTTCTGACTCCAGGAAGCTGTAGCTGATGGGTGAGAGGCTCTGCCTCCAATGGGTGGATGAAGGCATTACAAGAAGGAGATCTCAGGAGAGCAAGGGATGGGAAAAGCAGAAAGACCTCTAAAGGCTCAGCAGTCCTGGTTACAGCTATTCCTGAGGCTCAGTGGGGTGTGTGTGTGTGTGTGTGTGTGTGTGTGTGTGTGTGTGTGTGTATGTACTAGTGTGGGCTTGAACTCAGGACCTGGACGCTGTCCCTTACCTTTTTTTTTTTTTTTAATCTTTTTTGCTCTAGGCAAACACTAGAAACACTAGAAAGTAGAGCCACAGCTCTATTTTCAGCTTTCTGGTTAACTGCAGATAAGGGTCTCCTGTGTGGGTTGGCTTTGAATTGTGATCCTCAGATCTCAGCCTTTTGAGTTGCTATGATTATAGGTGTGAGCCAGTCACATCTGGCTCAATCACAAACATTAAGAAAAGATTAAGTTACATTACTGGCTTTCACTTCCTAAGAAAAGAAATTATTATTTAAGTGATGAAAATCAAGACTCTTTTGAAATGAAAAGGTTATTGGAAAATGAACTCACATATGAGGTCAGATAACTGTACTGTGTTACATTTATTTCTGGGAAATACATTATTTTTTCTGCTAGTACTGCTTTTTTTTTTTTTTAAAATGCCAGTACCAAAGCCTCACACTTTCTCTTGGCTTTCTTGCTCTTGGCTGATGCTTTACCACTTGAACCACACCTCCAGCCCTGCTTTTGCTGGTTCTTTTGAGATAGAGTCTAAAGAACTTTTCTGCTTAGCTTGCCTTGAGCCATTATCCTGTAGATCTCAGCCTTAAAGTAGCTAGGATTACACTGTGAGCCACTGGTACCTGGCTGAGAATATATGGAAAAAATATATTTATGCAGACACTTATACATAGAAGTTTATTAGATTTAGAACATTTAATTAAAATATATTCTTTCCAAGAAGTAGAATTCTCAGCGCATTAGCAATATCAGTAGACTGTCATATTAATGAGGTCATATTACTGGTAATTTTCTCCCAAATGGTTATGAAGTTGAATTCTCCTAGTTACAGGTCATCCTCTCTTCCAGAGAGACAATGAGGTGAAACAGGATGGAAGCATGTGGGTAGATGGTGCAGGTACACTCGGCAGTCAGTCAAGAAATACCTGAAGATCAGCCTGTAGAATGGAATTCTGAGTGCCTGTCCCATTGAGGGTTTGGTAGTAGGAGTATGGCATTTCATCCCAGCTACAGTTGCTCTGCTCTGTGTTCCTCCATGAATAAATGAATCATTACTAATGTGGGACTGTTGTGCGAGGAAGTCTTGGTGCATGCATGCGTGTGTGTGTGTGGGGTTACTAGAGCTTAAACTCAAAGCCTGTGTTTCCACTCAGCTTTTTCACTCAAGGCTAGTACTCTACCACTTGAACCACAACTCCATTTCTGGCTTTTGGCTGGTTAGTTGGAGATAGAAGTCTCATGGACTTTCTTACCTAGGCTGGTTTTGAACCTCTCCATCTTAGCCTCTTGAGTAGCTAGGATTACAGGTGTGAGTCACCAGCATGGGAATATAGAAATATTAGTCCAATATTAGTCCTGGGCTGGCACACAATGGCTGCTTTTATCCTTAATCCCTGTAGAGGAAAGGCATTACTATGCAGCCACTGTCCTGTCTTCATGGTGAGGTAGGTGAAGCTCCTGAGACTTCCCCCCTGCCCGGTGCTGTCCCAGAGCAGAGCCTATTTGGTGAGCACCCCCAAAACCTTACTCAGGCTTCAAACAGTGATTTGTTTGGCTCTTTTTCTGATTGATTGCATACAATCCACTTAAAGCCAAGCTCCATAAAATCCTTCCCCATGTAGGTGCAGTTGGCAGGCCCAAGGTGGAAAAAGGTTCCTTGTGCCAGCTGGGGTGAAAGGCCTGATCCACAGCCACTGGTGACTCACCGGGCCATTTTCATTCACTCTTTCCCATCCGCCAGAGCCAGCAGCCTGAAACAAGGCCTATGAAGCTGTCATAGGCTGTCCTGTCAAAGTGACTCAAGCACCTTTGGGCTGGGACCATTGAAATGATGGACGGTTACTGTCTTTCCTCCTAACGCCTGCTTAATGCCTATTCAGGGAGCACTTCATTTCCACTTCATTTGCATACCAGACTTCTGGCAATTTGGGGGTGAAAATACAGTACTGGGCTTTGCCTAAGAGACATGCTTATATTATTATACTGGAAGTGCAGCCTGCACTCTCACTTCTGAATTAGTCACAGTATAACTTATCATGGAACTTTTTGTGGATGTGTACTTGTACTGCACCTTAAACTCTGGGCCTGGTGCTGTCACTTAGTTTTTCCACTCAAGTCTGGCACTCTATCAACTTGAGCTACATCTCCAATTCTGACTTTTTTTCTGATTAGTTGGATGTGAGTCTCACAGACTTTCCTGCCTGAGTTGGCTTTGGACTTTGATCCTTAGATCTCAGCCTCCTAAGTAGCTAGGATTACAGGCATGAGCCACCAGCACTGGCCTATCACAGAATTGTGTTACAACTGTTAATGAAAATAAAGAAAAATAGGCTGAAACAACATTCTTATTTTGTTATGGTAATTCTTCTGAAGGATCAAGAAGAATTATAGTCCTGTGTAGTAAGCTATTTATTTGTTTTATTTGCATACCTGTCCTGGGGCTTGGACTCAGGGCCCAAGCTTTTTTGCTCAGGCCAGAGCTTTACTACTTGAACCAAAGCTCCACTTCTGGCCTTTTTGGTAGTTAATTGGAGATAAGAGTCTCATGGACTTTCTTGTCCAAGCTGTCTTTGAACTATGATCCCTAGATCTCTGCCTCCTGAGTAACTAGGATTGCAAGTGTGAATCACTGGTATCTGGCTCTGTAATGAGCTTTAGCCTGGAGGTTTATTACTGTATGTATGTCTTAGGTTTGATTGTAGGATAATCATTGTCAATATAAACAGGTCCTGGAGCAGTCAGGTCAAATCATCATGCTCTTGATAATTTTCAGAGATTATTTGTAAAGACTGTTTTTGATATCTGAGCCATTGAATTAAAAACTACAGAAGGTGTCTTCCTGCATGTATAGGAAGAATCTGAATTTAAGATAAAAAATATAGTAAGGACTAGTATTGGCCATTGGAGGCCTCATCATACTTAGATGCTAAAACAGAAAAAGAAATCTCATTCAAGTTCAAGGTCTGCTATGTTGAAGGAATAATGGGAGAAGATGAGGCTCTTTCCTTAGAAGCTATGTAGATACAGATACATCTTCTACTTACCTGTGATGATTGTAAATAGTAAGAATAAGAATTTTAAAATCAGTGTCACAGGATAATGCCATTCACCTCTCTCTCTCTCTTTCTCTCTCTCTCTCTCTGTATATATGCACATGTGAACAATACTAGAGATTAAATGCAGCGTTTCTGTTTTTCCAGGCAGGCGTTTGTGTTCTAGACCTTTAAGGTTGCTTTAGTTATTTTTTAGGTAGGACCTTGTTTGTCTTTTTATCCTGGGATAGCCTTGGCCTCAATTCTACTACCTATGCCTCTGCTTAGGTACCGCGATTGTAGATGTACACCACAATGCTCAGTTTATTTGTTGACAAGGGAATCACACTAACTTTTTGCCTAGGCTTCCCTCAAACATTCATCCTCCTGATCTGCCTCCCGAGTAGCTGAGATTACAGGCATGTACCATGACCCCTACCCTATTTCTACTTTTTAATGAGCATGGAAAGCAACAGAACATGCAATTCTTATGGTGTCCCTTTAATTAAATTCGGGAGTGAAAGAGCCATTTGGGACAGGGAGATGTTTCTTTAAAGGGAGGATACTGATGATTTTAGTTCAATTCTGAACTGAGTTTCTCATAAAATTGGATGGAATGCGGAGATTTTTCTCTTACTACAAGGATGGCCTTAGAAGATTAATGAGAGGATATCAACAGTTGGAAAGATGCTAAGCAGCTTTTGATGGGGGCAGATGAATGACCATGTTTCCATTTTGGAAGCCTGCTCTGCTGTGTGCTGAGATTCAAAGGACAGCCGCGGCTGGGGTGTGGAGTGTGGAGTCTGGGGTGTATTACTAATTTATGACAGGGGTGTGGTTTGCAGCAGTTTTGCCTGTGTTGGAGGACCTCCATCCCACACTATCTGCCGTTCCACACCTCTGGTTTTGAAATGTGTCTCCCTCAGTAATTATGGAGTTGAAGATGACTCTTTGCACCTGGTCCCCAGTTCTTTTCCCTTTCAGAGTCCTCAGTGAATGGAACACCCTGCGGTTTGGATGAGTTGGGTGAGTGCTTTATTTCTGGTCCACATATCTTAAGGTTGTGCGTGAATGGGTCTCCATTTTACAAAGATGCCTGCAGCACTGTGAAGGGATGTGTGGTCCCTGTAGAAAAGGTATTATAAAGCCACAGAAGAAAAATGGAAAATAACAAAAACTCAAAGAATATTCCCCAAACAGCACACAGAAAAGGTTTTTCTGTACCTTCAGAGAGCCCTCCAGCACCCCCAAATCCCTCCCAAATGATGGGTCCCACTTTGTGAAGAGCAAGTACAGAGCTGGCTGGAGATAAAGTGAGGGAAAAACTCTGTTCTGTCTTTTGCTTGTTTCACTTTCCAGGTCAGCACTGTTGTGTTTTTCCCGCCTGTGATCTCTTCCTCCCGTGCAGGCTCAGCCTCCTGTCTATTGTTTTAGCCTCATTTAGGTAGTGCCTGGGCCTCCCACATCCCAGATCAGAGCCCAGAAGGCTCTGCTGGGCAGGCTACACAGTACACTCTGCACAAGCTCAGCAGACCCCGGATTCACTCCCAGACTTGGCCCATTTAGGCTGTAATTTCAAACACACCAACCGCTTCAGCTCATACAGAGCCAAAGACAGGGTGGTGGAGGTTAGGAACTGGAGACTCAGACTGTGAGGAAGGAAGCAGAGAGGAAGCAGTTTGTGCCTTCCTGCTCACTCCTCTCTCTCTTCCTTCATTACTCCCTTTCTCCCTTCTCTCCTCCCCTTCTCTCTCTTTTCCCCTCCCTCCCTCCTTCATCCCTCCTTCCCTTCCTTCTTTCCCCCCCATATCTGCCCTGTAGTTTATTTCAGTCTTACCCGGGAAACAGCAATGGGCTTCATTGGTTTTCTCAATTTTAGTTTTGTTTTTTCATCACCTTTATTGTGTGTGTGTGTGTGTGTGTGTGTGTGTGTGTGTGTGCACTCACGTGCACATGCGCCAGTCCTGGGGCTTGAACTCAGGACATGGGCACTGTCCTTGAGCTTTAATGCTCAAAGCTACTACTCTACCACTTGAACCACACCTCCATTTCTGGCTCTTTGCGGTTCATTGGAGATAAGAATCTCATGGAATTTCAGGCTGGGTAGAGTGCTTGCTCGTATACATGAAGCCCTGGGTTCAGTTCATCAGCACCATGTATATAGAAAAAAAAAGCCAGAAGTGGTGCTGTGGCTCAAGTGGTAGAGTGCTAGCCTTGAACAAAAAGTAGCCAGGGACAGTGCTTGGGCTCTGAGTTCATAGACCCAGAACTGGCAAAAAAAAAAAAAAAAAAATAAGAATCTCATGGACTTTCCTACCCAGGAAGCTTTGAACACAATCTTCAGATCTTAGACTCCCGAGTAGCTAGAATTACAGGCATGAGCCCCTGGCACTTGACAACCATTTTTTGCTTCATCTCCATTGTCCTAGATTAGATGCTTAGTTCATTAACTTTTTAATATGGAACATTTATGGGTATAACTGTTCTCTTCAGTACTATTTTTGTTACAACCCTAGGTTTAACTCCTCTCCCCTCCCCCTAGTTACTAGAAGTTTATTCTTGGACAAATGGACAGGGTGAGAGAGGGTGTATATAATCACAACTTTTTATATACCTGTGAAAAGAGATCAATGAAACTTGTAGAACTGGTTTGGGAATGGCAAGGGGGAGGGGAGAGAATGATGGAATGGATCCAATATATAGGCAAGTGCTGGTGGCCCATGCCTATAATCCTAGCTACTCAGGAGACTGAGATCTGAGGATCACAGTTCAAAGACAGCCCAGGCAGCAGAAAGGTCCATGAGACTCTTATCTCCAATAAATTACTTAGAAAAAGACAAAAATAGTGCTCAAGTGGTAGAGCGTTAACCTTGAATACAAAGAGGTTCAGGGACAGTGCCCAGGCCCTGGGTTCAAGCCCCAGGACTAGCAAAAAAATAAAAAAAAAGATCCAATGTGTACATAAACTGACATGTTAAAGTGAAGCCCTCTTGTACAACTGATTGATGTTGATTAAAAAATTAAAAAGAAGTA